>NC_079313.1:83757573-84118752 GCF_029931775.1 Euleptes europaea
AGGTTTGTAGAAAGATCTCTCTTGCCAATTCACAGCTCCAGTCACCAGATTTAGGTATCCTCAAATTTGGTTGATTTCGCTATTAGTATATACACAAGTGGGAACCAAAGGCAGTAGCGCTGAAAAGATGGACAGTCTTATAGCTTTGACTTGTGCCTGGTTGTGTGACTTTCTGGTTATCTTCTTTAGTTATTCTGGGTTTTCTTCTGGTTAGTAGTTATTTATTACTGTGCTTGTGCAATTTTTACTAAGGCGGGGTCCTGATTACAGTTGGCGCCTCTGACCCCTATTGTGATATTAAAATAGTAACAGGGTTTCCTGGATCTTCTTATAGCTGTTGCAATGAGAGGTAGTGCAAGTTATTGTAATGCTTTGCTTCAGTTTTTGTGACTATACACAGTGTTGTCTACTGTGGTTACAATCTTCTAGGTCTGGAGCTTTGTTGCTGGGAGACTTAGTACAAAAATAAGAAAGAGAATTAGGACTGATCATTCATATGCTCATTCATATAAATATATACAAATAGTTGTACTATATATATAATTGACCTAACATGGAGGATGAGCTTTAAAAATGACAATGCTTGCTTAAACTGTCCAGATGGCAACCCTAAAGAGGATTTGTGCTGTCATTTCTAAAGATAGCGTTGCACTGCAATTGTATTATGATTATTTGGCTTAAGCCTTTATGACACATGTCTTTTTTCCCCTCTCTGACATAGTGTTTTGAAGTTGTATATGGGGATAGAACCCGGCTGTTTCGTATCCTTATATTTAAATAGTTCATGATTGTTTTAATCCCTGAATACTCAGTAGGGACTTGTTTATACGCACACTTAATTTGAGATTACAACCCTTATTGGGTAAAACTATTTTCTTTCACTGTACCCAAGTATATATGCCTACAATAGCAAGGAAGAAAAGAAAATAGATACCATGGGACTCCTTCCTATGCAACCAAGCTTGGCTGCACGCACAAGGGGTTTTCTGTGCCTTGTCTTCCAAACTGCGGCAGGCTTTTTTGGAGCATCCACATGACATCATCCTCTAGCTGTGCACTTCCCAGGCTTTCCCTATGCTCAATATGTTCTTTCTCGAACCTAGTCTGGTATGATCTTTCCACTGAAAAAAAGACAGTCCAAGCACCGCCAGCAAGCCATCTGGCTAGGAAGGTGTACATTTTAGAGGGTTCTGTTTACAACAGTGCCATTTTCCTTGCTACAGTGGCCATTTCCCTTACAAACATACCATTGGAGGGCTTTTAAAAAAAAATCTATTAACAAAATCTACTAATTCCTCTGAATGCCCAGCTTTCATTTTTTTAGAAAATAAATCTCTAGAGACGAAGATAGCTAGATCTATAGTGCAATGGCAGTTACCATTTTTATAGGGTAGCAATAGAAAAATGCAGCAGAAATGGCAGCTGATGGAGGAAAATGCACACAAAACTCACATGTGGACGTTTGTTGCCTATGGGAATGTCTCTGCATTCACAATGGCAGTGGCAGGGAAATGGAGAATCTTTGCCATATGGAATCAACAACATCTGAAACTACCAGAGGTGGGTACAAAAGGCCATATTATTACCTCTTTGAGCCCAATATGTATATATAGAAGACACACACACACACAAATATTTTGAGTTCATCTGTGAAAATATGGCTACATTATTCGAATATGCTTTGGGAACAACAAGACATGGCCCATTTTTAAAATGTCCTTCTACATACAAATCACTCCACATACTTCATATGTAACAACACATTCTGAAAGATATTAATCTCAGCCTATAGTGGCGCAGAGTGGTAAACTGCAGTACTGCAGTCCAAACTCTGCTCACGACCTGAGTTCGATCCCAACAGAAGTTGGTTTCAGGTAGCCGGCTCAAGGTTGACTCAGCCTTCCATCCTCCCGAGGTCGGCCAATGAGTACCCAGCTTGCTGGGGGTAAAGGGAAGATGACAGGGGAAAGCACTGGCAAACCACCCAATAAACAAAGTCTGCCTAGGAAACCTCAGGATGTGACGTTACCCCATGGGTCAGGAATGACCTGGTGCTTGCACAGGGGACCTTTACTTTATAGCCTATTATAAATAGCCCAGTGTGTTTTGTGTTAAAGATAGTTTTTTTTTCTTTTGCAAGGTTTACTTTAAAATTATTTCTTTTTTCCATCCTGATATGAAATTATGGGGAAAGGAAATGTCTTCAGCACTCAGTTTGGTAAGATACTGGTGAATGGGCTTTGACATCTCTCTCTTCTAAGTTGCAAAAACTTATTTGAAAGACAAGGTGGTCAATAGTGGGCCCAGGATTTCAAAGGAGATATAACTGCATATTTATAGTCACAGCTGCTTCCTATGTCTTCGTTATAATGCTTCTATTAATGTAACCCAACTTGCCAACAGACATTTCTACAACAATGTTACCTTGTTGAGAGATCACGATTGGCTAGTTGTATGGCCAATAAGGCCTCCCTCTTGTATTGTGTAAGAAGCTGCTTGCTGAATTAATTTGTTGCGTTCAACCCATATACTCAGCTTATCAATATTACCTTAAATTTTAATAATACTCTGCATATACCATTATGAACGACAAGCTAACACAACTGTGCTTAATTTATGCCAATTAGGCTTGCCAACCTCCAGGTGGTGGCTGCAGATCTCCTGCTATTACAACTGATCTCCAGCCGATAGAGATCAGTTCACCTGGAGAAAATGGCCACTTTGGCAATTGGACTCTATGGCATTGAAGTCCCTTCCCTCAACAAACCCTGCCCTCCTCAGGCTCCACCCCTAAAATCTCTGGGTATTTCCCAACCTGGACCTGGCAACCCTAATGCCAACTTAGATCAAGGCTGGCAGACATATATAAACCTGTGCTAGATTATGCCTGTGATCGTTCCTTGTTTTACTATTTGCAGATTCCCTAAAGTTAACCTCCAGTCCCATATCCAGGATGTTGATGAAAATCTTAAGTATAGTGTAAAAAATGGTGGAGGATTGAGAGGGAGTAGTGTTGGAGCTAAGAAAATAACTCCAGCTAATGAAGGTCTGGTTCCCCACAGTTTATTTTCTGCTCAATATTAAGAAAGAAAATATTAACAAGAGGTACTGTGTCTGTATTTGTAGTAGGTTGTGGCTAAGCAATACACTCTGTTCTGTGCAATGAACTAAAACTGATTGTTTTAATATTCAATACTGATATGCATTTTGGTTTTGGATATCACTGCTTAAGTAAAGACTAGCTATATGCTCTTCAAACAAACCATTTCATTAGGCCTCAAAATAATGCCTCTAATTTTCACCAAGCAGAAAGCTGGTTTTTAAGCAAGGGAGTTACTGTGGAATTCAGAGATGGCTTGATAAAGCTTGGTTGCAAGAGGCCACTTATTGCAGTTGTTGATATTAGAGCTCCACAGAATCTAACTTTTTTATCTTTCTCTTTTTGCAGGGAGCATTCTCTCAGCCTTCTTCAACTGAAGACTCCAGCTTTCTGTTCTCCTTATTACCTCATCAAATGTACCTATTCTCAGTAAAAACGATGCTGTCCTTGAGGCTGAGGTAGTAGATTGAATAGTTGTGGAGCCATATTCTCCCTCTGAGCTAACTATACAATCTACTGTCTTTCCTAAGGAGACAGTAAGGTCATCTGTTCCTCCTTTTCAAGGTCCTGTGTTAGCAGCGCTCAACGCATATATTGTGAATGATTGTGAATGATGCCACTTCTAAGCTCTTGGAGGCCAAGACTGCTGCTTCATGTGAAATATGGAAGCCTTCTTCTGTTCTGCTCTGCGGAGGTGAGGTAGTAGGTTGTATAGTTTGTGGGAGGGGTTTCATCCCATTTCAGGTGATAACTATACAGTCTATTGCCTTCCTTAAGGAGCAGCAAAGCTCCCCCTGGAAATGTTGGAAGCACCCAGCTACAGAGTGGTCTCTCCTTTTGTGAGATCCAATCACTGGGCAGCTTAACATTCACCCTACTGTATTTAGGGTTGCCAGGTCCCCCCTTGCCACCAGTGGGAGCTTTGATGATGGTGGTTGGGGGGTGATTTGTGCACATGCAAAAACATCCCTTCCAGGTTTACCTTGGAAGCGACAGGGATGTGCTAGAGCATCCTTGTAGCTTCCTGGTTTATCCTAGAAGTGACAGAGATACTCTTGCACATTCCTCCAAAAACTCTACAGTTTCCATAGAGTTTTTTAGGGACGTGCTAGAGCATCCCTGTCACTTCCAGGGTAAACCCACAAGGGACATTATTTCGTCACATGCCACCACACACACAAGCAGATTGCCCCCCTCCTTCAGCTGGCCTGCTTCCCCTGCCAGCCAGCTAAGGGGTGGCAGGCAGGCCTGCTAATTGGCAGGCAATTGCCCGCCATTAACAATCACCTGGCAACCCTAACTGTATTCCATCTTCTAACCTTGTGTGACAGCAGTCTCAGTGCTGGAAGAAAGTCTCCTGTGACAGCTTGTTCTTCTGTTTTTAAGTACAAACATAACCCACAACCAGCATCTGGAAAACTGTTTCTGACAAGGCACCACATGTGGACGAACATACGTTTTTTTCCTGTGCTCCATCACATGCTGTATTTTCCCCACTATTCATCCTTGTTGGTTTTAAGGTACCATTATACTCCTGGGAAAATCTAAGTTATCAGAGATTTATATGACTGACTGCTAGGCACATGGCCATTTCTTGAAAATTGGTTGAAAACCTGACTTGTAACAGTTTCCTGATCGTAGCAAGGTGTTTATGTGAAGCTGATGCATTTGCAAATCTCTTGACACTTGCTTTAGAAAATGAGCCTTAGAGTCGCATGACAAAAGCTGAATCCTGCACCTGGAGACAGACACACACAATCAGTTTGCTGTATACTACGAGACAGCACGCTGAGGCTTTTCAGGCGCCTACCATGATTCCAGGTGGATATGTCCAACCATTCACAGACTTCATGGAGCGGGACTTCAGCAGACCCTCAGGAACAGCATAGGGGGAAATTATCTGTCTGCAGTGGGGGGAATCAGTCGAAATCACCAACCATTCTCCTGCAAACAGAAATGCAATTCTGTTCGGAACTGTGTGGTTGGGTTCACCCCATTGTGTGAATTAGGGCTCAGGCTACAACTTCCAAGTCTGTGCAGGCATAAATCCCAAAACAAATCTGCTTCATCTTATACTTTGTGTATGTTCCCAATGTGCCATGTGCACATAACCACCTTGCTACTAGCAGGAAACTGTTACCAGTAGGTTTCCATGCAGCGGTTTGACTCTTCCCAACAGGGTCTGTGCCCCCTCGGTCTAAGGTTTGTTCTTGCAACTGCACGGGCTCAGGCTTTTTTGCTTGCTGCCCTGTATTTATGGAACAGCTTCCTGGAAGAAGTCCGGAAAGCTTCTATCCTCCTGGCTTTCCGGCAAGGCTGTAAAACAGAGTTACTTCATGATGCTTTGGGGGCAGTTTGAATATGTCCAAAAAAGAAAATGCTTTCTGGCTGTTAATCGGGTTTTACCATGCTTTTACGGTAGCTGGTATTTATTGTATTCTGTTATCTGGTTGTTACCTGCCTTGGGTTCTAACTTGTTAGGAAAATGGCAAACTTCAAAATATTTAAAATAAAAAAAAACTATACAACACAAGGCGACTCATTTTTGTGCTTCTGCTTCATGATGTGAATTTGGATCGTGGTGTAGAATTCATTGCCCTCTCTCTCTCTCTCTCTCTCTCTCACACACACACACATACACACACACAATTTTGTGTGTAAAAAAAGCAGCTCCAGACCTAGTTCCTGACAAGTTTTAAAATATGCCTGCAAGTCTGCACAAATCTTACAGTCTTGGTCATAACCTGATATAAGAAAAAGAGCAGCTTAAAACTTGTATGAACAATTCCTGGGCCACAGGCAAACATCAAGCGCCAATGTGATGTAGTAGCTAGCGTTTTGGAGTATGTCATGGGAGACCCAGGTCTGATTCCTCTCTGAACCACAGAGCAAAAAGAATGGGTGACCTTGGCCAATCACTCCCCTCAACCTTGTGAAGATAAAATGGAAGAGTGGGCAAGATTAAAATGTTATAGGTAGAGTTGCTTAGTGCATTAGTGATACTAGCCCCAATGCATCCGTAGCAGTGCGATCACCGTGCAAATGTAATAGTAATCCTTCTGAAATATGGTTAACCTTGCATGAGAGCCAAGCATGTTCACAACTTTAACTCTGTGTGTGTGAGAGAGATTGAGATATGTGCTCTGAAGGATGTATACTTGAAGGATGTCATATAGCGGATGGTGCCAAGTTGTTTTCTGTTGCCCCAGAAGGTTGGACCAGAACCAACGGGTTGAAATTAAATCAAAAGTGTTTCCATCTAGACACTAGGAAGAATGTTCTAACAGTTAGAACAGTTCCTCTGTGGAACAGGCTTCCTCGGGAGGTGGTAAGTGCTCTTTCCCTGGAGGTTTGTAAGCAGAGGCTAGATGGCCATCTGTCAGCAATGCTGATTCTATGACCTTAGGCAGATCATGAGAGGGAGGGCATCTTGGCCATCTTTTGGGCATGGAATAGGGGTCACTGGGGTGTGGGGAGAAGACAGTTGTGAGTTTCCTGCATTGTGCAGGGGGTTGGACTAGATGACCCTGGTGGTCCCTTCCAACTCTATGATACTACTTCCACCTTCTAGCATCCAAGGAATAATAAACAGAAAAAATAAGGAAAGGTTCTTGAAATAGTGGGGATCAATGGGAGGACAGAAGAGCTACATGAGGGGTTATATGGTAAATCAAGTGTAAGCTTCATCCCTTTAGCAAATTTTTGAAGCAATAGTGTATATATGTATATATATGTATGTATATAAATTAGATGCACTTCTAAACTGACCAAGCATTTAAGGTGGGAAGAAGGGGTGTGTGCAGTGTGTTTTGTTCTCAGTGATATTGTGGATGCTATTCCACGGGTCCCTATGGAAATTATGCAGAATATCCACTCACAATAAAACTGGTTGCACTTGTAGAAAGTGAACTGGGAGCGGCCGTGTTAGCAATTACCAATTGAATTGCTAGGAAAACCAGTTTTCCTGTGTATATTTCACATGCATCAAGAGGTTGACAGTTTACAGATCTGAAAATGTATTTGTGTGTTCAAGAATAAACGGAAACAAAACCAACTATCTCAAGGTCTCTGCATCTTGATGAATTAAAACCTGATCTGCTTCTATTGGGTTACTATGTTGATTTCCCTGTCTTGCTATAGAATGGCATGGTTATTCTTCACAAGTGTTACAACTGTAACAAGGTAGGACCTGCCTGCTTCAAAAAAATTTAAATGTATAATTTGAGCTCATACAAAGATAATTCAAACAATATATACCAAAAATAAATATACAGTCAATATACACATACAGTATTCCTGTTTTCTTAAATTTACTTTGACACATTACCACATCCTCAGGTTCCATCTAATTGCATCACGTCTTTAAACTTCTGAAACACTGTGAGCTTGATCAGTTTATATATAGTACATCTCTTTTTTATGTCAAGCACAGGACATAAGCACTCTTATGTGAAATTATTTTCTCCTTCCAACATCCTACTTTTGTTAAAACTTTCAAGACTAAAATCTACAGTCCTTTTTGAACCACAGGGACATAATTAAGCGATCTATATAATCTATGAATTAAAACCATAACATCAGAGTAGGGTGTCATCCTTCCTTCATATCATGTAAGAAGCACTTGGAGTTGATGTTTCACTCATATAGATTTATGTCTTAAAACAGATTAATTGTTGACTTTATATACACAACACCAACACAGATCCAAATATCCAAATGTGAAAACCAAATGTGGTTCCCTGTCATCGTGATGGCTACATAATCTCTGATTGGCTGGATCAGAAGGCAAGCAAGCAGAATCTACCCTTTAAAAATATGATAATAGCAGCTTCCAAAAAGAAAGCAAAGAGGAGCAAAACTATATTTAAAAGTACGATTTTAAGTGGTCGATTCGATAACAAAAAGATCCCTCAAGTTTTCCTTTTTCGTACCAAAACATTTTTGCCATGAAATTTTGGTTCAACCTTAGTAGCAATGTTGTTGCTTTTAAACTACCCCTGTAAGCTATCCCTGTCCATTAACTTGCTAGACAACAGGTAAAAGGAGACAGCCATACCCTGTTAGGGTTCCCCCCTATTATAAATGTTTTCAACATCTAGATCTGGTACTAGACAGGTATCTTAGTCTGACCCAGCATGGCTGTTCTTGTGTTACTTCAGCCTCGTATGACACTACATTCCAAGAAAAATGGAAACTTTAATAGACATATTTTATTCAGGGATGGGCAGGAGGTGAGATATTGGGAGAAAGGACTCAGATCTGAGTCTTCTTGAGCCTCCTATTCATTTTCCGTGCTCAGGCTTTATGCTGCCCTGGAGTACCTGCCTGTGCTTTGTGTAGGGATGGACGCTCTCCTCGGTCTCCCTGTAGACACTTAACATCTCTTATCACAGCAATAGGGAGCTTGCAGAAGCTGCCTCGTGAGTCACAAAAATCCAGAGTAGGGCTCAGAGCTCCAGCAGCAATGACCTTGGAAGAGGGCAGCCTTGCCAAACGCATGCAAACCGCTTCATTGGTGCCTGGCTGCAGGCAACCGCCTCACCATTGGTGGTCACCATAGTGAGGGCTGTAAACCCAGCCATACACAACCCAGCCTCCCTGGAGCTTCACTCTTCTTGCCTATGCGCAGAATGTGTAATTCAGAGACTTGCAAAGCCTTTGACAGAGTGAGGGGAGGGGCAGCTTGGAGTTGGTCCATGAAAGCTAACAAAAGGGCTTGTGTTCCATAGCTTCAGCTGCTATAGCAACATGGCTGCAGATAAAGAGCGTTAGCTGTCCCATCCTGCAACTCTCTGCGCAAGTGCAGGCAAAGAGCAGTAATTAATGCCCAGGGCCAGTTAATGCCCTCGCCTCTCCAGGCAAGTGCAGGCAAAGAGCAGTAATTAATACCCAAGGCCAGCAGGGCAAGTAAGGGTGAAATGATCAGGCTCCCACTCATCTCCCTGCAATAGATTTCTGGGGGCGGGGGGGGAGAGAGGATATAGCTTGCAGTTGTTCTTAAGGTTACTCTGTAGCCATGCCAGTGTTTCAGTAATTCTGATCCCAGTAAACAATGAACAGAGAGCAAGCTTGTGAGAGTTTCTTATACCATTGAGAGGGAGAGTGGTGGGGCATTACATATATTAAGGACTTTCCCCCAAAACTTTTTAAAAAACCCAAAACTTCTCCTTCTTGCATTTTGATGGTGAATATTCTCCATTGGCATGAATATTAAGGTAAACTACACATTCTGGATCAGTATTTTATGTGCAATTTTTTCCAATAGCAGTCTATATTTTCCAGAAATCAATATGCAGGAGCAGTTAATATTTCATCATATTCAGCCTCTGATTTGCAGTTACATTTAAAAGGCTGGATCCTATGCTTTGTTCCACACATGCCATTGACATAGGGTTGCCAGCCTCCAGGTACTAGCTGGAGATATCCTGCTATTACAGCTGATCTCCAGCCAATAGAGATTAGTTCACCTGGAGAAAATGGCTCCTTTGGCAACTGAACTCTGTAGCATTGAAGTCCCTCCCCTCCCCAAACCACGCCCTCCTCAGGCTCCGCCCCAAAAACCTCCCTCCGGTGGCAAAGAGGGACCTGGCAACCCTACATTGACAGTTCTGCTGAGCTTCCTGCTGATTGCCCCCTCTCATATATCTGAGGGTCCACTGGCACTCACTGACATATACACCTCCCCAGGAGGATTTTGGCAAACACAGCAGGCTGTAGTAGGAACAGGGAGGCAGGAAGGTTCTGTTCCACAAGTGTGATTTGTGTTCACAGTATGTAGGATTCAATAAGTTATCAGTTCTGTTAATTCTTTAAACCAGCTAGGAAGCATCCATCAGCTAGATGAAAAAACTGCAAACGGATTACTAATTTCAGTGTAAAAATATGGATCAAAAATTCATGTCAGATTTTGATATTAGATTTTGACATTTTAAAAAATCTGCAATTTGAATTTGGAAATCGACTAATTTCAAGTTTTTGCAAAATTTCATTATAGCCCCACACACACACACCATGGGTTAGCAGGAACTGCCCTAATTAAATTCAGGATGGTAGGTAATATTGAAAAAAACCAATATAATTCCTTTTGAGATTATTTCAGGAGGAAGGCAAAGGAGGGAATTTTCATCCAGGTCTGACTGCTTAGTGAAGTCTATGCAGTTACTCCAGAGCTTCAACTGGAGTAACTCTGCATAGGATTGTAGTGTAAATTGCTTGGGACTATGGGGTGTACTACACTGCAAAAGAAGACAAGCAACCCCACAGTACTACTACATGAGCTGGCTCACTTAATTGGCTTGTTCTGCAAGCCCTTTGCTGCAGGATGCTGCCTGATCTCTGCTTTGAGCATACTGTGGTCTAGGTTGCCAAGGAGGATCATGGAAAGCCAGTGGATAGATGGCCTTGCTTTATATTGGAGTGGTGGCAGAACACAAAGCCTTTTAGTCACTTCCATCACTAAAGGTAAAGGTCCCCTGTGCAAGCATCGGGTCATTCCTGACCCATGGGGTGACATCACATCCCGACGTTTACTAGGCAGATTGTGTTTACGGGGTGGTTTGCCAGTGCCTTCCCCAGATCTTCCCTTTACCCCCAGCAAGCTGGGTACTCATTTGACCGACCTCGGAAGGATGGAAGGCTGAGTCAACCTTGAGCTGGCTACCTGAAACCGACTTCCATCGGGATCAAACTCAGGCCTTGAGCAGAGCTTGGACTGCAGTACTGCAGCTTACCACTCTGCACCACGGGGCTCATAACTACTATTCTTTCATCACTACTATGCTATATATTACATTTAACTACAATCCCTGAGATTAATTTGATCCTTGATTAATAAAGATCCATGTGATTAATTGACAATCCAGGATTTGGGGGGTGGGTGGAGAAACCTCATTGCTGGTGACACTTATTTGTCTTTCTTATGACATTTATTTTGCTTATTATTCTGGAAGAGGCTGCCGAAACCCAGTGCCAAATGATCCAACAGCTGCAGATCTTTTCACAGTGCCAATTGCAAGCATTCTGAAATCATGAGAAAAGTGATGCCCCCATTTTTTAAAAAAATACAACAGTACGCAAGTTGTTATATTTTGAAAAGAATAACTTTTTTTCTTTCTGAATTTCTTCTGTCATCAGACAGCTCAGCAGGCTGCCTAAGATTTATGAAACAGGAGCATGAAAAATCAGACTAATGACCCTTCTCGCCCAGGGGCTTGGACCCAGCGATGCGCAAATGGAAACAAAAATGGACTTCACATGGTCCCACTTAAGCAACATGTTGTGCAACACTTAGCACTTTCCTCCCTATATCTTATAGTGCCCAGAAACTGGTTGCACAATGTCTTGTGCAAAGGAAAAATGGTTTGGGATATGCTGCATTTTACTTAGAGAAAGGGGATCATGCGAGGTTTTTTTTTTTTTTTTCATACTTGGTGCTTGGGCAAGGACCCTAGCACTTGCAGAAATCTTCTGGTGGATCCAAGTCAGTATATCTGATCTGTTACCTAAAAGTGGCTCTCCAAAGCTTCAAGCACAGACTTTCCTCAGCACTGCTCCCTGGGGTTCATTGCCACTAGAGGAGCCAGGGATTAAAGCTGGGGCCTTATGCATGCAAACATGTGATTGGCCACAGAGCTATGGTGTGTAGGATATCTGTACATGCCTGATATCTGTACGTTCGTTGAAGTTTACAGTGAGCCCCTACATTCAAACACATTCCAGCAATTCCACTAACCTGGAAGAGTTTACATATATAGAGGCATCCTGCAGGTTGTTGCTCGAACAGAAGGATGCTCTGTACATGTTCAGTGAATGCATGGACAAACATATTAAGAGGGTCACGATCTGAAGTAAACACAGCAACAGGATTGCCTGTGATGCTAGCCTGAGGATCTTGGGAGAGGTGGTCCTGCAGATATGTGGACCCTAGACCATGAAGGCAGCCTGAGTAATTATGACTAGCCTGAGCTTGTCAGAGCTTGGAAGCTAAGCAGGATTGGCCATGGTTAGTACTTCAGTGGGAGACCACCAAGGAAGACCAGGGTTGCTATGCAGAGGAAGGCACTGGCAAACCTTGATAACTCCCTGAGGGATCGCCTTAAACTGGTTGTGACTTGATGGTACTTAATTATTGTTAGACCACGAAAGGCCTTGCAGGTGATAACCAACACCTTGAATTGAATCTTTACAGCAGTAAGCATCCATAATCCACACCATCAAGTTAGCATACTATAGACATGGGCACAGCATCCATGGCTGAGTGATTCTTTCTGCATTTGCCCAGTTATGACTCAACCCACATGAGCTTTGTAGCTAGGGTTGCCAACCTCCTGCTATTGAAACCGATATCCAGCCGATAGAGATCAGTTCACCTGGAGAAAATGGCTGCTTTGGCAATTGGACTCTATAGCATTGAAGTCCCTCCCCTCCCCAAACCCCTCCCTCCTCAGGCTCCGCCCCTAAAACCTCCCTCCGGTGGCAAAGAGGGACCTGGCAACTCTATTTGTAGCGGTGTTGTACTGATCCACTGGACCCACTTTCACAAGCTGGTCGTATGGATTCAAATACTGCTGAAGGCAACTGTCAGGAGCCAAATATGAGACAGCGCTACTTTTGATTTGATGCTTTAAAACATTTTCTGATTAATTAATGAGGTTAAAGTCTCTGTAGGATTGTGCCAGAAAACATGTTGGCTTTCTGTTCAGTGCCGCTTAGGGGCATTTGCTTCTTCTTCTTTTTTAAAGTATGCCTTTATCAGTGCCATCTACTGGCTAGAAGTTAGTACAACTGGTGACAATCTGTGACCTCAAAAAACCCTGTCATTACACAGCTGCCACATTATCATGCAGATATGAGTGAAAGAAGCATCCTCCTTTAATGCAGAATTAACTAAACAGTACACTGAGGAAATGCACACTGTCACATTCTTGCTGAAACACCAAGTAAACCCTGCTGGGAAAAATAAATTAAAGTTACATTACTTTCCAAAGCAATAATATGATGGTGTTGTTCAATAATACTTAGAGTGTACCTGCACTACATTTTTTTTATTAGTTGAATGTTACAATTACCATTTGGAGATGCCCCAACTAGTGTCACCTTTGCCCCTTCTGCAGTAGTAATTGAGCCTCATTTAATTCTCACTTTAATGTTTGGACATTATTCCTCTCTGCCTGCAAGCAACGTGGGGTTAAATTGTTCTTGTCTCTGGTTTAGGGTTGTCAGGTCCCTCTTCGCCACCGTTGAGAGATTTTTGGGGCACAGCCTGAGGAGGGCGGGGTTTGGGGAGGGGAGGGACTTCAATGCCATAGAGTCCAATTGCCAAAGCGGCCATTTTCTCCAGGGGAAAAAGCGGCCATTTTCTCGGCTGGAGATCAGTTGTAATAGCAGGAGATCTCCAGCTAGGACCTGGAGGTTGGCAACCTCACCCTCTGTTCCTTTCATGTGCACAATTGGTGGATAGCCATTACCGTGTCATTTTAAGTACAGAACTAGATGTGCAAACTAGGGCCATGCAACAAATGCAGCTCTTAACACAGGGATGTTATTTAAAGAAGCAGGGCTAGACTGGGCCTTTAAAACAGCCCTAGAGCATGCTGAGCTGAATGGCCCCTATGAACATCCTCAGCTCAGACACAGCATGCAGCACACACCAGACACCTCCTCCCATGTCCCCCCCGACAGATTCTGAATTGAGTGGGTCCAGACCCTGCCGGCAGTAGCAGGAGTGTGGGAGAGACAAGGGGTGAACCTATGCCCTGCCTTTGCTGTCATTGGCTGGCTCTGAGCAGCTTTCCAGGGCAGTGGCCCAGTGGAAATGTTCCTAGTAAGGACCAGGCCAATCTGTGCCTGCAAACTGAGAAGGGCTGCAGCATCCCATTGATACCTGGCCTGATAATAAGCACTAATAGTGTCTTTGAGGTTCCATCTACACTTTAGAAAGTCCTTGTGTTTGTTGGGGAACAACACAAGGATTTTGCATCTCATGCGCGATGTGCCTCCCGGATGCACATCTGCCCTTTTCAGTTTATGACCAAAGCAGAGAAGAAAAAGCAGCTTTTGCACTCAAACCCCACAATGATCTTGCATCTTCAAAGAGGCCCATGGAGTCCCTATTGGCTCCATTGCAAAAAATCACTTCATTTACATGGCTACATGTAAGTTTCACAACTAAGCCAATAGCAGCTCCATGGGCCAGTCGGCAGATGCAAAAACAGCAGAAGATCAAGCTGCTTCTCTGTACCTGCTTTGGTTAAAACAGGGGAGACAGCATGCATCTGGGAGACACAAAACTCCCATCACATGCATGATGCAAAGTATTTGTGTTGTCCCCAACAAACATGAGGACTTTGTAATGTGTTGATGGAGGATGAATGGGACAAGTTTCAAGGTAGGCAGTAGAAGAGCCCTTCAAAGATCGTTGCTGGTGACTACTACATCCTGGGATATTAAGTCCACTTAAAGTGTATCTGACAAAGCAATTTAGCGCCCTGCTTCCTGACTGATACTGGTGACTGACAACAGTTCCACTACTTCTCTCATTGCTTCCAGGACTTCAGAGACCATTAGGTTTTGGTGAATGAGAATCCTTTACTCTCTCTAAGTTTGCCCTTTCTTTCCCTTCAGAACTACAACACAGCCTGTGCCAAAATAATAAATGAAAAATAAGTATTTTATCTTATTTTCTTAAATGAAAAGCATCTAGAGTAATTCCTGTGCTTGGACATCCTGTGCATGTGAATGTATAATGTAAAGGTGTATGTAATTTTGGTTCTTGTAGGTTATCCGGGCTGTGTAACCGTGGTCTTGGAATTTTCTTTCCTGACGTTTCGCCAGCAACTGTGGCAGGCATCTTCAGAGTAGTAACACTGAAGGACACTGTCCTTCAGTGTTACTACTCTGAAGATGCCTGCCACAGTTGCTGGCGAAACGTCAGGAAAGAAAATTCCAAGACCACGGTTACACAGCCCGGATAACCTACAAGAACCAATGAACTCTGACCGTGAAAGCCTTCGACAATATTTTGTATGTAATTTTATTCTCAATAAGTCTAGTTAATGGGATATCATGGGATGGACCAAACTCCTGGCTAAACTTCCTAGTTATATAGTTGCCACCACTCTCATTTGGTCCAGGCTAACCCAATCTCGTCAGGTCTTGGATGCTAAACAGGGTCAACCCTGGTTAGTACTTGGATGGGACCCACCAAAGAAATCCAGGGTACCTAGGCAGAGGCCAGCAATTACAAAACTACCTCTGGGTGTCTCTTGCCTTCCAAATACTATGGTGTCACCATCAATGAGCTTCAAATTGATGGCACTTTCCAAAAGTGGCAAACTGCAAGAAGGGACCAATGTGGGATGAAATCTCAAACATGTATATACTGTAGCTTCCAGATATTCCAGAGTTTATTTATAGAATGTTAGAGGATATTTGTGATTGGTTGTTGAACTGAGAACAAATCTTCTCCATTTGCATCCTCCCCTCCAAAACCGCCAGTGATATGCCCCCCAGGGATCTATCAGCCATCTGATAAAAAGAGTACAGTTTTCAGACCAATGGCTTTTAGAAAAACATTTATTATGAATGGCACTTTCCAGATGCATTGAAATAAATGTGCATTTATATGCAAATTAATTATGCTATTAGAAATGTCACCCTTTCTCCACAGCTCTGTTAGCAAAGTGCAGCACATTTGCTGATGTTCTTGTAAGTGGCACCTTCAGCTGGATCTTAGCTGGGCCAGCTGAGGTTTGTCATGAAATTAACACACCTTTCCTGGAATATCCATGCATCAATCAATGACAGAGAGAGGAAAGAAGTCTGGACACAATGTGCAAGGAGCCTACTTATCCAGCAATTCGGCCTTTGAAGAAGACCACTTCACACCTTTTCCTGAGCCATCCAAGATGCAGTCTGTGATTAGCTTCTGGCTTGAAATATGTCCCTGAATTGTAGATTTCATATAAAATGTTGCAAATCATGCTTAAAAATATTTGAGCAACCAACTAAGCCTTTCTTCTGCCAGGTGGGATGAGATGTACGTACAACAGGCGAAACAAATCTGCTGAGCCGGGGTCAGATCTCCAGACCAATAGGAAAGACTGAGCATCGCAATGTGACAGTTACGCCTCCACAACAGGATTCAGACCTCACTAGGTTTCGAATACAATAGGGAGAGCCAACTCCAGACTGATACAGGAAAAGTTACTGCTCTGAGGATGGAGAGAGTAGAGATCGCTGCCTGACGAGTTATGGGAGAGATGAAAACTGTCATCACAAAGTAATAATATTGAGGCTTTAACAAATAAATGCTAGGAGCCACTATACTGGCAAAGAAGCATATGCATCATCGTTATATCATGACCTGTGTGGCTGTGGTCATTCCCGAATGTAGCCCTGGACTGCCATTGATACATAAGCCATGGGCACCATCAGTGTGGCACAATGCCATTATGCAAAGCGATTGCATGGTTTGAGGACCACTAACCTACATGTCATTTTAACTATTTAAGAATCCTAATCTTCTTAAAATCTCCTTTAAAAATATATTTGTGCCCATCTTTCTCCCCAATAGGGACCCAAAGCAGCTTACATCGTTCTCCTCTCACCCTCTTTATCCTCACAACAACCCTGTGAGGTAGGTGAGGCTGAGAGTATGTGGCAAGCCTGGGGGTCACCCAGCAAGCTTCCACAGCAGAGTGAGGATTCAAACCTGGGTCTCCCAGACCCAAGTCCAGCACTCGGACCACTACACCACACTGAGCCTGAGGTGCAAATGGAAGACAGAGGGCAACAAGGCTTGCCAAGGATAGAATACAACTGGCACTACCATGTCATAAGCTACAAGTCGCACGCATTTAAGACTATGGTAGATGGTTCCTTCCATAAAGATAGTTGCTTGAAAATAAGTTTCACTGAAATTGATGGACGATTCCAGCAAACATTTGTAGGATTCTGTTGTAGTCAAACAGTTTCAGGTTGAAGTTAGAAAAGCAGTGAGCCTATTCTCACAGTCCGCTGGCACATAAGTTAATTAGTCACCAAACAGTAAGGTGATCAGATAGCTGGCATGCAAAAGTCCTTTTCTAATTGATAATAGCACCTAATAACAACGATGGAGTGAATCAGGCTTGTAGAACTGTATTTCACCTCCTTCGTTTGCACATCGAGGGGAAAATGTATTACCCTGCAACTCGTGGAATTGGAAGTCATGGCTGGGTAGGTTGCTTTATCAGAATGGATTTCCCATGCAACTTTCTAATGGAATAAGAAAGATGGAGACCCATGAGAGACTTCTCACCCTCGTTTCTCTTTCGGGTGTCCCAGTCACAGCAGGATGAAGAAACAAATAATCAGTCTCATGGGAGCATGAAACACAGGAGTAAAGATGACTGAAGCAGCCTTCAGAGAAGGCTGAACAGAATGGGTGAAACCAGTAAGGAGAGAGAGAAGAAGGGCAAGAAACTGGTACTGTGTGAACTTGTGGGCTGCTCAGATTCTTTCCTGGTTGGGTCCATCAGTAGATCTTCAGTATCTGAGGCACCTGCTTGTGTTTTGAAAAAAAGAAGAGAAATCGGGCATCAGAGGCTTTGCCTTGATTCCATGCAAGACCCCCTGCAGCATGCTGCAACAGCATAAAGTAGGGATGTGCCATGCAAGAGATCTGCACAAAGCTAGAGAGACAGCTCAAGTGCCCGTTGTCCACAGGGGAGTTAGTGGAAACCTAGTCTGATCTACACCCACTTCACAAGCAGGTCTATGCAAACATATCCTCGTGCAGAGCAAGGGCAGTGGCACAAAAAAGGGCCAAAGCTTGAGATGCTTGTATTCAAGCCCTTTGGTCAGGAGGGCAATTACCCCAGAATTCATCAATACTGACATCAATAATTAGTACTGTGTTTCAACGTATGAAATAATCAGATCTCCCTCTCCCCCTTCCAATGCAGTGACACTAGTTAGATAAAATGTAATGGCTGAATAAAGGGTAATTTCAGTCTGGGTTTGCTCCATTGACCGAGCCATTAACTTTTAATGGAATGATATGCTCTTATTGTTCTGTTTGGCCTGCAACATCATAATATAGCCCATGAACACTTTTCTTCTTCCTCTCTATTACATGTCCAAGCAGACCAACAGTTTGGCAGATTGACTGGCTGGAGGGTGAAGTGATGGAGCCAACATCCCAGCCAATATCTGCAAGAAGTACTTGCTGATTCTGCTCAAGATCCTGAGAGGCAGGTGCGCCAGCATTTGTTTTCAGAATCCAACTAACTTGAGGTCTTAATCCCACTAAAACAGTGGGAGGATCCTGTTTACTGAAAAACTGGATTAAACGCTGATGGTTAGCATAGATGGGTTTTGAAAAGATTCAATGCATACCTGTTATTTTGACAACTGAGAAAGAAGGGGGCCTCAAATGCACATTCAAATACTCAAATGAACATTCAGCCCTTGGTTCCTCTGAGTCTTGAAAAGGGCCTAATGTATGGCATACAAAGGGAAATCAGCCAGCCTGTCCTTAATAATGTTGCTGGCTCAAAATGCTGTTGCAATGTAGAGTTCTGAAGGAACATCCACTATAATTGATAGAGCTGAAGACATACACATACATATACAGAAGCACCCTATGCAGAAGTATGCTTCACATTCCCACACAAATACCTGATCCTCACACATATCACATTAATCAATATAGCTCTTATGCACTATGTCTCTTCGCATCAATCGCCGTAATCATTAATTTATTCTACCTGCATCCACTCATGGAATATGTGGGCCTACATCCTCAGTGGGCATGACCAATGACTTCATAAACCCATCACTGTTTGTATTCTGAGTGTAGAGAAATGCATTTTTCTTAGAGGTTTAGAATGAGCTTTTTAGTTTTAAAAAGTTTTTAGTTTTAAAAAGTTTTGTTGTCTTTGCGGAGAACAAGCAGGAGGGGGGAAGTCAAGTCAATTGCTCTCCAGCCACACCCATCCAGTCTTTAAAAATGCAAATGGCAGGCCTAGCCAGATACAAAGAAGTGGTCAGTTGACACCTTCTGTAATTCCACCCAGACGCATAGAAGGGAACAGAGTTTGGGGGGGCTGAAAAACCTAGAAAAGTCTTTTCTTGGAGACTTCAGGAAAAGCTTATTTGACCTGCCTTTTCTTGCCCAGGGGGTGGGCAGACAGAGATGTCAAAACTCCTTGCCACAAGGAGGGTCTCATTGGTGCTGATTCCATCCAGGTACACAGAACTCTTACATCTGGGCTCCTTCTGTGGAGGACTGCAGGTCTGAGGTGAGGCTCCAAGGTAATGGGAACCCTTTAGAACCACTGTAACTTTTAAGTTAAGGCGCTTGCCTTAGATTAACATCACCTAGGGCATTACAGGGTGGACAATGGAATTGTGTGTTTACACTTTTATTTTGGATCCTTTAGTCAATCGGTTGCTGTGCTGACAGTGTGCATGTGGGCATTTTATTTTTAATAAATGTTTTATAATTTTTAATGCTGAAAGCTGTTTTCTGTGCCACATAGACCTCCACCATTTCAGACACACTATTTTAAAACAATTGCT
This sequence comes from Euleptes europaea, assembly GCF_029931775.1. Lineage (NCBI taxonomy): Eukaryota > Metazoa > Chordata > Lepidosauria > Squamata > Sphaerodactylidae > Euleptes > Euleptes europaea. The sequence continues at coordinate 83,777,237 of NC_079313.1, forward strand.
AGGAGAAGGGGAGGATCAGTCAATTTGCAAGCTGCTACTCTCCCAGAGGTATGTAAGAGCAGTAAGATGTCCTTGTGGTAACTAGATGCCATGTAGAGGGAGACACAGGCACTGGGCAAGGCCTTAGAATGGGAACACAGGGAAGGGAAGCTGGGAGCCCTGGTCCTCTCAGCAGGTAGTACCTATACAGGCCAGGTGATAGCAGTGGTTGAACTGAAAGAGGGAGGGAAAAATCTCCTCTGAGGGTTGGAAAAGCCAGGTGGGTGGCATGAGCCTGGTGGAGACCTTGGATAGCCACTGATGCCCAGACACCTTGGAGGGCAAGACAAAACAGTGCCTGAAGCTCAGTAAGGCTGTTCTGCCATGCTGCTTCCCCGCAGAAATGCTGAAATTCAGTTTCACAAAAATGCAAAGTCATGATTTGGAATGAGCTAAATAAATTGAATAGGTTTGAATACAATTATATAATTGTACTTTTTTCAAGCTCTAGGTTTTTACATAATCTGGAATTTCTTAATAAAGAATGGGTTTACAATGGAGAAAGTAGTGGGGAGATATGAATCTATAACACACCCATCCCCAGCTCATGAGGTGAAAAGGATGTCACAGGGATGATCTGTAGGCACAATCTTGAAAATACGTACAGCATTCATCAGTGCTGCTAAGAGAGAAAAGAATGTATAATTGTGGAGCCCTTGACTTGTTACAGATGAGTCTCTTGGGGCATGGAAACCCGTCAGAGTCTGAAATACCTGGACTCTTGTACAATATTTTTACCGGGAGATGGAAGTCATAAAAGAAATCAGATGTGCTCCACATTCTCAAACTGAAGACAGCACGGGTACTATGGAAATATGCTCGATTTCCCAACAAAACCCTTCAGCATTGTTGCACAACTGACTGTTTGAGAGAGCTTTGTACAACAATTTACAGAGTGGTCTGGTACTGGGAGTCCCGCAGGGCTTGGCCTTCAGACTGTCATGTGCACAAAAGTGCAGAAAGAAAAATACATGTGTGCACATTGACACACATACACATGCATACACATGCAGAGATGAAGAACTCTGCATATAAATACATTTGGTGACATAGTGCTATAAACTCTTGAGCCAATAGGGACTGGCTCTCGTAAGTGCATGGCTCCAGGTGCGTCCACACCAGCGGCATTTGCTATGCCTCCGCCATCGAGGAAGTGGGGAAAAGCAAGAAGTGTAGGGGTTTCTGAAGGTCAGCTCGTTAAGTGCAGTCTTTATTTCTTCAGGTTGGCTAATTTGTTTACATCCAAGGCAGGGCAGACAGACAGAGAGGTGAGCTGCCTTTCCTGAAGAGGATTGAACATCATGATTGAGCCTCTTTATTGCTTTGGAATAAGCTGACAAACGATGTTTTGCAGGTGATTTAGAAATGGGGGTCAGTTTAGGGGGAGAGTGTGGTTTAGGGTAGACAGGCTTAGGGTAGGCAGGCTTGGGGTGGGAGGGTGGCTTATGGGGGAAGGGCACTTTAGATGGGGGAGGCTTCTTAGGAGTGGGAGGCAGTTTAGGGGTGGGTAGTGCCTTAGGAGTGGAGGGCACTGGTTCAGTGGTAGTTGGAGGCTGCTCAACATTTTTCATGTTGGTGTCAGAAGTGATTAAACCATCAGATGAAGGAAGTTCTGAGTAGAAGATTTGTGTAGTTCCTGTTTCTGGGGAGGCAGGAGTGGGAGCCAAGCTTATGTGAGGAGTAAATCCTGTTGCCAAAGAGGCATCGGTTGCTTTTGTCTGCAACTCTGGAGATGTTTTAAGGTCCAGGTCTGAAGTTGGCTCTAGGGCAGAGGTAGGACTTTTGGTTGTGGGGGATTCAGGTTCTGCTTCTGTGGTGGGTTTAGGACTTTCTGCTGCGGTGGATGTTGGACCTGGCGAGGCAGGAGTGGGATCCATGTGAGGAGTAAACCCTGTTGGGAAAGAGGCATTGGTCGCTTTTGTCTGCAACTCTGGAGATGTTTTAAGGTCCAGGTCTGAAGTTGGCTCTAGGGCAGAGGTAGGACTTTTGGTTGTGGGGGATTCAGGTTCTGCCTCTGTGATGGGTTTGGGACTTTCTGCTGTGGAGGATGTTGGACCTGTTGTGATGGAAATTGATTTAGGGCTTGTGGTCAGGATGGCAGTTGGTTCCAGTCCCGTAGGCCCAGGGGATGCAGTGGTTCCTTCCAAGTCAACACTAGACACTGGCAGAAAACAGAAAGATTAACAAAGACTAGAAGCAAAATCTCTATGGCCAACTACAAAGCCACCCCCTAGCTCCAGAAGACCATGACTACAGAAATCAATCCGATCTTTTTCTTTCTCAAACATTTTTGTGTGGATGGCAAGGTTGCTCCTACTATGGGACAGAGTAAAACAGCTCTCAGGAAGTACATTTACGGTGCTCTTAAATAAATGGGACAAATTGTCAGGTGTGTTTTTAATGTATTGGGATATCATTTTAGTTTCTTGCAATCATCTTGAACTGAGAGCTACTTGTAATCAGAGCTGACATCAAAACAAATCACTGGAAACTGAGCGTATATCATCATTTTTGTAACTCATTTCTTAGGGATCACCTCATGGGTAGAAAAAATGGTCCTTTTCTCTTACCATTCCAAATATGAATTTAGCTATAGCTCGAATTCTTGGAAAAGGTGAAGACCATCATACCATTCCACCCTATTCAGCTGCCATAGCTGTACAGACATGACCGTCAGAATATGGCATCTGTAAGTTAATACACAGCTGCATATACATATGATATTTCTTGATATTTCATTGCTCAGTGTACCACTTGATGAGTCTCAGCTGAATGTGGAAACTATCTTAACTCAAATATAGTGGGTTTGTGGTGATATGAAGTGATCGAAACACTCTGCCTGTAGTGACTCTTTCACACATGCAAGTTGTTCCCAAAAGTTGAATCTCTGAGTGATTAACATCTATGTCAGAATTACCCTAAAGATGAGAGCACGTCCACACAACAGCTATCCATATCCCTCATACAACAAACACTGTTGAAAACATTAGAGTCTCTTCCCCCCTTCCCAAACTTATCTACACAGCCAAGAGAAAATCAGTGTGGTAAACTTGTTTTTACACTCCCATTGGTCATGGTGGAGAGGCTGGAGACTGGCACAGGCCCCAAACTTCAGCAAATATCGTAGGATCCCATATGACTGAAACACACCACCCTCTCCCTTGGACCGGAAACTAATGAATGTGGCAACTTCTTGGTTGCTTTCACACAGATGTGTTGCTCCACCTTGATTCTCAAACTGGAGCAAGTATTTTTGGAGCATCCACATGACATCATCTTCATTTCAAAGTTTTGCCTGCTTTGCACCAATGTTTAATACGTTATTTCCTGAAAGATCACAACCCAAGCAGGTTTGCATGCCGTGTGGTGATGATTTTGAAACCTCCCATCCACATCAGCACCATTTTGCTGCCATCGTTTTTTTAATGCAGATTTTTTTTAAGACAGTGGAATGCCCTCTAGCAGTGCAGGAGGGGAAAGGGGAGCTTGAAAGGCATCCATGAAGGAATGACCAGCAAAAATACACAGAATCCTCCTGTGCGGTTCCTCAGGCATATTTCCCCACCTTTGGCAAAGCCATACATCAAAATGAAAGAATGAATTTACTCCTCTTCCCAGGGAGGACAACTTTAACAAGGACAATCTTTGGTGAAGGATGCCAGGGAAGAAAACTGAACTCTTTGGTGACAAGATAGTCTGCATCTGTCAGCCTCCAGAATCAACTAGAAATACATTTGGCAGTTATTTGCCAGGAAGGGTGTTATTCTGGGGTGCAAACAGCTCACAACTGTCTGCCTCACCGGTATTCACATCAGAAGGACTGACTTCTCTAGTTCCATTCACTTACCACAGAGAGAGCCCTCACAGGAATAGCCATCAGGGCATTTTGAGCATGGTGATCCCTCCTCGTAAGGCTTATGACCAATTACATTCCCCCTAAAGATTAAAAGAACCACATGGAACATTTCCTCAGAGGACAGCTTTGACATGATGCAGATTAATACTTATAAAGGTATTTGTTTCTTGCATTAATAGCCTCACATACGAATGCTGTAAGACTTTGCTTTAACTACTTCTGTGGATCCTTAGAAGTGTTTTATCTATCACACTTTATACCATCATTCCTCCCAGGAACAGGGTGATGAACCTGGTTTCCCTCTCTTCCACTTTCTTCTCAAAAGAGCCCTGAAAGATAATGAGATCAGGGTTTCCTAGTGAGCTTCATGGCTCAAAAGGGGTTGGACCTGGCTCTCCCCAATCTCAGCATGGCACCCTCACCTCTGCAAGTATTATATACCGAATGTCAGTATTTTACTTGTGCTGATACTTGATTTCAATATTTTGTATTTTAAGTTAATGTTGACAGCTGGTGTTAGCCAGCACGCAAGTAATACAGTGTTAGATTCCATTTGACCACTGCCATGTTTCCTGTCCACCCAAGCGTACCTGGTCTTTGTTTTAACACTCTATGAAAGCCATCCCATTGGCTATTATAGCCATGGTGGTATGGAATACCATTTAGAGAGGGAGTCCACGAGCCTGACCTGCAGGCCTTGGGAAGGACTGTAAAAGCCTCTCCCCACCGGCCTTTCAGGGTGGCAATACTGTAGGGGCGCTTTCACACATGCCGAACAATGCACTTTCTATCCGCTTTCAATGCACTTTGTGAGTGGATTTTACTGTGTGAGAGGGCAAAATCCACTTGCAAACGATTGTTAAAGTGCATTGAAAGTGGATTGAAAGTGCATTATTCAGCATGTGTGAAAGCGCTGGTGGCCATCTTCTACCTAGTAAAAGGTGTTAGAACATGCATTCTTGTTGTTTCATTTCTGTGGTTTTAATTTTTTTTACAGTTGACTATTTGTAGTTGACTACTTTGAAGAGTGAAAAATGAGGCATAGAGTGAAGGAAATTATAAAAATTAAATTAAATGCTGCAGAGTAGGGATGCAGAAGAATTTGAGAGTTCACTAGCTGCACTCATACATGGGTTGTCAGCTCAGGTTCTTTTTAAACCATGGGCTAAAATTGTGGCTTGAAGCATGTCTGGCTTATAGATGAACTTTTTTTAAAAAGTGTCATTATTGATCCCTTGACAGTTCCTTTTTTTCTAACATGCAGTTCTTCTGACTTTGTTGTGGTGATGATTCAGAATGATTTTTCCTCAGTGGGTGCCAATTGTGAGGAGAAAATCTGCTGCTAGCACACCCTTCCCTCCTCAGAATGGAAAAGTGCACACAGATGCATTTTCTCAACAGTTTTACAGCTCATTCCTGAGCCTTGCAGCGGCCGGGGACAGCATAGCCGCGGCACCTCTAAAGAGGTTCCCTGGCTGCTGCAAGGCTTTAAAAAGCGATTTTTACAGTTAAGAAAAGAAAATGGGGCTTTCCCCCACCCCACCCCATAGAAAACCTGGTGCAGCAATGTGATCGCTGGAGGTTCCCGGGCTGGAAAGGCTTTGGAAGCTGACTCCCATCAGCTCTGCCCCCGGGAACACCCCCCACACACTGGCACCGCATTTCTCTTCCGGGATTTCGGTCCTGGAGAGACTGTGGCATTGGAGGAGCGGCTTTATAACTAGATTTTAAAACATTAAAATATGTGCAGCCTGCTTACCTATTAACGTCTTCAAGGCAACTAACAAAAAGTTAATCAAGAACCCAAACACACTAAAACCACACAAAACCAGAACTTGCAGAGCAGATATCAGATCACCTGGAGAAAATGGCAGCTTTGGCAATTGGACTCTATGGCACTGAAGTCGCCCCCTCCCCAAACCCCGCCCTCCTCAGGCTCTGCCCCCAAAACCTCCCACCAGTGGCAAAGAGGGACCTGGTCAACTACCCTCCATATTTCAGAGACTGGAGGGACCCACAGCAGGGCCTCCGACAAATTCGACATTAACTAATCCAAAAAAGATACCAAGAATAATCATAGTTCAATTATGGCTGACTTCTGAAGAGGATCTATGAAAACCATAAATTCCTATTCTCTACAGTCATATGCAACCATTTTTGCCAACCAGCTTGTTAAAGCATATCAGAAGTATACAGACACAATAAACACTTGAATAGTGGCTGCTGAAGACGGCATTGTGAATGGGAGAGAGTTATGACACATGGGATAAGGGTCAGATCCTTGGTGTAACGTTCCCTTTTACCTGTAGGTCAGGATCAGGGGACTCACTCAGGATCATGCTCTCACATTCATATAGGGTTGTCAGCTCTGGGTTGGAAAATACCTGGAGAATTTGGGGGTGGAGTCTGAGGAGGGCAGGGTTTGGAGAGGGGAGGGACTTCAATGCCATAGAGTCCAATTGCCAAAGCGGCCATTTTCTCCAAGGGAACTGAAATCTGTCACCTGGAGTTTAGTTAGAAAAGATTAGAATCTTTTTCCTTCTTATTATCAGCTGGCAATTAGCAAGGGAGATTCACTTGTACTTCAATTAGTGCAAAACTCACAGGTTGCTGGCACAAGAAGCCACCAAACATCACAAACTGTACTGCCATCCAGATTCATTGCATGCTGGACACGCACACGAATTTACTGGACTGCACCCCCGCCCCCAGCTGTGCTCCACTGTTACAGGTCTGCCACAACAGCTTTGCTCATCTGAGCAAAGCCTTCTTAAGGTTCCACCCTGCAAATGGGTAAGATTGATAGCTACCAGTAAATGTTGATTCTTTGTTGTATCCCCGCCTTGTGGAATGGCCTGCCTGAGGAGGTCAGGAAGGCTCCCACACTTCTGTCATTCTGCAAACTATGTAAAACAGAATCGTTCTGGAGGGCACATGAACACATGAAGCTGCCTTATACTGAATCAGACCCTTGGTCCATCAAAGTCAGTACTGTCTACTCAGACCGGCAGTGGCTCTCCAGGGCCTCAGGCAGGGGTCTTTCACAACACCTACCTGCCTAGTTCCTTTAACTGGAGATGCCAGGGTTTGAACCTGGGACCTTCTGCATGCCAAGCAGGGTGTTTTATAAAGGGAATAGGGCTATAGTTAGAATAGTTCAGGAAGGTGCTTTTATAAAGGGAACTGGACTGTAGACTATGCCCCTGTGTGTGGTATGTATTATCTATTTGTTGTATGCATTATCCTCTTCTTATTTGCATTGTTCTCTACCTTTGTAATTCCATTTTTGGTATTGCATGGCATATCATGCCTGATACTTTTTTGGTACTGCTTCTAATTTTGGTAATCCCAGTCCTATTGTATTACTTACTAGATCTCTCCAGCTATTGGACTGCATAGTTTTACACCATGCAATCCATCTTGACTCTCAGCAAGAAAGGCAAACTGTAAATACAGTAAATAAATAAATATACAACTGAACCGCTCCATCTCCAGTGCAAACAGATGTGGCTATGGCGCAATCCCAGGGTTGCTCTCTGTGCTTCATCAGGAGCAGTGCTGGGTTCTTCCAGGCCACATTGTTTCACTGTAAACAGGTGCATTCTGTTGTGGAATAGTTTACGCCACAGCTGAACGGACTGATTCAACTGCCAGCACAACAGCTGTGGATCTTCAGCCAGTACAAGAAAACAATACATCCAACAGAACGTTTCCCATGCTTTTCTTTCAGCAGAATTTGTATAGAGTTGTAAATGGTGGCTTATTGATCCAAATCTGATGGTTTCCTTGCATGTCCTTAACACATGTACATTTGTAGAAATATGTTCCCATTTCATTCATTTTGGTTGATCAGGACTAGAGTAACAGCCAGCACAGCCACAGCCCACATAGTGTGTGTGTGTGTGGGGGGGGGAGGGAATCACCCTGACCCCATGTGGTAAGGATTGTCCTTCGAGACTGGAATACCACAGCCCTCCCCCTTGGCACAAAGAAACTCACGGGGGTTCATAGTTGCAGACCACCAAGTGCATGTCAGTGTCATTCAGATTTTCCAGCGTTTTACAGAACTCTGTCCCACAGCCAACACGCTCACTGCTGGCCCAGACCACCTACAGCAGCAGAAAAAGATAATGTTACCATTGGTACTCAAGCTAACAGGTAACTCCACAGTAGACTTTTACTCTGGTATCAACACCATTTATTAACAGCTATTCTTAAGAATCTACATGGTTTCCCCCCTAAACGGTTGCATTTCCATTTTCCCTCTTTACAATGGTCCGTTTATAATGTTTCTTTGTTAAATTTCCATCACAATGACATTTCAGTCTTTCTAGAGTGAGCTGATGATAGCACAGTTCTCTCACCTGGTTTGATGATATGATTTGTGATGTAGTGGATGATGGTGTGCAATAAACAATCTTTCCATTTCCTGGCTAGTGATGGTGTGTAATCCCGCCTCTCTCCATTACTTGCCTGATCCTCCACCATAACCCACTCAATAATTAATCAGTTAATTAATTCCATTCTTTTATATAATATGTCAGTTTAGACATTACCCCTACTATCCCAAATTCTCTTAAACCAATCCAACATAGGATGTGGATTCAGCTCCTTCCAATATGAGGCCATGCAAACCGAGGCTCTAGTAGTTATATTCAAAACAATTTCCAAATCTACACCCTGAAATTTAGCTTCCAAATATCGCAACAGGATTATTTTACAATTCAATGCAATTGGTATCCCGTCAATTCCCACCTTGTGCAATGGCCTGAGGAGGTCAGGAAGGCCCCCGATGCTTCTATCATTCCACAGAATGTCCAAAGCAGAAATGTTCAAGAGGACATTTTAATAAAGGGATTAGAATTGTACTATAATGGAACATAGGGTTGCCAGCTCTGGGTTGCGAAATACCTAGAGATTTTTGCGGTGGAGCCTGAGGAGGGAAGGGTTTGGAGAGGGGAGGGACTTCAATGCCGTAGAGTCCAATTGCCAAAGCGGCCATTTTCTCCAGGTGAACTGAAGCCAGTGGAGAAGGACCTGGTAATGATAAGGTTTCGAGTCTATACCATATTGCCAGAGAAGACAGCATTGTGGGGACCTTACCAGTTTTCCCTTCCCAGGATTTTTGGTGGAACCAAATAAGATCTTTTAGATTCAAAGTTACATTTTTTGTTGCCCCATCATGATCTTATCATTCCAGTTCCAATTTTCCATTGCAGCAAACTTTACAGCTTGATAACCTCTAAGGGTAGATTTAGAAATAAAAACCCAATTTTGGAAAGGATATTAATCTTAATGGTAGAAATCCTACTTAACTGTGACAATTTCAAAATAGACCAAAAATGTAAACACCTGTTAACATATGAACTGTGTATGTCTGCATGGGTGCACACACAGCTATCTTTTTTAAAAGACAAAGAAGCTTCCCTTCCTAGAGCAGCAGCAATGGTGGAAGCAGGAAAGAGGTAAGTGTGATGTAATGACATTTCACCCAAATAACAGTGCAAGAATTTTCTACTTTCTTTTGTGAATTTTGGGTTTACACTCTGTGAATGCTCAGAGATGCTCAAACGTCTTTGATAGGTAGTCTGAGTAACTGCTGTTATCTTCTTCAATGGGGTTGTTCTATGGCAGATGTATTGGTTCATTCTCTAATAGAGAGGTAGAAGGTCACCAGAGGCGGCTGGTTAGGATAAAGAGGTGAAACTCTGAGTTTTGGTGTTAAAATGCACACGTGAGAAAAGTGCAGCCTGAACTGAGAATTCAGATGTCTTTTTATGTTTCCGTTTGGCTCTAACCTAAGGGCTGAGCTATAGAACTATTAAGCTGTGAACTATTAAGAACTTTTAACAAAGGATTCAAGGATCCAGCTGCCAAAATATAGGCTATGAATAGATTCTGGCGAGCTCAGTGAGCCCATACAGCTGGGGGTTTGGGCGCCGAATTTTTTTTGAAATTTAACCAATTACAATAAAATATCCTTATTTTAATAACAAACACTTTAAAAAACTCCATCGATTTTGTTGGAAAATTCACTCATTAAAAAAACATTGCTTCAGGGCCCCTCTGGGATTAGGAGCCCTGAAGCTTAAACTCCATTAAGTGTCATAGTTAGGGTTGACAGGTCCCTCTTCGTGGGAGATTTTTGGGGCTGAGCCTGAGGAGGGTGGGGTTTGGGGAGGGGAGGGACTTCAATGCCATAGAGTTCAATTGCCAAAGCGGCCATTTTTCTCCAGGTGATCTGATCTCTATCGGCTGGAGATCAGTTATATTAGCAGGACATCTGCTACTACCTGGCAGTTGGCAACCCTAGTCATAGCAGATCCGCCACTGCTAGCCGTTTAAGACCAGTGCCTGCCCACAGGGGTCATTTTACCACACTGGGTAGGTGAAGTTCTCTGAACAGCTTCAGAAGGTGGCTATCCATTGCACAGGGACTAGATGTGTGTGTGTGTAAAGTGCCGTCAAGTCGCAGCCGACTTATGGCGACCCCTTTTTGGGGTTTTCATGGCAAGAGACTAGCAGAGGTGGTTTGCCAGTGCCTTCCTCTGCACAGCAACCCTGGTATTCCTTGGTGGTCTCCCATCCAAATACTAACCAGGGCTGACCCTGCTTAGCTTCTGAGATCTAACAAGATCAGGATAGCCTGGGCCATCCAGGTCAGGGCACACCAAATAGAGACATTACTAGTAGAACACTGACAAGAAAAAATGTTGTTTTCTTAGTTGTTTGGGAGCCCCCATAAGTACTTCTCTTGAGACAAAGCTGGGGGGGGGGGATGATAGTTTGCTGAAATCTTGGTCATGACTGAAGGCTAAAACCAGAACTTTAGGAGGTCAAAAGAAGAGACCATACCACTTCCAACACTCAGTTGTAGAATGCCATTTATATCGTTCTAGACAATGGGGCCTATCACCGTGGAGTTTGTTGATTTTGTACAGTTAGTGCCATTTCTCAGTCATTGACCTAACCTCCAATAAGCATGTGATATAGTCAGATACCTGGGTATAATGGCCACACATCTCCCCCTCTGCGCATGTTAACGTGGTCATATTATAATGCTGGTACTCATTGTACCAGTTTTCCACTGCACTCTTCACAGACAAGTCACCAGTCATGGCAAAGAGGTTCTCGCCTCGCCAGCCACGCTCCTTGTTGTGTTCCCAGATGCATTTCGTTGCGTAGTCTTTGGCAAACGTTTCCAGCTCTGGATCCCAGCTCTGAAATCAGGACAAACCAAGACGTCATCACCATGCAGACAGGCTTTTCATATTTGCCAAAGCCAGGGGTGAGCAGTGCCTACTGAAAATCAGTCTGAGTATCTGGCATGCATAGCAATCAGGCCGGCTGGTGCTTTTCCCAAGGTGAGCAAGCAGTTCTCATAACAAGAGGAAATGGAGGTCAAGAATCCAAATAGTCCAAGCTTCAATAATTTGCACTTTTTTTTATAGCCATCCCAATTACACTTTTACCTCACATTCTAACTTGTTCAGAGATCCCAAGGAAGAGTGAACAGCAGCCACAGGGAACCATCCCAATATTATCTACCGATTGAAAAACGGGATTCTGAGCTCTGAACTCCTTCAGCTTCCTTTGCAAATTCCAACTAAAGAGAAATATGACTGCAAATCAGAACGCAGCGTCAATGGAAGCTGGAAGTATTCTAAGCATTGCTTTGTCCCGTTTAACCACTGAATCATGGAGGCGCTAAAAACAGAAGATACTTGCCCAGGATTATATCACCATATATGAACGTTTATACACATTTAAAGTCACTAATACTGAGGCACCACTTTTTAAATAAAACAAAAAAAATATTAAACCCGATAAGCTTGAAACTGACAGCTGATCTATACATTATGCAGAATGAAGTAGAATAATTCTGGAGTGACCGCTTCAAGCGGCAGTGCAAGTAGAGTCTTTCATTTTTTAATGGGCCCGCTAGGTTTTAAAAAAACTTTCTAATAAACCAGAATTTCAACAAGAAATGTTTCGCATAGCCTTCTTCTGCATGTTCTAGTCTACTGCATCCAAGAAGCTTTTTACAAGGGGGAACATATAAAAGTATATAGTCCTGGGTATAGTAAACTAGCATCTGAGGCTACAGTCCAGAAGTCTCACAATCTTCCACTTCATTTGGCACGATGTGCAGAGTGACTTCTAAGCCTGCAGCAGAGCAGAGAATAACACCCCCTTCCAACCATGTTAGGAGGTATGCATAGTAAATACGGAGAACTCCTCCCTGCTGAGAAGAGAAAGGCATGCCCAGTTTAACAGCTGTGCTAGGCTAAAGCCAATACAAACATCTGGAAAGCTTGTTACTTAACAGAAACCAACAGCTGCTTGCCAACAGATCCCTCCAGTGCAGTGATGGACAGTCCCTTCTTCTCCAGCTGTGCTCCACAGGCTACTTAGCAGCAGTTACTAAGCATGAAGAGAAGAATTTGAGTCCAGGAAGATAAGGAGGGATAGAAATGTTGTTAATAAATAAATATATGGAGAGGTGTTGGGAACATTGTGATACAGAGTCAGGTGGGTTTTTTTTTTTTTAAGGAGGTATCCATGATTCTGAGCATCATCCAAAAAAAGCCAAGCGAAGAAACAGGCCTTTGACTAACAGGCTCCAAGGCACACAGGCAAAGCTTTCTTGAAATTAGTCACTTGGCTGGCTGCTTATGAGGTGGAGATGTCATTTATTTAAACAGGAGGAGAAAGACATTTGCTTTGATGGAGGTGGATGAAACTGTTCTGGTTCCACTCCACTTCCAAGCATGAGACTCAGAGCTGGTCTAGACATGACACTTGCCACAGGGACAGGATCGCTGGGATGTGTTTCCCAGGCTACCCCGGCAACACCACGTCACTAAGTCCACCTGTGAATACAGATAAGGGTGAGCTGGAAATGCAGCATAAGGATGCCAGTTGTGATGGCAAGAGGGACAGAAACTCCACTCCTTCACAGATTCTTTAAAATGTTTTTCCCCCTGCACAGTGATTGGACATTGTTATTAATAATAATAATTTATATAGTGCCATCAGTATACGTGAAGCTTTAATAAGCTTCATATGAGGGGGAAGCATATGTTTAATTTCTACTTCCTACGCTGTAAAATTACTGTATTTTAATAGTAGAAAAGAGCAAGAGTCCAGTAGCACGTTAAAGACTAACAAAAATATTTTCTGGCAGGGTAGGAGCTTTCGTGAGCCTCAGCTCACTTCTTCAGATACGAAAGCTCATACCCTGCCAGAAAATATTTTTGTTAGTCTTTAACGTGCTACTGGACTCTTGCTCTTTTCTACTACTGCAGACAGACTAACACGGCTACCCACTGTGTATTTTAATAGTCCATTAATATTTTACTTGGTGGAGATTAGACAGATATTTAAGCTCCTCACACTATTCCATTGTGTACTAGACAATATCTACATTTTATAATGACAAAAGGCCCAATTATATCAAAATCCTCTGATTTTTAAACAAAATAAATATCTGGAATTTTATTCAGCACAGACAGGGTCCTTTGGGCATGCTCAGAAGTTTGAAGGTAGGGTCTTCAGAGCTTAAGAGTGCATTGCATGAATCTGTGGATTTCAAGGAAATTATGAGTAAAATGGGGGGTATAGCATGGAATTTTTAGATTTGAACATTAAAACTCCTATAGATGACTTTCGATCACAGTTAATTAAACTCTCAAACCAAGGCTTCGTTTACATATGCAGCAAGAAGAAGTGGTAGTATACTGAAATGACAAGTGGGGACCCATAAAAAACTTGCAGGCAGGGTGCAACCCTTCCCCTCTTTGCTTCCTTCCTTCTCCTCTAGGGTTGCCAGCTCTGGATTGGGAAATACCTGGAGATTTTGGGGGCGGAGTCTGAGGACGGGGTTTGGAGAGGAGAGGGACTTCCAATGCCATAGAGTCCAATTGCCAAAGCAGCCATGTCCTCCAGGTGAAGAGCTGATCTCTATCGGCTGGAGATCAGTTGTAATAACCCCCCATTTTTTAAACTTTTTTTTAAACCCATAAGTGAAGCACCCGGCCTTCCACAGCTCCCAACTACCTCCTCCCACCATCAATGAAGTAGCCAGACCTGCCACAATTCCTAGCCACCCACCACGGTCAGTGAAGCAGCTGGGCCTGCTGCAACTCCTGTCCACTCCCCACCATCAGCGACGCAGCCAGGCCCGCCATGGATTCTGCCCACCACTCTCCATCAGCAAAGCAGCCAGGTCTGCTGTGGCTCCTGTCCATCACCCCTTGTCAGCGACACAGCCAAACCCACCATGGATTTCCCCCCCCCACACACACACACACCATCAGCGACTAGGGATGCCAGGTCCCTCTTTGCCACTGTAGGTTTGCCAGGTCCCTCTTCGCAACCTGTGGGAGGTTTTTGGGGCGGAGCCTGAGGAGGGCAGGGTTTGGGGAGGGGAGGGACTTCAATGCCATAGAGTCCAATTGCCAAAGTGGCCATATTCTCCAGGGGAACTGATCTTTATCAGCTGGAGATCTGTTGTAATAGCAGGAGATCTCCAGCTAGTACCTGGAGGTTGGCAACCCTATCAGCGACACCGCAGGGCCCTCTGTGGGTTCTGGTCAACTCCCCTAAACCATCAGCATAGCAGCCAGGTCTGCTGTGGCTCTCATCCACCACCACCTGTCAGCGATGAAGCCAGGCCCTCCAAGGATTCCCACCGCCCACCACCATCAGTGATGCAGCCTACCCGCTGTGGCTCCTGGCTACTCCACACACCATTAGCAACGCTGCTGGCCCACCGAGAGAGGAGGAGATAGATGCGTTGGCAACCCTACTCCAGCCCCAAAGCTCCAGGAATTCCCCGACCCAGAGTTGGCAACCCCATGTAAGTGGAGGGTATCTGAATTAGGGTTGTTGGGCCACAGCCAACAGTTTTAATCCAGATTGCTTGGGAAAGAATGGGGGAGGGGAAAATGCCTGAAACTGACTCAGCTAATCCCTTACTGACCAAATTAATTATTGTTTGCTCTGTCCTGTAACCTTTATTCCATGGGTTCTTCACTTCTATGTTTGTTACCCTCCTCTTTGTTGCCCACTGTGATGAGATTAAGGAGAACTGGAGTGAGAGCTACTTTTGGGGTGCCTCCTCTGTTAGCAGTAGGCAATTATTCTCAGCGTTAGGAGAATGAGAAATTATCCCAGGATCATATGAATTGCTCACTAGAATCCCTGTTCCTGCAAGACTTTAAGATGTTGCGCTTTCATCTCACCGTTTTCCTGTTCGTAAAAGGGTTTTGAACAAATCAACTGTTTAATACATAGCCTCTTTTGCTAAGAAAGAGAGCCATACTGGGAATCCAGTTTAAATTTAGGAAAAGGATGTATGAGATGGTGGCATCCTATCATTGGTCAGAAAAAAAGTGATGTGATGCCATCATTTGACAGCAATCCATGTCCCCTGTGTAGAACACTTCAAAATGAATCTTAAATCATGTGTCCATTTCAGTGTATGACAAACATACTTTTGTTAAAGATTATACCAAAGGTTTTTTTTCTTATGTGAAAAAGTCCCAATGTTTTTAAAGATGTGTAAAGATCCACATATTCTAATTTATTTCCTCATTTTATTAAAACATTTTAACCCTACATACAGTTTTATAATATCCCACTTGGCCCCTGTATTAAGACAAACATCCATAATTTAACTGGTAGGCTATATCAGATTATTAGGCCTTGGAAGGCAAGGACAAGTTGCTAGCTAAACCATTTCAGGCAAATTTGTTCTGATGGTGTTGTATCTTACTCCATTTTCTGGCAGGCTGCTTTATGGCGGATTTACAATAGTTTTTCAACAGTGTGGTTCAGCAAGAAACTCTCCTTTTCCATAAGTATCCAGTTTCTATTACAACTTTAAGAATGAAGTAGGTCCAAAGACAAAGTCAGAAATATATTTTGTTGCAATTTCTAAATTTTGTCCTGGATCTTCCAGATACTTCTTAAATTAGTGCAGAAGTAGCTTAGTTTAACGTTGTTTCTGTGGCCAAGATTGCATAAATAACTCAGCCCAAAGGCTGAGACTCAAGTAAACAATACCTTGCCTATTAATTAAAAAGGTAGTAAGATAGTAATTTAAGGCTAGTTTGTTGTCTAGACATAGCTTCCAAAATAGAGAGCTGAAATATACTTAACAGCCTTAAGGGATGTGTTGAACAGAATCATATAGTATTGTCAGCTGGATTTCAGATAGGGAAAAGCAGTGTTGATCAATGTTGTGTTCTAACTATAAGATTTCAAAATACATACTTCAGTCAAGACAAAAGCTGTACGAAGCAATTATTGCTACCGTATTTAGAGCTGGGAACTCTTTTCAAGCAGTTTTCTAGTATAAGTGCAATGGATGATAAAGGATGTAGAATGCTCATGAAGAAGTTCAAAACAGATGCACATTTTTAGTAAACTGGATGGGTCAATAAATTAGACAGTGGACTGTGTGATGATGTCCTGGCATAAGGGTTATACTGCCAAGCTGGTGGCAGGGCCTAACTGTACATCACTTTATCCTCATGTCCTACTATACCAGTGGTTCCCAACCTTTTTTTGACCAGGGACCACTAGGACTTTTTTGTTCGGTGCAGGGACCCCAAGGTTCAAAATAAAAATGCCGAGAATTTGAAAATAAACTTTAATCATAACTGTTAGTTAAACATTAAACTTAGAATAATATTTGAATATATATTTTTATAACAGAGAACTTTTAATTGAAAATATTAATTTATTATGGGTTTATAACTTTGTTTCGCGGACCTTAATTTAGTTCTCAGGGACCCCTGGGGGTCCACGGACCCCTGGTTGGGAACCAGTGTACTATACCAAAGACAGCACAGCAAGCCAGATTATCACAGGTATCTAATATGAAAAATCACAAGCTCAAACTTAAATACTCATTACATCTATGTCACACATATATTAAATCTAGCATAAATTATCTCACGTAGCGCATGTGTAGATGTTAAACTTATACAATGGTTCAACAGAAGAAAACATGTAATTTCTTCTTTCTTTTTTGTTTGACATTATCCTCATGTCCTCCATGGGTATGCTGTGAGTAAAGTTGCCAGGTCCCTCTTCACCACTGATGGGAGGTTTTTGGGGCAGAGCCTGAGGAGGGCGGGGTTTGGGGAGGGGTTTCAATGCCACAGAGTCCAATTGCCAAAGCGGCCATTTCCTACAGGAGAACTAATCCCTATTGGCTGATGATGAGTTGTAATAGCAGGAGATCTCCAGCTAGTACCTAAAGGATGGCAACACTAGCCATGAGGCATTTTGCTCACACATGCCTGGCAAGTTCCATACTTGGAAACAGGGGTGCCACTTACCAGCTGGAGATGTGAGATCTCCCACCCCAGCCCTCATTGCTCACTGCCTCTGTGGTAGCTTGTGGGAGGGGGGGAAATTAAAAATGGCCATCACCACAACAGCGTTATGTCACTTCTAGGGGAAATCTGGAAGTGACATCACTCCACTCAATGAGTCACCAGAAACTCTATGGCTGACGGCTCACCATAGAGTATTCAGCAATTCCTAGAGCAGAGTGATATTACTTCTCAGTTTGCCCCAAAAAGCAATTTTACATTATTTGCTGGCAGCACCTCTCCCTTGTCCCTGCCCCCACAGGCTCCTGCTGGTTACCAGCCACTGGCTAGCAACACTACTTGGAAATCAGTTCCCAAGCACATGAGGACCCAATTTGGACTGGGAAGCCATTGTTTGTCCCACTGGGGAAGCTTCAGTGCATGGTGGCTATACGTAAGTTTCAACAGGGCGAATATTAGCAGATTCCATCCTAACTGCCACCATTCTCCAAAGTATGCTGGGATTTGTATTTTGTAAGAGCCTTCCTTGATAAAGTTCTTTAGCACCCTTTACAGAACTACAATTCCTAGGGTTTGCTGGGAAGAAAGTATTATGATTAAACTAGATTGAGAGCCAGTGTGGTGTAGTGGTTAAGAGCGGTGGTTTGGAGCAGTGGGCTGTAATCAGGAGAACCGGGTTTGATTTCCCACTCCTCCACATGAAACCAGCTGGGTGACCTTGGGCTAGTCACACGTCTTCGAGCTCTCTCAGCCCCACCTACTTCATGGGGTGTCTGTTGTGGGGAGGGGAAGGTGATTGTAAGCCAGTTTGATTCTTCCTTAAGTGGTAAAGAAAGTCGGTATATAAAAACCAACTCTTCTTCTTCTTCTTTAGTCTGAGTTGGCATAGTACCCTTTCTTGCTAAAAGACCCAGTCAGAAGAATTTTTGATGAAGACAGCTTTGAAAGGATGGAAGAAAGTGTAAGTTGAAGCCATAGGACGTGTCATTTCCCCCTTTATGGGGCTGTGACACCTTTCTATATAGGCTCTGAGTGAGGCTGACACAGCAGGCCCAACTTGTGTTTATTATTCCCCTTTCTGTGTTGCAGAGCCAGGTTCCATATACAGGCATCCAACAGCTGTGTTTCTTGTTCCATTAAAATATGGGTTGGCCAGCATAGCTCAATGTATATGAGCATTGCTATGGTAACCAAATTTGCTGACCCAAACAAAAGTAAAAAGTGTGACTTCAGAGTGGGAATTGGCAACATGTGAAACAGACCTGGGGACCAAAAATCTTGCCGTAAAAAATAGTGTTGAAACTGATGAAGAAGACAACATTAGCCTCCACAGTTTTGGCTGAGAGGAGCATTTCCAGAGGGCATCTTCCTTTGAAACCAGTAGTACCAGACAGGAAGTGGACAAGGGCATCTCTAGGAACAGGTACTGATCAGCATCAGGGTTTAGCGCATTGTCTGGGCACAATGGATGCTTGCCATGTCCTCCATTCTGATCCTGCCACTACATGTAGATTAGGGGTGATGAGCTCAGGAACTGGTGCAGTCCCTATTGTGTATTACAAGTGGGATTGAACCTGATCCTCCTGAGGCACTCACAATGCACACAGGAATTGCCAGCTGGCAGTGGCCTTGCAATATCAGCAAGCCTTTCCTGTACTTTAGACCAGCAGTGAAACAAAATATACCTCCTCTTACCATGATCTCATTTTGTTCCAAAAATATGAAGGGGTTCATACAGTCTTTCCTGTAGACTGGTCATTTCCCACAAGAGTCACTGCAGAACATCACTGAAAGTCGGGTCAGCTTCTGCATCGCATATCAGGATCTGTTACTGTTTGTGCTTGACTTTCTCATTTGGCGGTTTGTTTGTTTCAGGCAGAAGCACAGACAGGAAACAAGTTCTGTACAGTTGGTCCTGGCAGAAATCTTGCTTGATCCCCCTTTTGGGCTATTGTCCTACTTCTCCTCTCCCATTATCAGAGTGTTTCTCTTTCCCCCTGTGTGTTTTTCAGATTCAGTTTGCATCTTTGTACCCATATAGCCATTCATCGCAATTTACATCATTGGTCTCTGCTCATTTCTTTCAGCAAAGGTTAAACTGGAGCTATTGTTATCTGGAGGCTAAGAGACTTAAAGTGTATTCTCACACATGCATTTCATTGCTCAGTGACTGCATCATCATGTAATGACTGGCGTCACTTCAAATACAATTTTGGGAGGGAGCAGCCATTGTTAGGCAGCTGCAGTCAAAACAACATTGTTTTGTGGCATCTTAAAAACTAAGGAATTTATTGTGGCATAAGCTTTCATGAACCAGAATCCACTTCATTGGATGCAAAAATAATATTTTTCACTAAGAGCAGTTTGTACATTCATTTGTGAGTCACCAAATGGCAGACCATGGAGTGATTTCCATGCATGTGTGAATCAGCCCCAAGAGGTAATGTGGTTCAATTAGCAAACAAAACAAAAAGCAACGAATTAAGGATGAGTTTATTCCTTAAGGTATTTATACGATGATTGCACCTATCACTTTGTAATGCAAGTGCAAAAAATCGCTATCCTGAATCATCTATTTTGTAGTTAGTCATCATGGATTATTGCCACCCATCATACAAAGTAGTTTCCCAATAATGAGAACTAAGCTAGGAGATGATTAGTTTGATGTGGGCTGGCTGTCACATGCCATCTGATGATTCAGCATTGGTGCTAAATCTAAATTTAACACTTAAAAAATTAATTTGTCTACCCACAAATTACGCTGTAACTAGGGGCAGGTAGAGCCTTCCCAAAAAGGAGGTGCTACAAGTTCCACCTACCCTAGCAAGCCTTTTCTACCATTTTTTCTTTGCCTGAGTCTGCCTAACCCAGGTTCTTCCTATCTGCTCCAACTCTGGTCATGGAGTTCCTTCATGTGAACGGTGACAGCTAAATTGATCTTCCTTGTTCAGAAGCAATAGGCCTCTGCATACTATAAACAAAGGGGAATGTTGTTATCCTCATGCTCTGTTAGTACGCCCCTCAGAGGTATGTGGCAAGCCACTGTTGGAAACGACCAGAGTCCTAAAGCAGGACACAAGTGACTTGCCCACGACTGCAAATGAAGCAAAAGATACAGAGAGGCTTTGAGAGTCAACTATCAAACCAGTCCTATGACCTCACCATTTGCTGCTTCAACATTCATTTTACAGGCAGCAAACTACAGTTAGAGTCTTCCTTATCCAGACATCCCATATACGGACTGCTCTGAAAACCAGACCCTTTCAGCCAGTGTGCATTCGCATCCATGCTGTCTGCTTTCAATGTTTCCTCTCACCTGAAAAAAATAAAATATAGCGTACACTGCATCGTAGGTGGAGACTGAAAGCCTGCCGTTGTTAGTTTGTTCGTTGTTCGTTGTTGCTGTTGTTTAACAGCTGATACAGGTATTCTGGTGAGATAGTTACACCTTTGCTTTCTGATGGTTCAATGTACACAAAATAATTAAAATATTATTTAAAACTACATCCAGGCTATGTGTATATAAAGTGTATATAAAACATAAATGAATTTGGATCCCATCCCCAAGATATCTCATTATGTATATGGAAAAATTCCAAAACATTCCAATGTACGGAAAGATCTGAAATATGGACCACTTCTGGTCCGAAGCAGTCCGGATAAGGGATTCTCAACCTGTACGGAGGATGAGAGATGCAACTTTCCCAAGGCCACCAGGTAAGTTCAAAGCAGTGGTGGGCATGAGCCTCCAATTTTTTGAAGACCCAAAACATTTCCCTTTCAATTAATTTCCCCCAAACTAATTTTCCCCTATAGATTCCCTTCAGTTTATCCCCCAAGTCATATAAATTATCCGTTAAACACTCACCTTCCCAGTCCCAGTTTCTTCACTCATGGGTCTTTTATGCATGGCTGTTTCACTCGCCGTCACCCCTCTGGCGACTTTGGGTCTTTGTTTGGATTATGCATGCCGTTTCCAATCATCAAAGGTCACCTCGCTCTCCTCCTGAGTTTCCCCACGTTTTGTCCACGCTTTCAAATTCGAGATAAAACAGGTCTCTGAAAACGCGGGCAAAACACAGGGAAACGCAGGGGGAGAGCGAGGTGACCTCTGATGTTCGGAAATGGCATGCATAATCCAAACAAAGACCTGAAGTCATCAGAGGGGTTACTTCGTGTAAAGCAGCCGTGCATAGAAGACCCTTCTCTCCCAGAGCTCTCTTTTAGTGCAGCCCAGTTCTTTTTCTTTGCTCTCCCTTCTCTTGCTTAAAAAGGTGGGATTCAGACCTGATTTAATAATGATGCTAGTGGTGGGGGGCAACTTAACTGTGTTAGTTTTTGGGTTGCCAGGTCCTTCTTCGCCATCGGCGGGAGGTTTTTGGGGTTGGAGCCTGAGGAGGGTGGGGTTTGGGGAGGGGAGGGACTTCAATGCCATAGAGTCCAATTGCCAAAGTGGCCAGTTTCTCCAGGTGAACTGATCTCTATCAGCTGGTGATCAGTCATAATAGCAGGAGATCGCCAGCTACTACCTGGAGGTTAAGCGAAACAAAAACAAAAAAACCCTGGAGGTTGGCAACTCTAGTGACTTTGCACATATCCAGCATTTCATCTAAACTGGGCTTCTGCTGCATGTACAAAGTGACTGCGGATACAATGTTAGCATGCCACCACAACAGCCACCTGGGCTCAGGACCTCTGGCATACTAACATCGCTTGGGTAGCCACTGACGGCCCAGTTCCAATGAAATGTGAAGCCATACAAGTAAGCTGTTTTACTCCACCAGCAACAGTTTTAAATCAGGCCTCAGTGAGCAAAGGGAAATTGCAGAATTTGAAATTGGCAGCTGCTGCCCAATCAGCAGCCATCTGGCGGCCTCCACTGCAACCTGCCCCCCACGATGCTCTCCTCCAGGCCCCCCCTCCACTTAAAAATCCGCTGCAGCACTCTGGCTTCCATTGTTGGGGGAGGCAGGGGGTGGGTGCTGTGAATCTTTTTTATGTTCCACGTGACTTATACCACAGTCTTAAACAAATGAACAAAAAGATAGCAGCCAAGAAAGATTTCAAATGGTTTACAAACTGCCACCCAACCATAGATTATTCTAGCTGATATAGATTAGCCAAATTTAGATACTCTTAAAAATTAGAACTAGGTGTGTAAACATACAATTAAAAGGAAGGCTAAAAGTATATTGCCACTCCATTATATGAATTCACAATAACACCTCACTGGGAGTTTTTGCACTTCTTTTTTTTCTTCCTTTTTTCTTTTTTCTCTTAAACACAAACAGCAAAAGGTAACAATTCCCCATTCAAATTAAATATGTCAAGGTGTTGGGCAGGATGAATAGGAATGGTTTGGTGAAAAAAACAGAATGGAAAGAGCTGACTTAATTTGGAAGCTTTTGTTGCAGATTTTAGTGACTGTGATTAGAGGAGAAATAGGACAGTGGGGATGGTTTTGTTCATAAGTTCTGTGCTCTTTTTCTCTCCATCTCTGCATCAGTGGCATGAATTCAGCATAAGGGCCACAAAAGGGGTTGGTCCCCTTGCTGAACAGTAAACGCCTCTTTGCCCAATTTTGGGGAGTGCAGCCAAAGGGGAGATACGCATTCCACTGTTACAGAGAAGTGGTGCACGTTCAATTAAACGGAAAATGTTCTGTATGGGATATGGCTGCAGATTGTTACTCATGTTTGTCGCTTTTATTTCCTTTTAGAGGGCTCGATGAGCATTCCTACAAAATGCTGGGAATGAATGGAACATCAATAAAATTAAACCAAAACAAACTTTTTAAAAACCATACAAAAATCTGTGTAGGCATGTCTGGGAGTGAATACACTGAGTGCCACCCAGAGTGGTACACTGGCACCAGGGACATCACAGGCACTATCCAGTAGATCCCTGTGATATCTATATAACTGTGTTACAAGCAGGGTTGCAATAACAGTGGTGACACTAATTGGGGAGAGGGGGAAATCCCCTTTAGCAAGCAACCATGGCACAGCCTGAAGGGGAGAGTTCAGCTCTTAATCCCCTGCAGTTAATGAGTTACAAGCATGCAGCCACAACTAATCAATCAATCAGTCAGTCAGTCATTCAATCAATCAATCAATCAAATGTCTGTACAAGCCCAACGATAATCAAGTAGATCTGGTTCCTAAGCAGCTGTGTGCTCTGCGTTCAAAGGCAAAGGCTGGAGGGAACGGAAGAAAAGGAATTTACCCAAGCTCACATAGCAGCCCAGAACTGTGTCACAAAGAACTCTGATGATGTGTCCACACTTCCTTCTTTCATTTATAAACAGCCTAATTCACTACTACAGGTAAACTGTGAGATCCTTTCATTTAGGATACCTACTAAAGGAGCTAGTGCTACAGAGCCTGAGCCTCTTAAGCTGAACCTCTGAGCTTCAGTTTAATAGTACATCTGAGATAAAAAGAGATCACATTAGGTATAACAATTAATTGTCTGTAAAGCATACCAGGGAGCAGTAGGCAGGTCTACAGAGGTCATTGTGGGGGGGGAAAAACGAAGAAAAAAAAAACAAGCACAGCTTTCACACATCATTGTCTCGATGGTCAGATGCAGACACAAAGCAAAAGGAAGTCTGAAAAGTTCATTTTAAAAATGCAGAAGAAAAGCTGCTATTGCAAGATAAATAGGGGAGAGCTCTCTCTTCACTTTTTTTTCTGCGAAGGAAAACCTCTGAATTTTCATCCCAAAGGAAAGCCCAGGGGGCCCCCACAACTTGCTTACCATTTTCAGCATGTCTGCAGCTGGAGGAGAAACCTTTGAGCGATACTGATTGTGCAGGTCCACGATCAGCTTCTTGTCCTCCTCTGTAAAGGACCAGCTCAGTTCCATCGCTGTGAGCAACAGGAGGAGGAGGAGGAGGAGGGGAATCCGCAGGCCTGAGCTCAGCATTGTGGCACTGTCTTGTTTTAACAGCCCACGGGTCTGGCAGACAGCTTTAAATCCCTTCCCAGTATAAGGAACACCCAAAGCCCGAGATTGCAAGGAGGAAATTTATCTTTTTATTAGAATGCATTTCAGAGCCATAGAGGGAACACACCCATCTCACATAGTATCACTGATGGAAGAAGAATAATGGTCCTTAAGGGACGGTCAGGCAAGCCATGCCCATTCTCTGAAATCAATTGTGTGCACAAGACCTACGCATCAACTAGTTCTCCAAAAGTTGGTTTGGGGAACAGGCTGCTGTAATCTGACGCTTAACCCACCAATAACCCTAAAAGCCAGCCCGTTCAAGTTTGCACATGGAATCCTCCTCCCCAAACATTTCACATGCCAACCAAACACAAAAAGCACTTAAGGCTGCCTGTACCCATTCTCAAAAATTTGCACTGGACACGGAAACTGTGTGTGGTGGCCAACAACGCTGAGCAAAAATCGGGACCAAAGCCATTACCAGAGTGGATCAGCCCTGTGGTCCTTCCAGACCCTTGTCTATATAAAGAGCTCAGGCTTGGGAGGAAGGGGTAGCAGGGTCAGTTTATATACCTGAATAGAAAGTCTACTACAAATGCAGAGTGCTGCGCTGATGCTATAACTGGAGAAACTCTGCTGGCCATTTTGCACGGATGGCAACAATCAATGCGGGCAAAAGCAAAACAGATGAGGAAAGGCGTACACTGTGTTTAGGCTGCCTTGGCACTCTCTGAAAATTAAACACAAATGATAGATCTGCACGCCTACGATAGAATCCGTGACCCACGGGGCTGCCTGCCACCTTGCCCAGAACACTAAGCCTCGGCAGAATGGTATAGTGACAAGTTTATGGTTTTTAGTAAGAATCTGGTGAGTGAGAACAGAGCTGTATGGCTGAGTACTTTTCTGGATGATGGGGGAGGGTTGGGATAAATGACAGTACAATTGCAACATAATGCTTCCATTGTGAAGAGACATTTTTCCCCAAATAAAATAATAGCTGATTGTAGTGATAATGCATTTTTTTTAACCTGAAAGAATATATAACGTAAAGGTAAAGGTCCCCTGTGCAAGCACCGGGTCATTCCTGACCCATGGGGTGACGTCACAACCCGATGTTTCCTAGGCAGCCTTTGTTTACGGGGTGGTTTGCCAGTGCCTTCCCCAGCCATCTTCCTTTTACCCCCAGCAAGCTGGGTGCTCATTTTACCGACCTCGGAAGGATGGAAGGCTGAGTCAACCTTGAGCCGGCTACCTGAAACCCAACTTCCGTCGTGATTGAACTCAGCAGAGCTTGGACTGCAGTACTGCAGCTTACCACTCTGCGCCATGGGGCTCCTGAAAGAATATATACTACACCTTTAAAGCCCTACATGGTCTGGGACCCTCGTATCTTCGGGACTGCCTCTCCTGGTATACCCCCCGAAGGTCATTATGTGCTTCTGATAATAATCTGCTGGTGGTCCCCGGTTAGGGTTGCCAGTCCCCAGTCCTAAGAGTGTGCAGCTGTCCTCGACAAAAGCCAGGGCTTTTTCAGCTTTCTGCCTGTTCTGATCCCCCAAGCCAAAATGGAACTGGGGGAGTTATCTGGCCCAACCCTTCAGGCCAGTTTTAGCTTGGGAAAATAGCATGGGGGGAGAGGCAGGAACTCCTCCCCCACCCACACACCATGGTCTGATACAAAATTGGTCCTGTAGACTTTTTAAAAGCCATTCCTCACAGCTGCTGTGTGGCTCTGAAGAAAGAGAGTTGGGTCTGGGGAACCTGGACTGAACTTGTATTGTGTAGTTTGGCCCTTAGAGCATGTTCCAGGCAAAGTCATTGTCCAAGTGGTTGAAAGGGACACCAAACTGATGGAGGTTGTCGATAAAGGAGAAGGCAATGGGCTTGTGCCGGTTGTTGCTTCTCAGCTACATTCTGCTGCCACCAAGGTCCAAGATGAGCTTCAGAGGGACCATCTCTGGAGCACTTCTTGGACTCAACAGGCATGACCTGGTAGATGAAGCCCATGAGGGTAAGGGCCATGGCTTGGTGCTAGAGCATCAGCTTTGCAAGTGGAAGTTCTAAGGTATAATTGCTGGCATCTCCAGAAAAAAAAATCAGGTGGCTACTGACATGAAAACCGATGTGAGACCATGGAGAGCTGTTGCAGTTGGAGTAGACAGTATTGACAGCAGTGACTATGACAAACAGTTACTCAGTATAAGACCTTTTCATGGGTGTGGTCACTCCCCAGACTAGGGTTGCAGGTCTCTCTTCACCACTGGTGGGAGGTTTTTGGGGCAGAGCCTGAGGAGGGCAGGGTTCGGGGAGGGACTTCAATGCCGCAGAGTCCAATTGCCAAAGCGGCCATTTTCTCCAGGTGAACTGATCTCTATCGGCTGGAGATCCGCTGTAATAGCAGGAGATCTCCAGCTAGTACCTGGAAGTTGGGAAACCTACCCAGACCAATGTCACGGTTGCCAGTGTCCAAGGTGGGAGGCAGAAAGGCACATGAACTGGCCCTGTCCATGTTTGCACTGAACAACGTTGTTTCTGGCTGGTATTTATTTATTGATTTACTGTACTTGTAGCCCTCTTTCTCACTAAGACCCAAAGCTGTATAAATCAATAACAATTCATCCAAAGAGACATCTAATAATTACAATGCAGGTTGAATACAATCAACATGAAGAGATATCAAATTAGCAATGTACTAAGACTAGGATAACTGTAAACTGAATGAGCACAGCATAACAGGTGTGATGGAGAGTGTGGATATAATGAAGAAAAATTGTATTACTGCAGTAGAAAACAATGAAACTAACACAGCATAATACCTGTAGTAAACTGATAATATGTCCAATACATAGTGGTATAACCTACAGTCCTTTTCCCTTTATAAAGCATCTTCTTCAACTGTTCTATTATGGTACAAACCTATTAGCTTTCTGGTAATACAACCATAATATAATTGGACTTGCAGTTAAGGGAGCCAGTGTGATGTAGTGGTTAAGAGCAGTGGTTCGGAGCGGTGGACTCTGATCTGGAGAACCGGGTTTGATTCCCCACTCCTCCACGCGAGCGGCGGAGGCTAATCTGGTGAACTGGATTTGTTTCCCCACTCCTACACACGAAACCAGATGGGTGAACTTGGGCCAGTCACACTGTCTCAGCCCCACCTACCTCACAGGGTGTCTGTTGTGGGGAGGGGGAGGGAAGGTGATTGTAAGCCGGTTTGAGTCTCCCGTAAGTGGTAGAGAAAGTCAGCATATAAAAACCAACTCTTCTTCTTCTTAAGATGGTGGAGTAATCAGAAGCAACTCTGTGCGGCTCCCCTCTCTTCTTCATATCCTGCTTTGATTTGGACTTGTTTTGTTTGATATTGCAGCTATTCGCTCTGACTTAACTGTTTTACTTTTGTTTGTTATTATTTCTCCCTATAAGCAGGCTTATACTTTCAAAACTATGAGCCTTAAAGGAAACGAAACTAAGACAGCTGATGAACCTTCCACTACTGAAGGTCAAGAAGAGGTAATTCTCTGGCTGACAACAATGGCTGCTCACCTGGAAAAACAATCCGAACAGCGAAAACAGCAGTCTGAAGAACTAAAACAGCAGTCTGAAGAACTAAAACAGCAGTTTGAAGAATTAAAACAACTTTCTGCTAATGATAAGATGGTCAACGATTCAATACAACAGCTTCAGGGGCTGAATGAGTCTATCGGTGCATGAGTTCAACAGATGGAGTCCGAAATAGCTGCTTTGGAAAAACAAACCATGGCTCGTGAAACAGCAGTCTCAGCTTCATATAATGTCTTGTCCAGCTGGATATCCCAAGCTCGAGAGCTGTACTTGTCGATTGAACCTTTGTGTCCTTGGTCATTCAGAAGAGCCTGAAGCTGGTGGGATTTATGGGAAAGTTTTTTCATGAGCTTTTGCAGCTTCCATCCAATTTTCAGCTGCAAACGGAATGAGCTTATCAGATCCCCCGTGTACCTAGCAACACAAATAAGCCAACTCCTGTCTTTATGCAGTTCTTGAGAGCGTGTGTAAGAGATCACCTACTCTCCCTTGCAAGACAGAAAAAGGACCTTTGTTGGGGTCCAAATTACACCAAAGAAGTATCAAAACACCAATTTATAAAAGCACAAAGTCTTGCAAAAGATATGAATCTGCAATATTACATTAAATATCTCACCATTTTCTGTGTGCACTATCAAGGCCAGATTGAAAAGTTCCAGATTCCAACAGCTGCAGAATCTTTTCTTACTGGTCTGCAAGATCTACACCTTACTGCTACAAACCCTTAAGACTGTACTGTAGACAAATTGGAGTCTTTCAAAGAAAACTGCTAGTTGCGATAATTTAAAGAATATTAGATTGTCCACTTCTATATTAAACAGCTTGGCTTAGAGAAGAGCTAAAAAAAAAATTCTGTGACTCCAGAATTATGTTTTAACTGTCTGGGCCTACTACCAGCTTATAGAGAACAGTCTGGGCATCTTGCCATATTTTTCTTTCTTTCTCTTTCTTTTTTTGTTTACTTTTAAGACTTTAAACAGACTTTTCTGTGACTTATCCCCCCCTTTAATTTGTTTTAATCTGTCACTATTGGAATTGGTCCATATCTACTAGGGGTGTGCATCAGATAAAGCTGAACCCGGGGGGGGGGGGTTGTACTGGAAAAAATGTGGCAATTAAAGGGAGCCCAAAAGTGGATCCCTGAGTAATGTCAAATTTATTTGGCATTATTCGGGATCACTTTGGCCCCGCTGCCATTTTTAACCTCCCTCCCTCCCTCACTTACCTGCTGGCTGGGTCCTCCACTGGCTTCGAAGTCCATGCGGCCCTTGGTGCCGGCGGCAATGCAAAGCTGAAGGCTGGGCGTGGAGTGAGCCCAGCCTTCAGTCTTGCATTGCCACCGGCTCCGAAGTCCTGGACTTTGGAGGTGGCAGCGATGCAAAACTGGAGGCTGGGCTCGGAGCAAGCACAGCCTTCAATTTTGTGTTGCCGCCAGCTTGAAAGTCCATGTGGACTTCGGAGCCGGCGGCAATGCAGGAGTGAAGGTTGGGTTCGCTCAGGGCCCAGGCCTCCAGCTCTGCCCCCATGTGTTGTTTGGGTTGGGTGTAATAAACCTGAATTTTTTTAAAAAATCGAGTAAAGCCGATATGGCAATTTGGCTCTTTTCAGATTTTTCAAAAATTTCTAAGTCTATTAAACCCGAACCCCAAAAATAGCAGGGAAAATGGTGCACAGCCTTAATATATACCTATATAATTAAATGGATGGGAATGGCCAGTACTGTAGAGAACTCTGGCATCTTATTGGAAACAAATTTTTTGTTGCTGTTATTGTTTAATTTGCTTATTTTAAAGTTTTTTTCCTTATTTATTTATTTTTCGTTTAAGGATAGGAATAGTGGTTGATAGTTTATAGATATATTTTCCTCTCTTTTTGCTCATCTTATTAAATTTTACTTCATATGTATTTTTCTACTATTTTATAGTAAATACTTTATAGATAGTAAGGTTTTCTATATGATATTTTGTAACATTCCTACAGCTGGGGAATTGGGTATATTACTTTCAAGTGTTATGTTCAACATGATATCATGGAATGCTAGGGGCCTGAGGGATTCTAATAACCATTAAAGGTTATTTCCAAATTGAAAGATCTCAAAGCTGATATGGCTTTTTAATAAGAAACTCATACAATGGCAAAGAATAAGAATTACTTGTGTAAGCATTGGGTTGGTGAGGTATATGTTATCGATACCTCTAATTGATCTAAACGTGTTGCAGCACTGATACACAAGTGTGTTTCTTTTCAGGTTCAGCAAGTGATTACAGATCCAAATCGTCACTTTATTATTATTATTATTTATTATTTCTGGTTCTATTTTTGTTATGATTAATGTACTTGGTCCAAATGTGGATTCTCCAGACACATTTCATCAATGTTTCAGCCACTTGGTAAATTTTACATATGTCTGTTTGTGGGGGTTCGTTTTAATGACATACTAGATACAGCTTAGGGCAGTGGTGGCAAACCTATGGCACTCGTGCCAGAGGGGGCACTCAGAGCCCTCTCTGTGGGCACGTGCGCCGTCACCCCAGCACAGAGTTCGCCTGAGTTCGTTACTAGAAAGCCAGAGGGACGTGGGGCCGGGCTGCTCCCCTCCCCACGCGCGCCTGAGGGCATTTCTCACATCACCCGCCCCTCTGCCCAGCAGCCCAACCTGGGCGGGTGTGGTGAGGACAGCAGCCTGTTGAGTCTGTGGCGAAGGTGATTCCCGTGGTGAGGTTGGAGAGGAGCTAGGTTGGAGGGGAGCATAGCTCATGGCGTGGCATAGCTGGAGGGGAGCAGAGAGCTCGGGCCACAGCGCGGGCTTTGCGGCGCCTCCCACCTTTCAGTGAAATCCCCTGCTTCTCCAGATAAAGCCAGCTTTGAAGAACTTAAATTGCCGTGTTGGCACTTTGCGATAAATAAGTGGGTTTTGGGTTGCAGTTTGGGCACTCGGTCTCTAAAAGGTTCCCCATCACTGGCTTAGGGTCTAAGCACACCCCCACGCAAAGAATATTCTTTGGTGAGATCTACACTTAAAGTCTATATCGCTGAGCTAGGTTTGATTGATCCCTAATGTATATTGCATCCAGTGGACAGAGATTATACTTTTATTTATTTCTTTGGTGCACCATAATTGATTCTGGTTAGACTTCTTTCTCTGATGCCTCAGATTATTGCTTGTGACGTAGATGTTATTGTTATTGCTGGGTGTCATCTGCATATTTATGACATCCAATTTCAAAGCTATGAGTAATTTTTCCTAACGGCTTTGCACAGAGGTTGAATAGTAAGGGTGATAAGGCTACATTGTGTGGAACTTCACAGGACAAGTCCCACACCGATGACAACTGGCCTTTGATGGCACAGTGTTGTGCACAATGTTTCCCCCGTCACATTGGAGGGCTCTTATTCTATATAACCATAGTGTTGGACAGAAGCTTATATTGGGGTACTCTTTACCAGAGCCATCCAAACTCTTAGGTGTGAGCTGGATGGTAGAAGTGGACAATGTCTTGCTTGTAGTTGATAACAGAAAGCAGGCTGGGGGACAGGATTAGACGCAGAAAGTTTTTAGCCTAAGACCAATCCCCACACACAATGGAAGGAGGGTTACCAACTCTGAGTTAGGGAAATTCCTGGATGTTTGATGGTAGAGCCTGCTGCCTAGTTAAAGGTAAAGGTAGTCCCCTGTGCAAGCACCGGGTCATTCCTGACCCATGGGGTGATGTCACATCCCGACGTTTAACTAGGCAGACTTTGTTTACGGGGGGGTTTGCCAGTGCCTTCCCCAGTCATCTTCCCTTTACCCCCAGCAATCTGGGTGCTCATTTGACCGACCTCGGAAGGATGGAAGGCTGAGTCAATCTTGAGCCGGCTACCTGAAACCGACTTCCGTCGGGATCGAACTCAGGTCGTGAGCAGAGCTTGGACTGCAGTACTGCAGCTTACCACTCTGCGCCACGGGGCTCTTACCCGCTGCCTAGTTAGCCTGCCTATAGTTGCTTTGTAGCGCACCCTCTAACAATAAGGATACACACACACACCGTAATAGAGCATTTTGCTTTGTCATGCCAAAGGTCCCAGCTTCAGTCCTTGGCATTTCCAGTTAAAAGGAACAGCTAGAACATTAAATGAAAGCCCCTAAGGCCCTGGTGTGAATGTGTGAATCTCTGAGATCCTTGAGAACCATTGTCAGTAAGAGTTCACAATAATGACCTTGACAGACCAGTGGTGTGGTTCAGTATAAGGAAGCGTCATGTGTGCTCATGGGTGCTTGCCTGAAATGGGAGAGGAAGGCACTCTTAGGATGCCGGTGGTTTTCAGCCCAGTTAGGGGAGATGTGGAGATTAATAGGTAGAAATACGTTTCCAATTGAAACCAATTTTTAAAATTACTGAATTAATCCTGAACATGATATATAATGATATTAAAGAATACTGTATTGAACACAACAAGGTGAACTGCAACAAAGAGAGCCTAAACATCACTGAAGGCTACAATGAATTAATATGAGAATAACACAGAGAAAGCCCTGGATTTCTTGGAAGATACATTTGCTTCTGCCACAACATTACATACAACTAAGCCTTTTCACTGTCCCTATAGTGCAAGACTCCTACTCAGCAATATATATATATGCCTTCTGCTCTACCAGATTAATTTCTAGAAGATGAACAGAGATTAGCAGGAGTATTTTAAAAAGACGATCTAGCAACGCCGACATATTGTACTTAGTTTATTGGCCAATAACCCAGAAGAAATTATTCAGAGTGAAAGCAGCTCAGGGAACATTTTGAAAACTCATTAACTGTAGAAAAGAAACTGGATATTCAAAAAGAGCTTCCTAAATCTTTACTTGCAGCACTTCATCAGGAAGAGTGAGTATGCCAAAGGGATAAACAAACAGGTGAGCAAACATTCTAACGGGAACAGAGGACACATCCACATACTGACAAATTCTCTGTTTGGCTCTCTTTACTGCAGAAAATGCAGTCATTCCTAATGGTAACAAGAGGGTCCTCACAGTAATTTTCGACATACTCTCCTCCATCAGCCACCATTTCTCCTATATTTCCTCTCTGCCATGCCACTGACATTTTTTTAAATTGACAATTGATATATCATAATACAGCAACTACCAGTGGTTCTTTAAGCCCAAATAAATCCTCCAGTGGTTTGACAGGGAAAATGGTAGCCACCGGGGGTGGATGCAAGCAAAATGGTGTCAATGTGGACAGGATCTTCAAAAATGTGCACCTTCCCATCCAGCAAATGCTCTTGGTGTTCTTGTTGGAAACAGCATAACAAACAAGGTTTTAGAAAGATTTAAGGAAAGAAGGAGAAAACCTAGAAGTCAACAACCAGAGGACAACACATTGTGTGGATGCTTCCCTAAACAGCACTCCAGATTGGAATCCAAAGTGGAACATAGTGTCCGTGTGGAAGCAACATATGTATGAGATCTACATGGGTGCCTTGGGGTCTACAGGGATCATCTATTCAGAAACCCCACTGTAGGAGAATGCTTGAATCTGAAATGTCTCATTTTTTGTGGAAACTTACAACATTTTGTGTTTGGCCCCAGCCCCTCCTCGGGACAGTTATTATGTCATTGGTTCCACCTCCCATGGCAGACATTTAGTGGCGGTGCCTACTACTCCTTATCAGAATTCCAGAAGTGCCCACAGGGTCAACAAAGTTGGGAACCCTTATGGTGGAGAATTCCCATTCTTGATGTGGTCACAATCACTATAGCTAGAACCACAGGCTTTATATCATCCAGTGAGCCTTAATTGGCCAGTGGCAGCTTCATGCTATTAATTTCCCAGGAGGCTGCAGGATATTGTATTACCAGTGCACCAGTTAGTTTGACACATCCATGTGAATCCAGACATTAACACTGCCTTTGCAATGGTGGTGAACATACACACTAGAAATGACAAATGATTTAGCAAAGGGGTTTCTTCACTGCAGGGTCCCATCTATCATCGTTCTTTTTGGCACTAATCTCTGTAGCACCAAATTACAGAATACAAATCAACTTCCCGCCCACCGCTTGACAAACTTGTCTTCTGTGGGCCCGCTAGACAAATATTAGTAAGCATATGAAGAATGTGGTTCTCATTATTAGTTTTAAATGCTTTAATGCAAATATATGGTCCAACTATAATAATCCTGGTTGTAACAGAGGAAAACAATGTGGCTAAATAACAGCTGCATGTGCTTTACATTTGACACATTATAGACTCTAAGCCAAGATGACAGGCTCTAAGTGAGGCCCTATACTCCTGAACATAAAAATTTAGGAACATATGAATTGTCCTATTGGCTCAGATCTGTGATGCAGATATCCCAGTATATCCCCTCAAAGGACAGCTAAAGCCAGATGTTTAAAAAGAATGCCAAGACACCAGTGGGCAGATATAAACTAATCTGTGTGTACGGTGATTTTATTCAAGAGCCTGATATTTTCTGAAGCCTAAAAAGCTTCATTTTTCAAGCATGAAGTACCTTTTAAACATGCTTTGATTGTCATCTAAATACCCAGTGCCTTTCTGAATCTCCCTACATTGCACATTCCAATTATCTATATTAAAAGTTATCCACAAAAATATGTCAGAGACGCTTGGGTTTAATTAATTGGGGTATTGAAATTGCTAGAATACCTGCACACAGTCTAGCAACTTGAATGTTGGTACAAGTGTAGCCCCAAATACTCTGATCACCAAAAAACATTGAGAGCACTTTCACACACTTTCAGTTTGCCTTTCAATACACTTTATTGATTATTTGCAAGTGGATTTCTCCATTACACACATTAAAACCCTGCTGCAAAGTGCACTGAAAGTGGATTGAAAGTGCATTTTCAATGTGTGTGAAAGCACCTTGAATATTGGGCAATTATATGTCTCCCAAAACAGGTGAAATTGACACAATTCCACAAAAACGAGTCAATAAAAATGGTACATATAGGGTTCAGAAATCCTCGATCCTAGAACAGTATGCAGCACACAGGATTTCCCCCCCTGAAAATGTAAGGGCAAGGAGAAAAACACCTGGAAATTGTTCCAGGCTACCTGGAAAACTGAAGTTTGGTACGCAAATAGCACAGCATCCTGATTACTTTAAAACTTCAAAAATGAAACCTTTTTACCTCTAACAGTCAAAATTTGGGATATCAATTTGGCTCATAACAGATACTAGTGTTACAGCCCAAAGAAGCCAAGTTCTGCAGCATTGTTGTGGATGCAACTCTGGAAGAGTTCCCTTGGCTCTTAAGACTATTGTAGGGCTGTTGATTCGGTTCGTCCCGAACCGAAAAACAGCCGAATTTCCCATGATTCGGCTGTTTTTGGGTTCGGGACAACCGAACTCAAAAAAGGCGGGAAACGGGGGAACCGAAGTTGCCGACTTCGGGGTTCGGCGAATAAATTCGGCAGATTCGGGGGAGGTGCCTTTATGGGGCTTTCCTGAAGGCGCGCGGGGGGGGGGCCTTTAAACAGATCTGCGCCTTCCAGCTGGGAGGGGCAGATCTGTTTAAAATGCCCCCAGGGTCTTTAAACCCCTCTGCCCTGCCTGCGCAGGCAGAGCATAGGGGCTTGCCAACCCATCCACCCTCCTTCCGGGACTCCCGGGAAGAGGGGCGGGGGTCTTTAAACCCCTCTGCCCTGCCTGCGCGGGCAGAGCAGAGGGGCTTGCCAACCCACCACCCCTCTTCCCGGGACTCCTGGGAAGAGGGGCGGGGGGTCTTTAAACCCTTCTGCTGTGCCTGCGCAGGCAGAGGGGTGGGGGTCTTTAAACCCCTCTTCCCTGCCTGCGCGGGCAGAGCAGAGGGGCTTGCCAACCCACCGCCCCTCTTCCCGGGACTCCAGGGGGTCTTTAAACCCCTCTGCCCTGCCTGCGCAGGCAGAGCAGAGGGGCTTGCCAACCTACCGCCCCTCTTCCCGGGAGTCCCGGGAAGAAGGGCGGGGGGTCTTTAAACCCCTCTGCCCCCCCCCACGCCTTCACGGGCTTCCCTGAAGGCTTGCGGGGGGCCCTTTAAACAGATCTGCGCCTCACAGCTGTTAGGAGCAGATCTGTTCCACCCCCCCCCGCGTGCCTTCAGGGGGCTTCCCTGAAGGCACGCGGGGGGGCATTTAAACAGATCTGCGCCTCCCAGTTGAAGGGAATCCCCCTGAAGGCGCCCGGGGGGGGAAACAGATCTGCGCCTAACAGCTGTTAGGTGCAGATCTGTTTAAAGGGCCCCCTGCGCCTTCAGGGGGCTTCCCTGAAGGCGCGCGGGGGGGGGGCTTTAAATAGATTTGTGCCTCCCAGCTGGGAGACACTGATCTGTTCCACCACCACCCCGCAGCTGGGAGGCGCAGATCTGTTTAAAGCCCCCCCCCGCGCCTTCAGGGAAGCCCCCTAAAGGCGCCCGGGGGGGGGAACAGATCTGCTCCTAACAGCTGTTAGGCACACATCTGTTTAAAGGGCCCCTACGCACCTTCAGGGAAGCCCCCTGAAGGGCCGCAGGGGGGCCGAATTTTCCCCCGAACTCCAGATCTCGCCCAAATTTCGGGGATCCGAAGTGGGGCAGTTCGGACTTCGGCACGGCCCGAATTTAAAAGGGCCGAATTTTGCCGAAGCCAAACTGTACCGAATTTTTTTTTCAACAGCCCTAGACTATTGTTCTCATGAGATACACAGTTGAGTAATTTAAATGCTGTCTCAACCACACACAAGAGCCATTTGCTGATAAGTGGTTCCTTTATGGTTGGGGAAACAAAACACAAACACTTTTGGTGCAAGGGATTCCAATATGCAAGCGTTGTGTGCTTGCTCTTACCACACACATGGCCTTAAGACCTCTTGGTAACTGTTTGATATGTTTGACTATTAACTCCTTCTGGACGACTGAAAGGCATGAGGGTTGGGGCATCAAAATAAGGTGGGTAGTTCACATCTCCTGGGGAAGATGCACACCTTCAAGAAGGTGGTGCTGACTAGGGGTGTGTGTTCGGCAAAGTGAGTCCCAGATCATGCCAAATTTTTCAGCAGGATTCGGGCTGCTTCGGCCCCACCACTATTTTTTTTAAAGACTGGGGGAATCCCTCCCTCTCCCCCCTCACATACCTACTGGCTGACCAGGCTGGCGCAGAACTCCACCACAGACTCCCCACTCCATGTGGGACTAAGAGGTGGCATGCAACTATGCTGACCACCGCCACCTCCAACCACCACGAGGGGATTGGAAGTGGTGGGTGGCACAGAGCTGCAAGCCAGCCTTGGCCCAGCCAAGCTCGGTGTACAGTTCTGCGCCTGCCACCGTGCCGCCTCTAGGCTCCATGTGCAGCTTGGAGGTGGCCACCGCAGCTGCTAGACTCAAGGTAAGTGAGGGGAGAGGGAGTAAAATTCGGACTCGGGTTTAATGGATTTGAATTTTTTCAGGAATCCAGATATTCCTGATATGGGAGGTTTGGCGATGTCTGGGTTTCCCAAAATATTTTATGTCCATTAGACCCAAATCCAAATTTTACCCAAAAAATATATTTTGCTCACCACTAGTGCTGACATTTCGTTATTAACTTAATTCTTTCTAGACTAAGTCCCACTTTTTGAAAATCAGGTTGCCACATTGACAAAAAGTGCTCTTTTCATCTTCATCTTGTATAGAGGCCCTCATGTCTCCTAGCTTGATATGACATGTTAATCCACACATCTGTAACCTTCATGCTTGACTACTACAGTGCATTCTACTTTGCCTTTGAAAACAACTTGAAAATGTCAGATGGTACAGAAAATAGCTACTTGCCTTTTGTCTAGGCCTAGGGCATGATTCCAGGATCAAATCCAACCAATTTACCTGCCATTGCACTAACTATCTGCTTTTGGATTCAATTCAAGATGTCCATCTGACACTTTAAAAGTTATCACATTCAGGGACTTGCATATCTGAAAGACATCCTCTCTATATATATTCCCACTTTCCTAATAAGATGAACAAGAGACCTTGTTGGTGGTGTCTTTTCACTATTAACTGTGTGATATTTTTATTTATTATAAAATGTGTTTGCAACCTTTCCACCCAACTTAGGGTCCTAAGGCAGTAAACAATAAAAGCATTCAAACAAGCTTTAAAAATATACCTAACAACTTGACAGCACATTCCTGAGGGGGAGGACTGTGCCAGTGACTGGCTTCCCATTATCTTCCAGACACAATTCAATGCAATTTATATCTGCAAAACCCTTAATAGCTATGTGCCCATACATTCAAAACTACCTGCTCCCTTATGTACTTCCAAACTCAGTTCAAGGTATCGCTTTATCATATTGTCTATCCTTACCTCTTTCTGACACCAACCTTTACCAACACATTTCCAAATTCTATGAAACTGCAAACAAACACTACAGTTAGAATGAGTCCAGCTAATAATTTCATGCAGCTTGGCTTAGTTTTCAGAATGTGTTGTACATACACAATGCATGTTTCCTTGGCAAAGAAAGTGGACTTTTTTCCCTTTTTTGGCAGAGTGCATGAATCATTCTGCCTCTTCAGTACTAAAAGAAGGGTGTAGTTGCAGAGACTTCTAACACACATTCCTCCCCCACCCCACAGGTTTTTATCAACCTACGAAATAAACAATGGTTCATGGTAATGGTACTTTTTTTTTAATAAAGAAGAAAAGAAAAGGGGAAAGTGCATCAACAGTTGTATTTAATTGCAAAAAGTAAAAATCCCCCACCCTCAAACAAACCGTTCTGACTTATTTACATTCTTTACAGGCATTTCCCAAGTATATATAAAAAGCTGCAATATATTAATTTAGAATTGTCCATAAAACTCTGCATGAATTGCATATTTACATTCTTTCATTGCAAGTGAAATACAGTTGTATAATTTGGTGCTTGTGCTTGTCCAATACATACAGCACTATTTCCCACTCAGCCCTGAGCCATTATCATGTACAACAGTGAGCCATATTCCCTGCATGGACAAGTGATGTTAAAAAAATAAAAAATCTTTTATTCAAGTCTTAAAAGCAATAGGAAAGCCCAGCATTTCCCACACTCAATAAAAGAGAAGAAACAATTTTCTTTTAAAAGCCACAATTTTTAGACTTCCCTGAGCTGCATATCCCCCTACATATAATATATAAAGGGGGGGGGGAAATGAATACTCTGAGATTTAAATGCCTTTGTATTCATTTGCTGCAAAACAGCTAGGTATCTTGACACTCCGATTTGGTCTTGGGGGGTACTAAGTGCCCAGAGATTGCAGTGCAGCGGTTGAATGGTTGGGGTACTCACCACCTGGCAGGACACAAGCTCAAAAGAAGGTTCCAACTTGTAACAACACAGTCTTGCTGAAATTACAGGTTACAAGATTACCCCTTTCCTTTCAAATCTGAAGTTCTCCTCCTAGAGGAGTAGACAGCAGTAGGTCACACAGCATTTTCCCACATTATCTATCGGGATAACCCACGTTCTCCCTACAGCGGCTCAGAAAGACTCAGAAAGCCACTTGATTGCACTTTGCACAAACGTCGCATTGAACTTTTAGAACTGGACTAACATCTGCAGTTCTGAAAAACATCATAGTGACTTGAACACCAAGTGTGCATTCAAGTGAAGAGGAACAGGGTGTACCTAGGCAACAGGGACAGTCTCAGCTTGAATGCCTTGTGATCAAGAAGCCTGTCCCCGCCCCATTCACCTCTTCTTGCCATTATGACATATCAAGTCAATTCCCCAAGGCAAAGTGATTTGTTCATAGGAAAAATAACCTCTCCTTACTAAGAGAAACTGGCAAGTAAATGTTGTGCCTTGGCTGGTGAATTTTAACTATTAGTGTGCCATCCTCTGGCACCACAACAGGCCCATGTTTGGGATCCCAGTCACAGGATATAGGAATGCGTTGTGAGCGGAGACATTAACCTCTATCTAGTTTGGCGTAGCAGAAAAGACATGGAAGAGAGATGAAAAACAGGCTAAGGTATGGTAGCTATGGGCACATATGAAACCCACAATGTTTTGTGCAAGAAAGAATTGGTTCCATGCAACAGAAAAGCATCAAAAGATTGCAGAGGAGTGAGAAACAGCAAAGGCCACTAACTGTATACAGTCAGTTTCTGCTGAGATGTTTTATAACCAAGTAAGTGACACATATTTCATTACCAAACTTGGAATCAGCCCCAACTTCCTAGAGTTCACACATCATTCCTGTTGCAGACTTCAGGGAAGTATTATTTCCTTCTGACTGTGTGTCACAAACACTAGCTACTCTGGAGGGCTTTTTTTTCCTTTCTTTTTTAACGGCTGACTTGTATGTAGATCTGGAGCAAATCATCAGACTTGCAGTCTAAATTTTAATTCATAAGACCACCTGGGTCTTCCTGAAGGTTCCTTTCCAAGCAAATTATCCAGAAAATGTGGGGAAAGGCAATATTATTCCTCTGGCCATTGCAGGAACTGACAGGGACAGGTGCTGCAAGCGTGGACTAGAATGGTAGTTGGGTACTCCAGATCAGCCAGGAAAAACTGTGATCGGATGAAATACTCTTAATCAGATGAAAATCAGAGAACTTGGACCTCTGGTTCTTGTTGAGCAATTACTTCTGCTTTTAATTCCTTGCTGCTTGGGGAGGGGAAGGGAGAAAATGTACTGGAAGTTTAAAAACAAATGATGTAAACTCCAGAGGGAGTGAGACTTGGCCACGTGCACAGTACCTCCTAGACACAAAGGCAAAAAGCCTGTGGAAAGACAAAGTGCACACGGAAAGCCAGTTGTTAGCAGAACAGACTCATTCTCTCTTGTCCAACAGACTATTTCCTGATCTGCATTTGAGGAGAGAACATATTTTTATGAGAATGCTTATACAGCATATGCACAAGCTGGCCTGCAAAGCCACAGCTCTCTCAAGACCATGAGGTGGACCGAAAGGATTTTTTTTTCTTTTTGCTATTAGCAGTCAGCATCACTAACACAATTCCCTAAGAACAGGGATTTTACTACCAAACTGGAAATGCTGTCCACACCAAACAAAATAAAGAGATGAAAAAATAGTCGTCTGCTGATCTGGATAAACCTAGAAAACAAGACAAAGTTGCTTGCTTCAAAAAGTGTTAATTAAAAAAAAAAAAGCACTCAAAATAAGTAAATTTCAGACTCCTATTAGCGTATCCAGGTCTTTCACCCATTGCTTAATGGTCTTAATCAAATGAGATCAGCATGATTTCCTGTAACTTTGCAATACATTCAGGTGATTGTCACCGGTTCAGCAGTAATAAAAAAGCAAATTCTGCAGCCCGGATCCTATATGTTGTCTGCTGGCAGACAACACTTCTGCTAGCAGAAAGGGGACAGCCGGTTCCCTCCTCCCATTGCAGACCCTCCTCACTTTACACCATTATTCTGTTCCTGATGTTCCATCACACACACCCTGGTCCAGAGCATGATTTCAGGGTATAAAGTAGGTTGTACTGGTTGGGTGGGGGATTAGAAAATTTGCTTCAGCTCATGATAAAGAGGATCCAATCTTTCTCTACCTGCTGCTATCAGATACCTACTTAATGACACTTTGCTCTCAAAGCTTCCCCCACCCCCACCCACGTACTGATCTCAGACAGAAGCAAGTGGGAGAGTTTCCAACGTACACAAAAGGAAGAGGGAAAACATGGGACGGGGGCCAAAGATTAGCCATCTGGGTCAAGAAAAATGCCATTTGGACGAGGCAAACTGAAAACCTCCAACGTCCAAGCCTCCACAGTGCTGCCCCTATTTTATATGTTGAACTTTATAACACAGAGGGTTGCCAGGTCCCTCTTCACCACCACTGGGAGGTTTTTGGGGCGGGGCCTGAGAAGGGCGGGGTTTGGGGAGGGACTTCAATGCCATAGAGGCCAGTTGCCAAAGCGGCCATTTTCTCCAGGTGAACTGATCTCTATCGGCTGGAGATCAGTTGTAATAGCAGGAGATCTCCAGCTAGTACCTGGAGGTTGGCAACACTAATAACACATAAAACGTCAACTTCAGAGTCAGAGGCTAGTCTTGCATTACAGCCTACAAGTCAGTTATGCAGGTCTGATAAGCAGAATGTTTATCCTTAAACAGGAAACATTTGGCACAGGACCAAAAATAATTGGACTTTGTTTCTGACGGGCTTAGAACTGCTACTGTAATACAATTATTAATATATCCAATCTAAATTTTCTAGTAACAAAAAATACATAGATTGTTCCAGCCTACTCCTTAAAACTGAGCTGTGTTTATAAACAAACAAACAAACATTTTCTTCTTGTTTGGAAAGTTGAATTGTTAACTTTTTTTAAAAAATCCCCAATAGCTTATAACCATGTTCAAGTGGATGCTCCAGTCCTCATTGCTGGGACTCTGACTTCAGCCTGCCTTACTCATCTGTAAATTATCTTAATACAGCAGAAACCTAAAGATTTGCCCTTGGGAAGCACCACTACAACTGTAGATAGCACATGCTTGAAACTGATCCTCTCTAAAGGCCCTGGACAGAGGAGCTTGGAAGGAGCTCAAGGATAATCAACGTGCATTCTAAAACATGGATTAAGACTCGAGAAAACAACAAAACACAGGGGAAGGGGAACAGCACAAGCATGCACATCGCACAATCCTTAACAACTCCCTGTTACAGCCCTGCCTTTAATTACAGTAATTAAAGTATCCACCCATCAGCATTTTTAAACAAGAGGTGGACAAGAGCATTCAAGCAAAATAGGCATGGGAATCTTTTAACATCTTTTCCTAGGCTGAAGTGGATACGGCTGCAGCAGACCAAAGAGTGGATTGATTTGGGGTGCCTTCAAAAAGGCCTGATTTTCAGAAGAGTAATTCTCAGCACTTTCTGCAAAAAAGAAAAGGAAAAGAAAAAAGCCCAGCCCTGTAGCAAATTGAACCAAGCAGCCAAATGATTAGTCATTTTGAAAAATTGTAGATTTGGCATTAAATTGATCCAGTGCAGTGAAGCAGTAAGAATATGTATTTCAACTCATTAGTGAAGAGGGATGGAGAAGAAACTTGCATAGTGCTTCCTCCTTGTCAGATATACAAACCCCACCTTAACCACATACATTAAAAAGGATGACTACATAAAGTCACACCAGATGGTTGTTAGTGGAGAAAATGTAGTGAATTTTTACTGGAAAGAATTACGCTGGGATATTGTGATAATGAAGAAAGGTCATCACATAATGGCAAAGGCTGCAGCTGCAGATGAAGTCCTTGTGCCTAGGCTGAAACACAGAATCAGACCAGGGCAGATTCCTTAGGCCTCAGATTACATTTCAGTAGCTTGTTCCTTTTGTAGAAGTGACCCAGAGACAGACTAACAAGCACTCTGGACAATACCACTCCAGGATGTCTGGAAAGAAGTATTTAGTAAGAACTCCCTCTGAAGGGTCAATACAGCAGTGCTCACAAACAGTATGTTACAGATCCTCTCCCATCCCCAAACCCTTCCACTGACTTTCAAGGACAACTCCATGTGAAAACAGAGAGAACTTGGGTTCCTCCAACTTGGGCTCTGATGCATTTAAGGAAGGGTCCACATTATCTTGAAGGTCTGGTGAAGATGCCCTTTTAAAGTGCCCGGCCTCCATCGCTGAAGATGTGCAGAATAAGGAAAAACACATTCCTGGAAATTCCGGCTACATCATCCTTATCTCTTCTGTACTCTGCTTCCTTATCTTTGATTGGTAGTTTCCTCATACTGAAACTGGCTTCTTTCTCCAGCATTTTTAGCTGGCGGATCCATCACAAACAACAGTAGGCTCTGATCCCATAGAATTA
The DNA here is from genome assembly GCF_029931775.1 of Euleptes europaea. NCBI lineage: Eukaryota > Metazoa > Chordata > Lepidosauria > Squamata > Sphaerodactylidae > Euleptes > Euleptes europaea. Next base: position 83,820,779 of record NC_079313.1, read on the forward strand.
AAACTTGTTGTCCAATACTCCATGTTTGCAAAGCCTTCAGAGTGGGAAAGGCAAAGATACTGCATGAGTCTAGAATTACTTTTAAAATTGCAACACACTTGGTAAGCTATCCTCTCTGTGAATTACTGTCTCAAAATGTTTATTTACATGGTTTGACTTCAGTGTGTCAGTTTTTCCCATGGTAATGACCGACCCTAAAAACAGTACAGTCTTTTTAAAAGAACCCCGATTACCCTTTTAGGCCTATATTCTAGGAAACAGAAAACAGAAGTATTCTCAAAAACGAACCCTGCACTACCATATAACATGGAACTGTAAAGATTAACAAATGTGTTGTGACGTACCAGTCCTTTTCTTCTTTTCAGTGTCCTAAACCTTTACCAGCAATTAATCCATTGGTACTTCACGAGTTTACTATGACAGGAACTTTCCTAGGTGAGAACCTACTTCGTTAGATGAAATGTGGCATTGCCTTACAAAAGGTCACAAATCCAAATACAAACAGTTCAAACCCAACCAGGCATGTGTATATGTAGTAAATTCTATACCCAATTACTCAAACATCTGGTATAATAGGTTCTTGTTGTAATACTGGTTAGTATAATAAGGTTGATACCTGCACACATAGTATTTGAGAGACTTATACTAACCAGTATTACAACAAGAACCTATTATGCCAGATGTTTGAGTAATTGGGTATAGAATTTACAACATACCATTTACACATGCCTGGTTGGGTTTGAACTGTTTGTATTTGGATTTGTATTCATTAATGTATTTTTGTAAATGTGTGCAGGTTTAACAAAGGGTTTAAATTAACCACTGATGAAGGCCCCATAGGCCGAAACGTGTTTGGTATGTGGTTACAGTTATCAACCTCAGGAAATGCCATTGTGCTATTTTAATGCTTTTAAATAATTTTAACTTTTATATAGTGCTTCCAATAAATTATACTTTCAGTATTTATACATAGACTTATATATATTTCTTTTCACCCAACCTTGGGTACCCAGCTTTTGTTTTTAGGTTGGGTTCTATTCCCCTCCTTTTTTTCTTCCATTACAAAAGGTCACACCATAAGACATGTGTTAATCTTCAAGGTGCCATAGAGTCTCTGCCACATTTGTCCCAACAGGGTAACACAGCTGTTTCCAGAATGAAACCTGCTTAAGCAAGAGTAGTTTTCTGTTCATTTTTCAGTTGTACATCTCTGCTTTCAAGTGTGGCAACGAACAGTACAGTGGTTAATCAAAGAGAGGATGCCACGAACGCTGGCATAGAAAGATTCTGCCATACATCATACCCTTTGTTTAAAGAGTTTGCCTCTTTGACTGCTGCAGCAAACTAAGCTGATGCCTTTCAGCAAGCTTCCCACAATGGCCAAGGCATCATTCCAGAGCGCCAATTTAGACCATATTGTGTACACAGAGTTCATGTTTTTCCCAACAGACAGGGCGTGGAATACATTTTCTTCTCTATTGCATAATGACACTTAGAACATTTAGCTGGGCACAATTACCATGTGCTGTAGCCATGGCTTGGCTTTTTCCCTAGTGCAATGGGTACAATGTGCAGCACTGAAAGGGTTCAGAACACTATGGACCACCCCTATGATGTGGGGACGGGAAGGGAAGGTGATTGTAAGACGGTTTGATTTTTCCTTAAGTGGTAAGAGAAAGTCGGCATAACAAAACCAACTCTTCTGCTGCTGCTGCTGTGGTACAACATCATCAAGGGCCGCAGGTCAGTACTCACCAACATCCCCGGCTTCCAGATCCACCACCAGCATCTGGCAATGCTCTCTGCACAATGACGAAGGAATGGCATTTAAAGTAAGCCGACCACTTCCAACCACAAAAGTGCTCTGCAACCTGTAGGTCTGAAAAATATATGGAAGGAACTTCTGTTATCCCCTGTCCCTTTAGTTTCATGGGAAAGCAAGAGCAATAAAGAAGCAATAAAGCAAAGATACAAGAGCAGTGTTTACTATCGGACTGATCATTATCAAAAGTCAGCCAGAACAGTCAAAGAGCCCCATAACCACCATCTAAGGATCTTGTCATTTTAAAGCCCTAAACATTTTAAAGCCTCTCCCGACACAACCCCCAGAGAGCTTTATGCTCATCTGGTAACAACTCTTTGGTGATCCCTGGTCCCAAATTCATCCAGCTGTCCTCAACCAGGGCCAGAGCCTTTTCGGCACTGGCACTGGCCTGGAGGAACTGTCTAGTGTGACTCATGCCCAGAGGGGCTTGGTTCAGTTTTGCAGGGCTTGTAAGATGGAGATTTTTCACCAGGACTATGGTTGATGGCAGCGGCAGTTTTAAATGCTAGCTGGCCTTCCCCCCTTCCCTCCCTTCTTCCTTTCCCTTTTTCCTGGTTCCTCCTCCCTTTGTTTCTCTCCCTTTTTTCCTGCTGGACCTGTTACATGGCCTCCACCTTTTGATCTCCCCCTTATTGTGATTCTGTGGTCCAACATCACCATATAGTTGATAACTCCCCTTGTATGAGAGATTAATGCAGCAAATTATGTGTGGGGGAACAGCACTGTGCAGGTAAAGAGTGTGAAGTGTGAGAGAAATCTATGTTCTTTGTGGAAGTTATCAGCCTAAGTGGCAAGTGAGAAACAAGACTGTGTGCCTAGGTCTATTTAAGGAAATTTAGAGAAAGAACTGTACCTATCTGAAACCATTAAATTTATGAACTTTACTGAAACTGTTACACTGTTATACTTCTAAATAAACTCAATGTTTAAGAGAAAACAACTATTTTATTTAAAGTAAAGGGTCACCTTTTACCTCAGAGCCACCCCCAACCACTGACCATTCTGTCATTCTACCAAATATGACTAAGCAATCCTATCCTTTGGGTTCATCTAAGAAGTCTAAGGCAAGAGCCTTTTGGTAGTAGTCAGGGTGGGGGAAAAATCTATTATTTTTAAAACCAAATTTAAAAATCAGATTTTTAAAATTTAAATTGGGTTTTTGAATTTAAATTGGGTTTTTAAAAATAATATGCTTTTGGAGGAACTTAAGAAAAGCCTTGCTGGGTAGTTTTCTATTTAAGATACATTATAGTCCAAAGGTTATTAATCATGAAATAAGGATCAGTTTTTACCTATATAGCATATAGGTATAAATATTGTATATAAATATTGTATATAAATATTGTATATTCATACAATATTTTTTTTGGTAAATTAATTCCATTAATCCATTCACAATGTCATGCTCTTCCAGATGTTTTTGTAAGAATATTGGGGGGGGGGGTTCTATCTAGAAGATATCATCACAGATGCTTGGTTTTGCAGTTCTCAGAACTCTGAATTTGTGTCTGATAACATGCCTCTTCTTAACAGCAAAAATGTTATAAAATAATCATACAGAGTTGAGAAAAAGACCTTAATCCCATTGTTCCTTTGCAAATCGATGTACACAGACTCAACCTCTTACCTCTTAACTGCTAAATTTCAAGACGTTCAATGAATAGAAGATTGTTTGGAGTGGAACAGATCTGCGCAAGGAGCTAACTAGAAGGGGTGAGGGGCAAGCACTAAATATGAAAGTGAAACCTTTTGAGCAGAATACCCCACAAGTCTTGGAATCTTCATGTATATAGACTGAGGTTTATTATATTATTCTCTCCTGGAGGAGAAAATCTATAATAGCAGCAGGCCATAAAAGATAACCAGTTTCGGAATATTTTAATGATGTTCCTCTATCTATGGGTAAGGCAGGCATGCATGCAAAATGCAAACACTGCAACAAAGAAATGCAAGGCCTGTGGCCTGAATGAAGCTGGAGATAGATAATTATGAAATTATTGCAAGATGAACTATCTATGTATTTCTAATAGCATAACCAATCAGTAATTTTTATATAACTGTAAAACAAATCTGAAAATTTATTATTCTAAAAACAAAACCTTCATTTGGTTGTAAATATTAAGATTATACCAGCAAGAATAAGTCTTTATGAAGAAAACCATGATTTAAATTCAGTCTTACTGACTACTGATTTAAATTGAGATTTAAATCATGATTTAAATCTATTTGATGTAAATCAATCCCACCCTAGTGACCGTAAAAATAAGTAGGGAATCCTAAGAAAGTCAAAGAAGCAGCACAACACACATCATCTCAGAACATTACAGAAAGGTGCCTTTAAAAGTATTACATATAAGGGGTATCAAAAAAGAGCAAAATCTTACACAAGGCCTATGTAATATGTAATACTGGTCTTTTGCACAGGGACACATTTGACCTTATGTTCAGTAAGTAATATCCTGATGTCTCACTTTTGAGAATTCATAGGATATTTCTAGTCCTCTACATGCTGGAATGCTTGTGACCCAAAGGTGGACACTTGTCTTTAAACCACTCACCTTATCCTGAAGTTTTGTTTGTTGGATGAGAAAACAGCTTTTCAAGGAAATGGTGTTTGGGAACCCCAATGAAGAGAAGATGGGGAAAATCTTGTCTATAATCTGACTTTTATTCAGAGTTTTTTTCCTGTAGAGTACAGAAAGAATCATATCATACAATAAAATTTCTGCCCAGATCCAAGCTATTTTAAAAATCTCTATCTCTGGGCCAAGCAAGTGGTGACTCTGGACATCTGCAAGCAGGTTTCCCTCTTCCTCTTTTTAAAGGAAGCAGCCACCAAGGGACTGAATTCAGATTAGGATCATGACACCAGGGTGGGGTGGGGTACGGGGTTAACATTTCTTATGCCATTTCCCAACTTAATCCCCATCTCCCACCCCTGAACTACTATTTGTCCTGTGAGAGAGAAAGCACACAGGCCCACTTTGCAGGAGAAAAATAAAAATTAGTGCAGTACAATTTTACAGAGACTGGAACTCCTTGAACAAAATTCAGATCACATCTTCTCCCAAAAGAACAATGTGATCAAGGAAGCATATGGCTGATGCAACAATAACAATAATTTTGAAACCTCTTTGGGAAAAAACCATCAAGTTCAATTTATTAAATTATATCTTCAAGAAGGGAAATAAAGATCACCTTGTCCAATGTTAACAAAAACCGCATGGGGCTTGGGGATTCCCAGCCTATTCACCCTTCCAGGAAAAGGGAGGGTAGTGATACATTTTAGAAATCCCAGTGTGGGGACCTGTCATGATTCATAGTTTGATGTCCTGTACCCAAAACGTCCATCACAAGTTCAAGAAGTAAGAACAGCACGGAGTGATACAGAACATTGTATTCCACAAACGTGGCATGCCCAAATTCGACTTCAAGCATAAAATCTTGATGCTCCTGTATGCAAACAATTGCATTCTCTCTTCCAACCCAGTCATGAAAAGGGTGCCAACTGCAAGGCTCATCTACTTGCCAGTATACATGTGATGGGACATGGAAGGTGAGGGCTACATGAATCAGGGTCTTCTTCACAATGGTACCAAGATGATGTCCCTTCAAATGCCCAAGAAATTGCAGTGGTATTTTTGAGGGTGGGGGGGTTCTACATGATGTAGTTGTGTAGTGTTCCCTGTTCAGTGCAGTTTCCTAAATCTGCTTCAGTACAATCTTTCCAGGAAGAAAAACCTGGAGGTTTTTAAGCAGAAGCTAGATGGCCATCTGTCAGCAATGCTAATTCGATGAACTTAGGCAGTTCATGAAAGGGAGGGCATCTTGGCCATGTTCTGGGCACTGGGTGTGTGTGGGGGAGGTAGTTGTGAATTTCCTGCATTGTGCAGGGGGTTGGACTAGATGACCCTGGTGGTCCCTTCCAACTCTATGATTCTATGATTCTAAGATCATATTCAAAACAGGTTTAGGATTAGTGTGCATTAAAAGGTGCAAACTTCCATGCGGAAGCTCTGTTGTCACATTTGCATTTGCATTTGCAGCTGCAATGAGAACAAAATGGGGACTTGTTCCAGTGTGGAAACATCTCAGGAAAATTAATAACTACGCTCTTCAATAGTGTTGGTTTTCTGGTGCAGCTATGCTATAACTTTTTAAAAGTTTGCTTTTTTATTGTATTAATGTTGGTCACGTCATGGGTTCTTATGGTTCAGCCCTATATAACTAACCCTCTTTTGAAAAGATTAAGAATTAAACTGATAGCTCTGAAGAGACCAAACATAGTTTAATTAGAAGTTTCACATCTTTATTGCTGCCAAAGTGATCACTGCAAAGCCAGCTACAGTGCAGCAATCTCATCAACAGCAGCCTCTGCAATGATTTAAAGGTAAGTGACTATGTTGCCATCCCTGCCTTAAAAAAAAAAACAACTTAGCTCTGGATGACTAAAGCCTCCTTTGCTTGCACTTTCCCTCTTTCTCACACATACGCAGAGATTTGTAAACCACGATCTGCCTCAGTGCAGTGATTTAACTTAGGCTGTTCAGTCCCCAAAATTCAGTGCAAATAAATAACCTAGCCATTAAAATTTGGGGGTAGAGTGCTATACAGTATCGGGGGGGGGGGGGGGGCTACCAAACTCCATCCATAATGGGAGACTGGCCTGAATCCAAAAATCACCTGGAAACTGCTGAAGCAGGCCTTTACTAGGCCTCAGACATCACCAGTGACATCACCGGTGTGTACCAAGGCCTGCACAGTGTGGACTGCATCCTCCCTACTGTGCCTGGGAACGGGGGGGGGGGGGGGCGGGCGGCTGATTCACACTTTGCAGGGCAAAGGAGACCTCTCGGCCACAGTGTTAGCAATCTGGTGACCCAGGATTCTGCAGCTTCTGCAAAGGCAAAGCAAGGCCTCTCAGCTAGGGTTGCCAACTGCCAGGTAGTAGCAGGAGATCTCCTGCTAATTCAACTGATCTCCAGCCGATAGAGATCAGATCACCTGGAGAAAAATGGTCGCTTTGGCAATTGAACTCTATGGCATTGAAGTCCCTCCCCTCCCTAAACCCCGCCCTCTTCAGGCTCCACCCCCCAAATCTCCCACCGGTTGCGAAGAGGGACCTGGCAACCCTACTCTCAGCATGGGTCCCTCTCCAGAATCAGGTGGAAACCACAACAGTTTTAATGAGCCCTCCCAACCCATTCCTATATATGCCAAATTACAAGCTTTGCTGAAGCAGATTTGGGTCAAGATGGACCAGGGGCAATAAAAATAACTCCACTCTGTTTTCTCCCCATTTCCCCCAGACTTTTGGAAGATCACTGTGTGTCCCTCAGCTAGGCATACAGTCAGATTAGTTCTAGAAAAGGGCAGGATATAACTTCAGAACTCCACTCACACTCACCGCAAAAAGTGAAATGGAAGACCCTGCCCTGGACGGCTGCTCCCCGCTTCAGCTGAATCTTCATGTACCACAAAATTTATCAGATCAGGGTACAGGGACTGAAAATGTTTCATTTCATCGTAAGACCGATATTGTCCTGTCTTGTGAGAAAGAGAGTAGATCATATTTATACTAGCAACCTTTTCCCACAAGACTAAGGAATATATCACTCTCTGTCATACATAAAACACTATAAAAGTTACCTTAATGATGAGAGGTTGTGACTGCAGGAGATGTTCTGATAGCTGTCCTAGGTCAGCTGCTGCCCCAAAATTTTTCATGGAACAGCAGCAAGAGCAATTGGTGGTTAGAGAAACATTCCATCTACAATCTAGGCTCCACCAGTCTTGACATTCTTTGAAGGGAAAAGACATAAAAGGTTTGTGAACTCTAGGATTTCACTTAAGCAAACAGTAACGGGTTCCAAACGCTATACTTGTCATCGCTAAGCCTGCTGTGAAATATTATGACATTACAAATCGCTTCCAAGGCTAATTCACGGATCAAGAATCTTTAAGCTTGATATGGAAAAAAAAATGGACAGGAGCCATGTGATGAATCTCAGACAGAGAGCACAGTACAAACACCTCCAAGTGGCAATGCGTTGTGCTGCTCTTGGATCTTTGAAGTATGGCAATATTGGGTACAGGATGCAAGTAAAAGATGTCACATTTTTTATTAATCAAATACATTGAGTGAACAAGAAAGGATGTGATACAGTGTGTAACCCGTATCTGAGAATCAGGACTGCAGTTCCTAATCAATTTAATCGGAACAAGGAGTGACAGCAATATCTCAGCTTTATTAAATTCATCAATAATTTTTAACCCTCCCCTGGAGAATCCACCACTTTGATTATAGAGAAGTTTACCTTGAAGCCTTCCATCACTACACCAAAAATAAAACAAAGTTTCCCTTACCTGTAACTTGTTCGTCGAGTTGTCTTCTGTGCAGGCACACATTGGGACTGTGCACGTGCAGGCCGGCCATCGGAAGGATTTTAATAGCTTCTAGGTACTAGATAGGGGGTGCCGCGTCTTCTGCACATGCATCAACTTTCCCGCCAAAGCGATGCAATGTCAGAGGGCGGCGCCCCCTTTCCCTCAGTTCTTTAATCTGCCAGCTGCCTGAACTCCTGAAAGATAATAATACAAACAGAGCTCATAGTGGGGCAGGAGGGAGGGATGTGTGCCTGCACAGAAGATAACTCGACGAACAAAAGTTACAGGTAAGTGAAACTTTGTTTTTGTCTTCGGTCTTCTGTGCAGTCCCACATTGGGAGATTAGGTAGCTACTCATTGTTGGAGGAGGGTATGAGCTCCTAGTCAAACAAAGAATGTAAGACTGCCCTCCCAACATCTGTGTCCCTTCTAGATTCTGCATCTACGGCATAATGGCAAATGAAGGTGTCTGGAGAAGACCACGTCAACGCTCTGCAGATGTCAGCCAACGGAACACCTCCTTGTAGCACTGCAGAAGTGGAATGTGCCCTGGTTGAATGGGCTCGCAGGGATCCCGGACAGTCGATACCGGCTTGATGATAACAAAACCTAATGGTCTGGACAATCCATCTAGAAATAGACTGGGAAGAAACCTGATGACCCTTCTTGGGTCCAGCGAAACAGACAAATAATGACTTACATTTTCTCACATTTCTAGTACGCTGTAAATAATAAAGTAAATCTCTTTTTAAATACAGCGAGTGAAGGGACCTTTCTGCTTCTGACTGGGGATTAGGAAAGAAAACAGGTAATGATACAGACTGCGCTAGATGAAACTTAGACACAACTTTAGGCAAAAACATATAACTTGGTTTAAGAACCACCCTATTAGGATAGAATTGCAAAAACGGAGGAACTGAACTCAAGGCTGCCAATTCTCCAACCTGTTTAGCTGATGTGACAGCCACCAGAAAACAAACTTTATGAGACAAGTGAGCCACAGAAGCCATGTTTAATGGCTCAAAGGGAGGTAACATTAACTGTGATAATACCAGGGATAAAGACCATTGGGAAACAGGTCTGCCCACAGCAGGGTAAAGTTTATATAATCCCTTCATAAACATCTTAGAGGTGTGATGCGACAACACAGAAAAACCATCAACCCAAACATGAAACGCAGACACAGCTGCCAAGTGAACTTTTACAGAAGAAACACTAAGACCACCATCCCGGAGCGTTAATAAGTATTCTAACACAGTTGGTAAGGGACATGATTGAGGAGAAAAACCCCGTTCAATCGACCATTTAGAAAATCACTCCCACTTAGCTGCATATGAGGTCCTAGTAGATTGTTTCCTACTATTAAGGACCACTGCAAGGACTCTATCAGAGAGATTCAACCCTGGGGAAATAACAGCCAGGCTGACAGGCGTAATTTGTGAGGCTCCAGGTGAAAAACTAACCCTGCTCTTAACAGGTCTGATGTAATGGGAAACCAAATGAGTCTGTCCCCTGCCAGACGCTGCAGGAGGGAGAACCAAACTTGTCTCAGCCAAAAGGGGGCAATTAGGATGCAATGTGTCCGAGACTTGTGGATCTTGTCCAAGACCTTCACTATCAAGGGTAGTGGCGGGAAGGCATAGTGAAGGCCTTTGTCCCAGGGAATCAGAAATGCGTCTCCCATGGAGTTGGGATCGAGTCCTGCCCTAGAGCAAAAAAGCGGGGCTTTGGTATTTTCCGATGTTGCGAACAAGTCTATTGCAGGAAAACCCCACTCTTGAAACATTGGGAGCAGGTAATCCCAACTGAGGGACCACTCATGTCTTGGCAGGAACACCCTGCTTAATGTATCGGCCAAAGAATTCTTCACACCGGCTATATGAATTGCACGTAGAGACACAATGTTGAGTATTGCCCACTTCCAGATTCTGGTTGCTTCTCAGCAGAGTGACATGGACACCGTACCTCCCTGCCTGTTTTAAGTAGTGCATCGCAGTTGTATTGTCTGTCTGAACGAGCACTCTTTCGTTGTGTAGCAAATCAGCAAATGAAATGAGAGCATAACGGATAGCACGTAGCTCCAAAAAATTAATATGAAATGAGCATTCAGTAGAGGATCATACCCCTTGTGCAGAAGAGCCTTCACAATGTGCACCCCAACCCAAATTGGATGCATCAGATGTCACTACAATAGAATGAGAGAAAACACTAAAGGGCACTCCCTGACCCAAATTATCATCAGACCTCCACCAACTGAGAGATTTCAACACCAACCTAGGCACAGAAATTTTCTTAGACTGTGGTTCTGTTATCAGATTGTATGATCTGACAAACCAATTCTGAAGTGGCTTCATGTTCAACCTAGCGAAGGGGACTACTGTAGTAGTCAAAGCCATCTGGCCCAGGAGTATTTGAATGTAATGAGCAGAACGGAAGTGTACTGCTTGCACCCCAGCCACCAACTGCTTGAGTTGTGCCTGGCGGTCTCCGGGCAAAAAATTTCTACCTTGTAAGGCATCTAATAGCATACCCACAAACTGTACGGATGGTGAGGGCGTTAGTACAGATTTTTAAAAATTAACCCTCAATCCCAAATTCTCTAGCAAACGAAGGGTCAAGTCCTTATGAGCCATAAGCTCCTCCCGTGTGGGGGCAGTGAGCAACCAATCATTTACGTACGGGAAGATTGTGCACCCCTGAGTACGTAGGTAGGATACCACTACAGCCATACATTTGGTGAATACATGGGGGGCTGTAGACAACCCAAAGAGAAGAACTCGATATTGATAGACACTGCCCCCTGCTTCAAAGCGGAGGAATTTTCTATGACCAAGATAGATGGACAGGTGAAAATAAGCATCCTTGAGATCGATCACGATGAAATACCAACCAATCTTTAATAAACTTAACACATTGTGCAATGTAACCATCCAAAACTTCTGAGTAAACAAAAACTTGTTCAACTGGCATAAATCAAGAATGAGTCTAAGACCCCCATCTTTCTTTGGGACTGCGAACAGTCTAGAGTAAAAACCGGGGTCCAAAGCATTTATCAACCGCTCCCTTCTGGACCAACTCAGCCAGAGCTTGCACTAAGCTGGGGACAGTAGGGGAAGATCCCTGGGGAGGGGAACCAACCCGGGGCTTACATACAAACTCTAAACAGTAACCATACTGTATGAACCCAGGTATCAGTAGTGATTCCCTCCCAAGCCTGCAAGTAAGGGGCCAACCTATCACCAAACTTAACTGCCCCTGGCAGGCTAACTTCCCCCAGTCAGAAGGTGGGTTTTGTGCCTTGCTTTTGAGGAGACTGTGAACACTGCTGGTTAGCACGGTTCCTGGCAGGTCTGCGTCTATTCGAGGGTTGGAACCCTTGATAAGGACGGTGTTGCTGCTGCTGCCTGTAGGTCATTGAAGAACCTTCTTTCTGGAACCAGTTCTGGTGGTAGCGCTCTTTGAATGGGAAGCGATGCTTATAATATGGTACCGAAAGGGGGGGGGCAGTAACACCCATGTACCTTACCATTTGCTTTTGTTTTCGTAGATGTTCCAGCGTGTCATCAGTGGATGTAGCAAAGAGGGTCTGAACGTCAAAAGGTAAGTCCTCAACCTTATGTTTAGTTTCAAGCGGCAGATTAGTTGAGTGTAACCAAGCAAAATGGCGTAAGAAGATCGCAGCCACCATCCCTCTAGTGGAGCAGTCTGCAGCATGTCTACCCGCATTCATTTGGTGTTTGGCTAACTTGGAGCCCTCAGATGCCACCACCTTGGCCAAGGATTTCTCCTCTTCAGGTAAGTGCTCAATAAAGGCAGACATCCTATTCCATAGAAAGAGTTGATAGGCTGCCATGATAGCTTGGTAATTACCAATACGGAATCCTAGGGCGTCAGCCGAGTATCCCTTTCTACTGAGGGGATCAATCTTACCACTGTCCTTATCTACAGGAGCAGAGTGACCACCCTGATGGTGCTTGGACTGGACCTCAGCAGCGATTAAAGAAGATGGAGCAGGGTGAGAAAACAAAAACTCACAATCAGCAGGTTGCACTCTGTAAAGGTTCTCAACCTTTCAAGCAGTACATGGGACTGATGAAGGCTTCTCCCAGATCTTTTTAGCCATGTCCATAAAATCAGATAAAATTGGAGAGGCAATTGTGACCGGGGATTCCGAGTACAAGGCTGACAATATTTTCTCTTTTGGTTTAGGATTAGACAGTTGGATAGCTATTTCCAACAATTTGGCCATTCTCATCATCTGTTCTGAGAAAGAACGAGTATCATCAGTAGGGGAAGATGAAGAGGAGTCATCCACATCATCAACTGGTGAGGGATCGGATGGGGCCTCAGAACCCAGCTCCGAATAGTAAGTTTGAGAGCCATGCTCGGATTCTGTATCACTGTCCTGAGCAGAAAAATGAGCCTCCTTGTGGGGTTGAGATGAAGGTTGGCCAGTAGTTTGATAGGGCATAGAAGACCAAGGAGCAGGTTGTACTTGAGGAAGGAACCCCGGTGGATATATTCCATGATTAGGCCATTGTGGTTGTTGTGGTTGAGAAGGCCATTGTGGACCCCACCACGGTTATGGTGCATGGAACTGTTGAGTCGGAACCGAGGGCCCCGGCACTGAAGAGGAGGGGGCCAATTGGGTCGGAACTGAAGGATCAGACAGTTTAATCTGAAGGCAATCCCCTATAGATAAATCGGGGAGATCCAGCTCTGATTCAGAATCGAGGCCAATAATGGGCAAAGGCGTACGCGGAGGAGGGGGGTGTACAAAGCCTCTCAACAATCACCGGCTCGGTAAGTGTCGGATCCGACAGTTTCGAAACCGAGTGCTTAGTACTTTTAGCACTGATCTTTTTCTCATGGTGGCTCTCTAGGTGCTTAGTTTTAGCCTTCACTTTCTTGTGCACCGGTTCCAAGGAAGCTCTCTTTTCTTTAGAACCTGGCGAAGTAGAGCGCTTCTTTCTCGAGTCCGAGGTCGGATCCGACTGTATGGAACGGACGGAGTCGGACCGGGGGGCATGCTCCCGCGCGACCGATTGTGACGGAGTCGGCAAATCGGAGCAAGCCAAGGCTTTCTTATAGAGGGCAGCCTGTAAAAGTGCAGCCCTGTTAGATCGGGCTGTAGGCGTAAATTGAATGCTGATCTTGCAAGAGCCCACTTTATGGCCTTCACCCAAATATATCACACACAGACTATGGTTGTCTGTCTTAGACATCTTCGTTCCACACTGGGAACATTTCTTTAAAAGAGCGGTCTGCGCCATTGCCGCAGCCACAGCTAATCGAATTTCTTTTAAACTCACGTAACAGATAACGAATGAAGAAGACGAGCGAAGCGCAGAAGAACCTTCCTTACAGGCGGCAACGAAAGAACTGAGGGAAAGGGGGCGCCGCCCTCCGACGTTGCGTCGCTTTGGTGGGAAAGTTGACGCATATGCAGAGGTCGCGGCGCCCCCTATCTAGTACCTAGAAGCTATTAAAATCCTTCCGATGGCCGGCCTGCGCGTACGCAGTCCCAATGTGGGACTGCACAGAAGACCAAAGACGAAGTAAGGTTTTATCTTCTATTAGCTCAGTTTTCTCTTAATGCAGGCATTCAGAAGGGTCTGAATTCACACTAAAATCTTCATCAAGTAGAATGGAATAACATCCTATTTCCTAGCTTGCTACTTTCCTTCTTTTGAGAAAAAAAATGCAGGTAACCGTAGCTCAAAAGAAATCAGTGAAACTCGTTTATTATTGTTTTACTCTATGACAGGTACTCTTTCAAGAGACAAAGTAAGCCACTGAGATCTAGTACGTGTGGCTTATTACTCTGGAATGTGAATGCTGCACAGTGTGTGCCATAACTGAAATGCAGGTAAGAAAGACAGGATGTTTGTTATTGGGAAATTTGCATCAGAAACTTTTTGAAAAGGATGCTTGATCACGACATTCTACTTAAGTATGCAGGTGCGCACGCACACATAAGAACTACTTCATTGTGCAATTCCCATTCCCAGAATCCAAGGCAGAAAATCACCCTCTACTGCCCTGGCAGGTCAGATGCAAGGAGACAAAATTAAGAAAAAAGCATTTGCCAGTGATGGGAAGCAAAGATTTTAAAAATCCCTCTCTGTGACAAACTGTGTTCACCATTGCTACTTTCTCAGTGCTCTGTCAGAACAGCCTAGGACCAAAGTACACTAATTGTGGTAGTGAAGGACCATAAAGACACTTCTAAAAACTCTGGCATCTCTGACAACGGTTTCAGAAGATTTACACAATTTGCCAGGCTGAGATTTAGCACAAGGCAGAGTAGCACACAACTCTTTGCCTGGCTGTACATTAATCACACTTATCAAATAGAGCCCAATTTGCAGCCAATCCTGGGCATTTGCATTCTCAGCTGCACAATTCAGGAGATTTATGCTTGCTATAATGAAGTGAGCACTCAAAAAGTTGTCCAAATAGGCTTTTTTGTTAAAAAAAAATTAATTAATCTGAGATTTTTTTTGTTGAGGGTGGTTCATTTGCATATTAGAGCGTGAGTGACCTGCATGAAAAGTGCAGTGAAAGGGAGGGTCTGGCTTGGATTTGGACACTGAGAAAGAAGGGGTGACTGATAGATGAATAATACACTGAGCAAAGAGCAGGGACAATGCACATGCAGGAATACACAAGGGAATGAATTGGAGCTTTACAAAAGTAGTCCCCTTCTCTTTTTTCCCCTCAATTACACTCCTGCATTCCTTTTAGATTATCACTCTTCCCAGGCACACTCAAGAATTATTTCGGCGTTAAGTGCTGCAGACCTTGTATGTGATCAGCTTGTAGATTCACAGAAATGTGAGAGTCTTGCACAAACACTGCTTTCATAGTGCAATTACAGCATATGCATTAAAATACATGTAATTGTTCCTTGGCTAATGTCACCAAATAAGTGAAGAGTTGCACAGTACATGTCAGAAAGGCCCTCATAAATTTTATAAATTTGCATGCAAGAGTTCAGCCATCATGAAGCATTTTGTGACTATAAGATATGAGTCTCAAAATCTTTGTGTGTGTGTGTATGTGTGTTCATTACCTGGAGCACCAAACCTTTAAAATTTCCAGTAGGCTACAGAGGACACCAAAGATTCTGCACTTTGAGAATAAGGAATCCTGTTTCTAATGGTTACAGAGGAACTAATGAAAACAGGTAAATGGTTACAGAGGAACTAATGAAAACAGGTAAATACTGTCTGTACCAATATTAGAAACTAGATGGCTATGGTGGGGCTTCTAGTAGCCAAAGCGTGAAACTTCTTCAATGATCATAAGATCTAGTTCCAACTCAGGATCCTCCTAGTCTGTTTACGTCTGCATCTATATATTAGTTTACTGCCAGTACAATGTTCGGCGACTCAGCAACTATCCCTTAATGTCTGCACTAGAAGTATGGAATCACGTTGCATATAAAGAGATAAGTTTGTCTGATAGGCCACCAGTAGTGGCTAAAGTTTCCTCCCACTTTTTGTTCTCTTCCTATTTACAGCACTCCTCTTTGAGAATCTGCATGGGCAGTCAGTGAACATCTGCCTGACCGTTCAATAAATCATTTAAATTTTACTGAAAAGAGGAAATAATAATAAATGATAAAGTGTATACACAATCTTATGTTCAGAACACTCTTGTAGGTGTGGTCATCAGCTATCCTATCTAAACATTAGATGTGTGTGTGTGTGTGTGAGATAAGTGCCATCAAGTCGCTTCCGACTCATAGCGATCCTGTGAATCAATGTCCTCCAAAATGTCTTATCTTTGACAGCCTTGCTTAGTTCTTGCAAATTGAGGGCTGTGGCTTCCTTTAATGAGTCAATTGTTGGGTCTTCCTCTTTTCCTGCTGCCCTCAACTTTTCCTAGCATGACCGTCTTTTCTAGTGACACTTGCCTTCTCATAATGTGACCAAAATACGACAGCCTCAGCTTAGTCATTTTAGCTTCTAGGGTCAGTTCAGGCTTGATTTGATCTATAACCCACTGATTTGTTTTTTTGGCAGTCCACGGTATCTGTAACACTCTCCTCCAACACCACATTTCCAAGGAGTCTACTTTCTTCCTGTCAGCTTTCTTCATTGTCCAGCTTTCACACCCATACATAGTAATAGGGAATATGATGGCATGAATCAACCTAATCTTGGTGGCCAATGACACAACATTAGATAGTGGCAGTGAAATAGCTGGTGGAATAGATGGCAGCTTTCAAATTTGGGTGCTAATAGGAAACTTAAACTGGCCTGTTATTTGCTATTCTGATTAGAAAGCCACAGCATAAATGAGAATGAGGATAGGATGTTGCTAGAGTGCAGGGCAAAGATGTGAAAGGCAAGAGCCAGTGTGGTGTAGCGGTTAGAACACGAAACTATGATCTGGGAGACCCAGCCTCAAAGCCCCACTTCTGGCATGGAAGCTTGCTGGGTGACATGGAGCCTGTCACACACACTTTGCCTAACCTACCTCACAGGGTTGTCATGAGGATGAAAACGGAGGAGGGGAGAATGTCACTACTGGGGGGGAAAGCAAGGTATAAACAACACACACACACACACACACACACAGAGAGAGAGAGCAGTCAAATGAGAGAAAGCTGCTACAGCCAACAGCTGTTAATGGCCGCACCAGTACAGAGGGAACTACACTGGTTGCTGAAGAGCATCATAGCTGGAGCTACCTGCTAGTTCCAGGGAAAGCAGTTTCTCAATATCCTAAAAAGAGTATGCAATTTTAGCCCTACCAGATACGTGCAGCTTGCGCTATCACCTTGGATCAGTCTCTGTACTTGGCACATGGGGAAGATCACGGGGAGCAACTTGCGACTTCCAGGCCAAGGATGAAAAACCCTGGCGCTTAGCTCTAGCTGGAGGGAATGAGTGTAGTAGAACCCCTTTCCCCCTACTGAGGCCAAAGAAAAGAACAAATAGCACAGACCCCTAGAGTAGCCAATTAAGGTGCTATAAATCTTGAAGGCTCACTTTCCTCACTCTTAAAAATAGGCGTGCTAAGTTGTGATGATCTACATATCTTTGCCTGCCAGTTCAAAGAGGCCATGTGCATGCAAGAGATTTGAGAAATAAAAACTAACCTAAAAGCTACTATTATAAATGAACTGCTATTGCTGTGATGGGGGGGGGGCGGGGAATGTAGCTGAAGTCACATAATTCTTTCTTCATCAAAAGATTTTATCTGGACAGAATACAGACACGACAACATCAGTTAAAAATCACTATTTTCTCCCTGTGTTATTACTAAGCACCACATTTCTGGGCCAAAAGACTGAGAAGCATCTCTTGGCCTTCATTAGTCAGCATCTCTTTGTCCTGCATCTGTTCTGACTCCAGAACTAGTCAGCTGTCCGTTAGCCCCAAAGGAAACAAGATCCTTAACTTTTATTGATACTTTCAATCTTACCCAGAGGTGTGTATAGACTGAAGCATTGGATCACTTTTTATTTACTGTCCTTCAGTGTTACTCCTCTAAAGATGCCTGCCACAGCTGCTGGCGAAACGTCAGGAAAGAAAATGCCAAGACCACAGTCATACAGCCAGGATAACCTACAAGAACTTTTTATTTTCATTCAGTTTATTTGAATGACTGTCACATTCTCTGCTCTGTACTTGTTCCTTAGCTTTGCAGTAACTAGTATTCTGTTCCACAGCTGCTACTGATCCACTGCATGGATGCAAACACAATAAAAGTTGGCATATACTTTGTATGTGTTTGTTATGTCTTAAAGCTAATATTCTCATAAAGATGAAACATACCCAAATGCACTAGTATTCCATTCCACATCTTCTACCGATCTACTGTGTGGATCAACATACAATAAGAATTGGTATATCCTTTGTGTGTGTTTATGTCTTACATCTAATATTTTCATAAAGATAAAATATACCCAAATGCATATCCAATGTGCACCGGAAAAATCTAAGACACAAAAAAAGGAAAATGGGCAAAAAAGAATAGGCGTGGACCTCTATTCTGTGACATGGACAACTTAGAAAGGAATAGTCTGGGAAGAATTCTTGTTGAGGAGAAATTCAGAAGGATCCCTGCTAGAACTAAAGAACTGTACAACTAGTTTCACATGCCCATGCAGGCTTTGGACTTGTGTTTCTTGAACAGCAGCACCAAATATCACATGTCAAATCACTATCAGAACTGAGAGGAGTCAAAAGCAATTTGGGACAGTACATACAAGCCTACAGGTCAAAGGGGGGATTGAATTAAAAGTCAAATTGGGCGTACCCAATCCCTTGGGCATGTCTGAAGTAGGTCTTTGGATCTCGGCCCACATGAAGTATCTCACCCATATTTATTTAAAAGTTGGACAAATCAGAACTGGAAACTGACAGTGCAATCCTAAGCAGAGTTACACCCTTCTCAGCCCACTGACTTCAACAGTTAGGTGATTCTGATTAAGATAGCCCTTCCATCTCTAAATTGTATCTAATACCCGTACAAACAGATATCACCTATTCATTTTTCTATTTCATAGGATTTAAAGTATGTAACAAATTAGCTCAAGAATGTAAAAAGTAATACCCATTTTAGAAATTCTTTTGCATGTCAGAAACAGGGTGAGCTCAAGAACACTGTGTCTGAGCCACATACTTTCTACAGGTTGGCTCATATTTGGATGATCCAACCTACCGAATCTGTAATAGGAACCACTCCAAATGGCTCCGGTAACAGTTTGCACTGTTTCTTGGCATGATTAGGTGCAAGTGGTGTGCCGTCGTTCGGCTATCTTATGCCAAATGGCTTCGTTTACTTGAGTCAAAACGAGTAAAGGTTCCTGCTAGCAAATGAGCTCACTATAGAGGGATGTGGCTGTCTTCTTTGGATTTATGTAGTTTCACAGTCATAACAACAGTAAAATTCTTGGTTTATTCCTTTACACAGTATATAGCACACTGACAAAAACAAAATAAAGACAACAGCTGTACAATGTTCTGCAACAGCATATATCACACCAAGCATCATTTACTCCCCTACCCCTCAGCGGACATTCTCTAATTCAAAATTAGAAATGAACAGATTCCTGTCCTATTCAGGGTTCAAGCCATCGCCACTCCTAAGGGTTCAATGTGAAGATCTTCCGTTGAAGTCTGGGAACTTCAGTGAGGCAGAACCCCGACAGTAGGCAAGGAATGCTCCTCCTTTTCCTTCCTTCCACCCCCATTTTCCCTCTGTCTGCAAAGATCACAGAAAAGTCATAATTTATTCAAGTGCCATTTAGCGACCGTGGCAATGTGCGCTCATGGCTTTGGTGACAAGAAAGTCGTAGGACCATATTTGACGAGGTAACTGAATTTGTGTGATTGCACAAATGTCTTTCTGTGGTATTTATAAAAACAAACCCAGTGCCCACAGACTCTGCAGACACTAGGGGTGGAAATAAGTTAAAAAAATAAGCTTGACTGGATTGCTTGTCAGAAATCCTGCGGAACAGCATTCAATCCAACGAGCAGTCCAAGAATAGACAGGTGAGAATCAGGGTCCAATCTAATCTGACTTTCCAGTCTCCCCTACTCAGAACTTAACTGTAAGGCACTCGCGATATTTCTACCCTCAACTTCGTTACCTATTCTGGAGCTCAGAAATTATATGTACATGTCTTTTTTTCCTTTTAGAAGCTAAAAGTGGTGGGGAGGCAATTTTCAGCACCAAAAAAAAAAGGTTATTAAATCCTCTCACCCCAGCAAGTTTTCTGCTTCAAATTGCAGCCATAATGACTGCACTCTATTTTCTTTTAAAGCCCCCCTCCCAAATCATGGAACTATCTGTAATGTGGAGATTTAAACTGGGAGTATGACAAAAAGCAACTTATTGCAGAGAAATTCTTTTTCTGCAAGGAAAAAAATGTCTGGGGAAAAACTGGAATTTCTATCGACAGGTTTACCTTTCCACAATCATAATTTGGGTTTATTCAAAAACAGGAACAGCTTCTGACTTCATTTAGACATTTTAAAAACCATAGTTCACAGCAATTTTTTCCCTCAGCAGCTCCCCCAAAGTAACCTACAAGTATCTGGTAGTACACAGCTCCACCACTGAAGAGTAGAAGTCTTGTGGGAATGGAAAGCACTCCGTGACTAAAGTACTGAACTGAGGCAAAACTACGATATTGTTCGGCAAGTGTAGTCCAAGTTCCCCAGACCTCACTTGCTTTTCCTGCAGCCATGGAGCAGCTGTCATTTTAAATATCAGCAGGCGCCTGTCATGGCTGTTTTGGCACAGGAAAATGATGCGGGGGTGGGAGCCCTTCCTTCCCCCGTACCACAGTTCCGAGCCGAATTGGGCTCCCACTGGTTTTTTCAAATGACATTCTCTGCAGCTGCTGTGTGCTGTGGGAAATCTGGACCTGTCTTGCCAAAAAACGTATTGTGTACTTTGGCCCTCTGAGATGAAAGTCCTGTAGGATCGATTTCTAGCTCAGCTGCAGACTTTGCGTAACCTGAAGGGAGAGGCACCATTCCTTAGTCCTCCTACTTCATTACTCATTTGTCATTGGAAGATTTCAGAGGAAGTTGATAAAATGTTTGTAAAGCTGATTTTACAATGGCATGTCCTGCCTCAGTGCAAAGGCTTTAACTAGATATCTCTGTCTTGACTGCATATGGGGATTCCAAATCCATGAAGTACCATCAAAGGTACCATGGGGGGGATTTTAGCTCATGATTTTAAGTAAAAGCCTTTTTCCTTCCCCTTATGTCCATCTCACTGAAGTTTTAATTGGGGACTCTGATTGCTCTTCCCTTGCCTCGCTATGGACCTGGGGCATTATATAGGTGCCAATTTGATTCCTGCTAATAATTTTAGTGCTAGATATTTGTACTGAATTTCAGAAGTTAATTAAATAGAAATTCAATATTTTTAAACCTCAAATGTCAAAGTCACAAGAGTTCTGGTACTGTCACTGCCAAATCACAGCTGGCTGGAGCAATATGCATGGTTCAGTGCAAACCAGATGTGAAACATGTTTTTTTAAAAGCAAAAAGAAAAGGATATCATATGTAACATTACTGTGCTTTGCATAATGAAAAGCATACCAATCCTGGTGCAAATAAACAAATATGTCCTTTAACCCAGTGAACATTATCAAACTGGAATGATTGTCTGTAAAAAAGGCAAATTCCATGGTGGCCATAATTAGACGAGGAATAGAGAAAAAAACTGCTATATCATACTGCCCTTGTACAAATCTATGGTGAGACCACACTTGGAATATTGTGTACAGTTCTCGTCACCACACCTAAAAAAGGATATTACAGAGCTTGAGAAGGTGCAGAAAAGAGCAACCAAAATGATTAAGGGACTAGAGCAACTGTCCTATGGGGAGGGGTTAGGACGCTTAGGGCTGTTTAGCTTGAAAAGAAGGCGGCTAAGGGGAGACATGATAGAGGTCTATAAAATTATGCATGGTTTGGAGAGAGTGGACTGGGAGAAGTTTTTCTCCCTCTCCCATAATACTAGAACACGGGGTCATCTGCTAAAGCTGGAGAGCGAGAGATTCAAAACAGATAAAAGGAAATATTTTTTCACACAACGCATAGTTAAATTGTGGAACTCCCTGCCCCAGGATGTGGTGATGGCTGCCAGCTTGGAGGGCTTTAAGAGGAGAGTGGACATATTCATGGAGGAGAGGGGTATTCATGGCTATTAGTTAGAATGGATACTGGTCATGCTGCATACCTATTCTCTCTAGTATCAGAGGAGCATGCCTATTATTTTGGGTGCGGTGGAACACAGGCAGGATGGTGCTGCTGCAGTCGTCTTGTTTGTGGCTTCCTAAAGGCACCTGGTTGGCCACTGTGTGAACAGACTGCTGGACTTGATGGGCCTTGGTCTGATCCAGCAGGGCCTTTCTTATGTTCTTATTGTTAGGGCTGTGTGCACTCTACATCTAAAAATCCCCATTTTATGTCTAGAATAAAGCACATTAATTTACGTTACTTATTTACTTTATTCTGTCTTCTAAATGTTCACTTTGAAATCAGAGGCATGCTAAAGAAAGAATGGAAAGAGAGAATGTCAGAGTGTTAGGGTAGTTCAGTGGTTGTGGGTTGCAGTAACCAGGGAGAACAAGGGGACAGAAACAGGTGTTTCAGTCCCTGAACCACTGGAAAAATCCTATCCAGAGCTCTTCTGGGCTACTAACATAGCAAAACTTGTTTTCACAACCATGAGAGTTAGAAACCTTTTCCAAAAAGCCATATGCACAAACAGCAAACTTGGTGTATGTGCAGAACTGGACAAGCATGACTTAATCTATAAATCTCAATAACTTTTCAGTCACTTCTAAAAATAGTGTATCATCTTCAGGACTTTTAGCATAAAATAAGCATAAAATAAGCTTTTGTGATCTGGAGGCCACTGAAGAAGCAGGCTCTCTCACCCAAGAGAAGTCACTCAAGTGTCTGTTGTTTTGGCTGCAACAGACTAGCTACTCTTCAGAAATTTAAAAATTTCTGACACCACTGGAATACACACGGCGTTCAACTTTAAAGAACAAACCTTACTTATAGTCAGGAAGGATTTTTTTTAAATGAAACTCCCCCAGCCACCTATACAAGAGAATGTTCTGCTTTCTAAATTCCCATATCATGGAGGTGGTTAGTTGGCAGAAGTTTCAGATACATAATTCAATAGCTGAATTAGAGCCAAAATAAATCTGTATGTAAAAGTATGTCAAAAAAACAAAAAACAAATACCCAACCTTACACCACTCATCCCTACAAAGCCAGTCCGGCCATTTAAAAATATGCACCGACACATGTGTCTGTTATTAGCCCCCAGTTATAATTGCAATAAGGGCTGTTCACAATGAGATTCAGTACATTTGCCAACATTACAGAACTCCCCAAGAGAACTCCAGGGCATCACGTTACTGTTCACACCACAGTGGTGTAAAGAAACTGCAGATGGGCAGATGCAAATGGACAGCATCCCCTTGAGGCATCAGTACTTTCTGATGGGAAGGAAAGAATCTTTGTGCACACCCTATAGCAGACACAATGGAGGATAGCCAATGGATTTAGTCTATAAGGACCTGGAATCTGGCTGTAAGTCAAATGTGCCTCAGGCTAAATTAGGGTGGGCAGCTGGAAAGATAGGATTGTTGTTGCAGATTTCCCAAGATGAACTGAACTTACTAACCACACCCTTGTTCATAAATTAGGATTTAGAGGTACCATTCAAGGGCTCTGTAACCCAAAAAGATTCCTCAGTGCTTCTATCAACCATATTCCTTCAGTTATAATTTACTGCTGACAAAACACAGCAGTATGTCTTCTGCTGACAAAACACAGCTGTGTCTTCTGAAAGTACCTTATTAAAAATCTTTACCAACCTTGTGCACCCCTGAAATCATCTCAGGCTTTATATTAAGTTCTCTTCAGCTCTGAAATTTTCTCATTCCTGGCTTTTCCAAGCAAGCTGATAGAAATAGTCACCCAGCACAATTATTTCTGACCTGTATGCACCATCCTGAAGATATTCAGAAATGTGTGAAAAACTAATACTATTAAAGTACCCCCACAATAATGTCACTTTTTAAAAACAAATGAAAAGTCTCGCTTTACAACATATAACCAGTGATTCTGCAAAAAGTGATCTCACACTCAAAGAACTTTATCTCTCTACTCTTTCAAACAGTAACAACATATACAGTTCATTAGGTTTTGAACCAATTTAAATCTATAAAAGAAGGATGGGTCTAGAGGAAAGCAACTTCCCAACCCCACCCTTCACACAGCCTTCTTTCTATAACCCCAAAATCATGTTCATTTAGGTCAACAAACACAAAAG
Organism: Euleptes europaea; assembly: GCF_029931775.1. Lineage (NCBI taxonomy): Eukaryota > Metazoa > Chordata > Lepidosauria > Squamata > Sphaerodactylidae > Euleptes > Euleptes europaea. The sequence goes on from NC_079313.1 coordinate 83,844,831, forward strand.
AACTGAGTTTGGGGGTGGGGGAGACTGGGAAGTTGCAGCAGGAGAGAGGAACTGGCAAAAATCACCCTCCTCTTGTCTACAGAAGTTTTGTCAGAGGAGAAGATGCTGAACTGACAGAACATCCCCATAAGATCCCTGCCATTTTTCCCCATTTCCTCAGTTACTTCTTGCAACAACCCAAGTGGTGGGCCCAAGGTGAGCTTCATGGCTAAGGCTGCTTATGCATGGGTTGGATGTCCCTGGTTCATCCCTCTCATGTCTCACATTTTTATATCCCGAGATTGGATAACCTTGTGCATGGTGTTGCTTGCAGTTAAGAAAGGCCCCCGGAATTGATGGAATTCTTCCAGAATTCATTAAGGAGAATATAGATTGGTGGGTACCTTTCCTGGCCTCCCTATTTACCCATTTAGATAAGAAGGGTCAGATTCCAAAAGATTGGGGTATAGCAGTAGTAGTTCCCTTTTTTTAAAAAAAGGCAGTAGAAAAGATCCCTCAAATTTTAGACCTATTAAACTGATAAATAATATTGCCAAACTCTATGCCAGACACTTATTAGAAACATTTTAAAACTGGTTGGAATTAGAAAATATAATAGCGGAGGAACAGGCAGGGTTTAGGGAAACTGTGGGCCAAATCAGAAAAATCATCTATTGATAGAAGGCTCTACCTGCCTATTCATGCCTTCCATGAAGGTACATCCCTCAGAGTTAGGAGGAACAGGAAGGGACAACTAACTGAAGCTATTAGTACATCCAGGGGAGTCAAGAAGAGCTGTTTATTAGCCCCCATGTTATTATATTTTACATCAACGATATGGTAAACGACATAAACGAGCAGAATTACCATTGTCTAAAATTGCCTATCGCCACGTTCCAGTGTTACTATACACAGATTATGCTGTTATCCTTTCTAGAACATCAGTGGGGCTTAGAAGAGCACTAGCCAAATTTGCAGCTTATTGTAAGAATGTGGAGCTATGTATAAATTATCAGAAAACTAAAATAATGTCCTTCGGCAAGAGTCAAAAGCTTAGGAAATGGTCTATCAATGGATACAGAATGGAGCAGGTTAGAAATCTTAAGTACCTAGGAATGGTACTCCAATCAAATGGCACCAGAAATGCGCGCAGCAAGTTCATGACCAATTTAGGTAATAGATCTGCACTGGGTATTTTGAAGTTTTTGCTTACTGAAGGCGGATTTATTGTTCCTGTTATTGGCCCCCTCCGTCTCTGTCTCCAATATGGCTTCCTGGGACATTGCAGAGGGGATGGCTGAAGGAGGCATTGGAGGAGGGGTAGGAGAATGGGGGTGTGTCATGACGTGGGAAGATTGACCCGCAGCTGAACTATGTACCTACTCACATCCGAGATAAGCTTGGAAGTAAACTTATTTTTGGGATAAAACAGGGATTGCAAAACCCGCGGAAATAGCAGAACGGAAGGGAGCTGAGCTCCAAGAGAGGGGAACGTCATGCATAATCCCTGTGGAGAATTGGGACATTTGCGGGAGAATCACAAGATGAACCAGCCATGCATAATCAATCAATGTGAGCATTTGAATCAGGGTCTCCCTCTGGTTCCAGTCCAGCACACTAGCCACATATCACACTTGCTCTGCACTGCAATTTCAATTTTGAGCCTTTGAATGAGTTATACGGACTGAATTTTTCACCAGCATCTAGATTTTGAGACCTTTAATTCCTCATTCCAGAACAAAGAGCTTTCAACACTCTGGATGAGGTTTTCAAAGAACGAGAATATACAGACAAATCCCACTGACCTAAATTAGAACAAAGGGTAGCTACACATCATCAGCCCATTGCATAATCATGCCTCTTTCTGCTAACCTGGAGACAGCCCAGAGATTCAATGGCAAGAAAACAGCTACAATCACAGCTGCTAACAAGGAAAGAGGAGGGACTTGTCTTTTTTAAAAAAAAAATCCAATACAGCTGATGCAACTCCATGTAATATTCATCTGCAAAGAATGTTAACATGAGAAGCTGACAGACCAGCTGACAAAATACATACTAGTGGAGAAAACACCCTAAATTAAATTCGTTTAAAATATTTTGAATTCTCATTAACTGGCCTGGTGACAAAAATCAGTGAAAACTGCAAGCTACTGGACATAAAAGTTTCGTAATAAATACTTACAGTTACCTAAGGGAGTATCTACTCCCATGTACATACCTCCTGAGGAAATTATTTCTGCAGGTGGTACCATCCTCAATTGAGAGATTACTCATCATTGGTAGAAGGACCTTTTTGGTAGTGGCAACGGTCAAAAGTTCACCAATTCTATTCAGTTGGCATTTTTAGGAGGACTGTAAAAGCTTTTTTAGACTTTTTAAGACACACTTTTGCACTCGACTCTGTTGAGATCTGTTAAATCTATTTCTTGCTTAATGTTGATTGCAATGATCATGAACGTGTTTTTAAAACATTTAAATATTTATATTGGGTTAGTTGGGTTGCAAGTGGATGTGTGTGTGAGAGTAAGTTACAGGAATCCCTCTATCCATGGAAATGCAATATTGAATCATTAACAGTAGTGCAACTTCTTGGGCTTCCTAAAGGCAGCTGGTTGGCCACTATGTGAACAGACTGCGGGACTTGATGGGCCTTGGTATTATCCAGCATGGCTTTTCTTATGTTGTTATAGTGTATGATATGTGTTTTACTTATGTTATAGAGTGCTTTAAGGAAATAAATAATTGTGGCATCTTTCTAAAGTAAGAATATAACAGCAACCCTGCTGGATCAGACCAGTGGTCCATCTAGTCCAGCAACCTGTTTCACACAGCAGCCAACGAGGGTATACAAATCAAGGGCTTCCCCTGATGACACCTAGTAGCAGCAGTATTCAGAGATTTACTGCCTCTGAATGTGGAAGGTCCCATTAGTCTCTATGGACAGTGGCCATGACCAGCTTGTGCATTCTTGGGGATATTTTTCTCCAAAACTGTCCATAGGACAGAAGTGTATGTTACCATGTAAGCAAAGGTTTTATGTAGAATTTATTTGTTTTATCACGCTTAGAGGAAGGGTCAACCAAGATGCTACTAATGGTAACATGGAATAAATGTCACCCTCCTGTAGATAATGAGGCTTTAATCTGGGTTTTCCAAAATCTGCTTTGCTCCGATTTTTTTGCTGCTGTTGTAATTCCATTTCATCCTTAACGTATCTGAAACCTTAAAAGATACCCATTTGGCTTCAGTAGCCAAAACGGGTTAAAAATTTCATATAAAAGGGACCATAGTGGGAAGATGAAAGCAGTGGCTTCCACACTAACATCAGCCAACCAGCTCTTGAGAGTTAGCATCATCCAATGTAACTGGGCTAATTTTGTCCCTATTTATAGTTGAACTGGATAATAAGTTTTATGTATCCCTTTCTATGGTTCAAACCCCAAGCTATGTAGCTATGATCTACTTTAAAAGTACAAACCAAGGGACAAGGCATACATCAAGCCATATCAGGATGGATCCAGTGAAAGGACCTTCCTGGCTTTCACCTCCCCACAGCAGTCCTTTCTGCAGTTTTTGATCAGGTATATCAGCATTTCTTTTCAGAGATCCCATTCTGTTCTTTCATTGGCCAACCAGTTCAAGCTACAAGTGTGATGGCTTCAAAGCCTAACCCATTTTCATTAAGTACTGAAATTAAAATGTAGCCAACAGACATGCACAAACAGTAGAATTAGTAGGACACTTGGTGTTTAGTTTGAATCAGCATCCAAACAGGATTCCTCTTTGACAAAGTAAAATTGCTTAATTAAATCTTCTCTTTTTATAAAATATTTCATTTGGAGCATAGAAGTTGATACAGCAGCAGCCTTTGCTCCCTTTTATTATCTGCAAGCTGAAAAGCTACAGGGATTGACTAACAAGGCTGGGACCTACATGGCACACTAAACCACGAGAAAGGGATCTAACAGTGATCAAGGCATATTTAAGGTGGATGTTTTCCTGACTGTGGAGACGCTGAAACTCTTGATCATTGCCAGGGTGAAAATGTTCAGAGAATGGTCTACTGAACTGAAATGCAGACAAAAATTCACTTGCGTTTTCATTATGGTCTATATGCTTTATTTACAAGCATTTTCTTCAAATATGAGAGACCAGTCAAATTTAAGCAATTAAATATACAATCATGCAACTATAGAAGGTACATGAACTTATATTCCAAAGACACCTCTGTAACTCTCCTGAGCAGGTCTTACAACACTTAATAGCCGTAGGACTAAGCACCAATTTCTTCCTTCTCCCCCTCACAACACATAGGCCATTTATGCATGTCTGTTTCCTCGCGGTCACCCCACTGACTACTTCAGGGCTTAGCTTTGATTATGCTTGCATTTTCCAACTGTCAGAGGTGGCCTTGCTCTCCCCACACATTTTCCCCGCATTTTCTGGATTCGTGTTTAGCCAGCATCCAGAAAACGTGGGGGAAACATGTGGAAACGTGCAGAGAGATCAAGGAAACCTCTGACGGTGGGAAAATACATCCATAATCAAAGCAAAGCCCCGAAGTAGTCAGTGGGGTGACTGCGAGGAAACAACCATGCATAAATGGCCACAGATTACTCCTGAAAGCAGCAGAACAGGGTTAGGAAAGTTTTGGCAGAGATTTCAAAATAAGGATATTCAATGAATTTAGAAAGCTGTTAATCAGGGTTATAACACCAATTAGAGTATCCTTCTGTAGGGCTGGAGTTGTGGAAGATTTGGACCAGTGCCTGGTTTTTGTCCTCTGTATATGAACAAAACTTACAAGAGTCTAGCACATTATTCTCGCCTGCTTAAAAGCAGAGAAACTTCCCCCACTGGTTTGGCCTAAACGTTGCACATAACAGATACTAGGGGTGTGCACTGCTAAAAATGTTGTTTTAATTTCATTTTGATATTTTCAGAAAGGGCAACAGTACCGTCATCCTGAAATTCCGTATTCATACGCTTTCAGAAATCCATTTCAGGTAATGGGGGGGGGGCGCCCTCAGGAATTTCAGGTATTAGACTCGACCTATACCTGGAGGCCAGATCTACCACCACTGATTTCAATAGGCCGTAGACCGGATGTCCAGATTTGGAGGCCAGCTCTATCCCCCAATATTTTCAATGGGCAGAAGCCTGGCCTCTGGAAGCCAGGTCTACTGCCCAGTCACAACAGTGGGACTTTAAGGTGTAAAGGGCTCCAGCAACCCTGTCACAGCAGCCCAGCTGGGGAATGCGCTCTCCCTCCCTCGCTGCTTCAGCTCCCTGCAAGACACAGCAGGAGCCCACAACCAGGCTGGTTGCCGCCATGGGGCTCCAGTTGACTCTCCTCCCTTCTCCACCAGATGAAAAGTCTGAATCACCTGAAACCCTCCCAAAATTTCCAGATATGAGTCCCAATGTTTCAGGAGTGTTTGGGGTTGTTGAGAGTATTCCTGACCCAAAACTGAACTGGCAGTTTCAAGTGTTGTTTCAGTTTGGGAATATTTAAATGCACACCCCTAGCAGATTCCCTCTGATGGCCTTAAAAGTCCCATACATGGAACTTTAAGGAGGTTTTAGCTTTCAGTCATGTGTGTATACCACTAGGATAAGTACCAAGGGGAAAACCAAGAGAAGAGTGGGAAAATTTATGCTGAACAGTTTCCTTTGAGACAATTCATGAGCCATACATTTACAGTAGTTCTGGTTCTGAGTATATTAAAATAAAAATGAGAGAAACACATAGTGGTGATAAGGTTTTCAATCACTTTGCCTGAGAGAAGCACTGCTGTGATTACCTTTCTGAGAGTTTTGCCCATATCCATATCTGATTTAATCTTAGTCTTGTTCAGTTGCTGACAAGATCACAGTCTTCCTTTGAATCCAGTTAAGTCTACAGCAGAGTCGTTTTTCCTGGCAGGACTCCTCGTTCACAGCTGTGTGACAGGTGAAGCATACCAGCACAGAAATTCTGCTACAAGTGTAACTAGAGGCCTGCCAGGAGAAATAAAAAGCTAGAAACCCTGATCTGTGGCAGGCTGCTACAGCTGGGAGGAGGAGAAGAGGCTGTACCCATAGGAGCACAGAAAAACACCTAACCAAACACGGTTAAGTCCAGATCCTTCCTTATCTGGGACACATCCTGTCCAAGCCAGGCCTAGCTTGCAAATGTGGCCTTATAGTGATTGTATAAGGTTCAAACTCATTAACCAAGGAAATCAGTTATAATCAGTCAGCTTTCAAGCTTTGTAAATCCAGATATTTGTGACTAAACTTAATGCCCTGCAGAACATCTCTATGTTATCTTAATTTCTCCTTCACAAAATCTGCTCAATCTTTACGATTGGTCTGGGACTGGTTGCCAGGCTGCATGGTGTGCGGATGTGTCACAACAAACTACAGCCAATTTGCTAAGCACGTACAAAGACAAAAAGATGACTTTGAGCCAGCGGATGAGTCAATTAGTGGTTACCGCAGGCAGACCTTCTGGATCTTCACAGCAGTTCTCAATTTGCTCCTTACAAAAAGGAAAATGTGATTTTACAATGAGAGGTGGGGGAACAGTCATCAGTGCATGCCATTCTCCTGTTTTAATTAGCATTTATTATGTATGCCACCAACAGAGACCTCCAATTTCTCTCTATATCTGTTATAGTCCAATTAATACAGAAATTGTTCCTTACTCTCTAGCATATACTTCTTGGTGATGGGCAAAGGCAGCAGCCGGATATGACTGACGAGGGAGCCCCACGCATGGGCTTTGGTGAGCGTCGTCTCGGGTGGTGAAAGGGTATATGGCTGGATCATAAAATACGCAGTTAGTAAAACTAAACCCAAGGTGATCAGGCCCTGCAAGAGAAGACAGGAATGTGATTAATTACACTACAGTAACTAAGTATGTATTCAGAGTGAGAAATTTCCCCTTTCAAATAATCAAGGAGACTCTTCTTTGTCTGTTCATTATCACTGGCTGAGACAAACCACTTTTAACCTTCATGTTGCAAGTTCTGGTGTTAGAGCTGATATTTATTTACCATTTACACTTGCACAGAACAACAGATAAAAGGCTTCCCATTTTTTCTGTATATGCAATGCATGCCTTGTTAAACAATGTAACCTTTTTACGCTGTGAACATAATCGAGAAATCATGCGGCTTACTCAGTACACACAGAACACATTTCCTTCCACCTTCACTCTCTCTCTCTCACACACACACACACACACACAGAGAGAGAGAGCAGCCTTCGGTACAGCATGTCAAATAACGCAGGGTTACATCCTACCACTCAGGTAATGATAATGCCTTCTTCTAACACAAGCAGCCTTCTTCTAGCACAAGAGACTTTGCCACTTACATTGGAGGAAAGTGCTACAGTTAGCAGAGCGGTAAAACGGAATCCAGCATATATAGGTTGGAAATGCTGCTGCAGTTTGCAGCAACAACTGGCGGGGTGGGGGGCAAGGAGAACCAAATCATGAGCCTTTTTCCATGCACAAGTTTCCTATACGTGTAAATAGGTTCTCAGGATTGCAGCCTCCTCCTATGTCCATAAGCAAGGAACAATTCGGAATTCCTAATGTGCAACTAGAGAACTCAACCGCTTACACACTGCTTTGTGACAGTTTGGTGGATCCTAGCAAACAGATGTTACACTGCTGTTGTGTTTTGTTTTATTTTAACATTTAAATGTAATTTATTGGAAAAAGGTTACGGTTAATTCAAAGTTTTCCTTGTTTTTTTTTTTTCTGAACTCCAAAATACAAATCCAGCCAAATCTGGAAATATAAGCATTACATCAACCTTCATGAATATCAATCATAAATCCTCTCTCTTTCTTGTTATCCAATGTTCCTGCCAAACAGGTTGATCTGTGCTAATGCTCTTTGCCAAGAAGCACAAGCTAGACTGGCTGCTAATTTCAACAAAAAGCATTTGACAAATCTGCTTACTATTTGGGAAATGTATATATTTGTGCAATATCAACAGCACTGTAATATGTTAACCTTTTCACTCTTAAAACTCTTACATTATTTTATCTTTTTGCCCAAAGCCTTCTTCATTCTCAAAAGATTTAAATCACTGATGCAGGGTAGCTGTAACTAAAACACACATGTGCAAAAACAAAAAGAGCCATTCTTTAAAGAGAGGAACAGATCACACTGATTATATTCAGAGCACACACTACTGAAGCCTGGGAAACAACTTAAATTAATCCATCTTGTTTCATCAGGATCAGGTGCAGTTTGGGGAGACTTTGGGGCATTTTGGCCCAAGAAGGTGCTATTAACTGTTTCGGGGCAAGGAGGAAGCATGGTTAGTGAGGGTCATGGGGCAAGGAGGGAAGAATGGTTAGTGAGGGTCGTGTACTCTCCAAAGATCCCTGTGCTATCACATTCTTATTTCATGCATGTTTCAACAAGGTCAGAGACAATACTTGCCATCTCTGATCTGACTAGACTTTATAGCAAGTCAGAGTGCTGGCAACTGCCTACCAACCTCTGATATCACTGCCTCCTAACAGAAGTTTTTTGCAAAATATGAAGGCTGAAATATTTTGGTGAATAAACTATCATGAGGAATGCTATTTGAAGAGCCCATCTTTCAGTATATATACCTCTATGCAATGAGCTTGAGGAAACCAATCAAACTGAGTCAGGCACACAGAGACTCTACGTGCCAGTTTTAACATTCCTCCCAGACAACAAGTAAAAACGACTGCAGTGATTTAAGCTTTTACTAGCCTCTTATATTGTAACTACTGCATTTCATACTGTTGGCCTCAACCTACAGTACACTTTCCATAAGGACACAGTAATTTACCTTATAGAGAACCATCAAAAGAGGATATCGTGGGGGTCCCCGCTGAGGTTCATTTTTCTCGAGGAGTTGTCTGATGAATTTCTCTATGGCTTTTTCAGGCATACCACACTGGTAGCCAGTCTGTCTCACCAAGTCAATGGTCTCCGAGAGCTTATCGTAAATGCTGAGTTCACCGGCAGAAAGCTCCATGTCCACTGGTGAAAAATCCAACTAGGAAAGAGTCAAAAGAGTTAAAAAAAACATTTCATTGCCTAAAAGATGGGCTTCAAAAATTATCACACGAAAGCACAGAAATTCTCCAGTCTAAGCAAGGTTTCTTTGTAACTGTAACACTGTCTTATTAGACCAGTTCCTTTAAACACATGGAAAAGTTTAGAGCAACAACACCTAACCTCTGGAGCTACTTTAGCAGCCATTCCCTGTTTCAGCCAGGATTCAGCCAGGAAACGCATGCGTTAGATCCTGGCTGAATCCTGGCTGAAACAGGGAATAAAGGAGGCTAAAGCGACCATGCATTTTCGCCCAATGTCAGTTGCTGGGGAGCAAACAATAGGGTAGAGCTGTCACTTTCAAGCCTTCATTACAGGTCTCCAAGAAGCATCAGGCAGTCCACTGTGGGAGACAGTGTACTGAATCAATGGATCTCTCTTCTTGCAGTCTTATGAATCTAAAACAAACTATACCCAAGCAAGTTATACTTTTAAAAAGATGACACAGAAATAATGAAAACCAAGCATCAGAACTTCTGCTGATGAAAAGAATGGTACCTTCTTGGCTGTAGATTGGTCTTTACCCATTCTTTCCAAATGAAGATCTAACCAACAGAAGCTATTTCTGATCAGGTGATACTAAGAGCAACAACACAACCAAAGCTGAATGCCAAAGTCTGAGGCCCTTATTGTAAGCATTTTTGAGCCAGTGTTTAGCTACAACAAAACATCACTTAGTCATCAAACTCTTTGGCTATTCTTCCTTTCAGCATGTTAATTATTTGTGAAATTCCTGGCCGTTTAAACACCAAGGCCACCCTGTTCTTGAATAATGATATCAGTATGCTGAGCTCAGAAAGCACCTGGAGTGCTAAGCTATTTCTGAAGCTTCTTTCAAGGTCTTGGTGTATGGTGGCCCCATGCAACCATGCACTGGAGTGAAAAATACATCAGTTTCTTTGCAGACCGAAACATACCAGATTTCAATTGGAGGGAACAAAAGGTTAATAGCTGCATTAACACAATTTCTGTACATTTTTTTTCAAATAAAAGATGTGCTTTGCAGTCAGGCAGGAGCGGTGCACATTTACATCCTCCTCACTGCCAAGTGGCTTATTTCATGCCTTAAGGCACAGTAAGCTTTCCCCCCTGTAATAAGAGTACTTATGCTACTCATAGGCACAATAGCATTATGAACTAAATGCCAGTGAAGTCAATAGGAGCTGGAGAGAGATTATACATTTTTCAGATATGCCATATTGTTGCCCATAGCATACACACTTGTACCATTGTCATCTCTGATTCTCAGGTTTAAAAACTCTGAGAAGTACTTTAGAGATGGTTCTGAGATAAGAGAAACATGTGTATACCAACACTGTACCACACTTTCAAAACCCTTAAAAGCTGTCTTCTTTCTCCAGAGCTTACGGGATGAGGCTTAGCCTGCTCAATTTTAAACAAAGGCAGCATTCATACAGTGACAATTTTCTGTTTTGAATTTATTATCACTTGCATTTGCAGTGGTATCCAAGAATCTGCATTTCTACAGACTTTCCTCAGTCGTGCCCCCATGGCCACGATTCTCCAACCCTGGACAGCTTTTTTTATCAATACCATTTTTAAAAACACACTGGCAAAAAGCCTTCTAGTGTGGTGTAGTGGTTAAGAGCAGTGGTTTGGAGAAGTGGACTCTGATCTGGAGAACAGGGTTTGATTCCCCACTCCTCCACATGAGAGGCAGAGGCTAATCTGGTGGACTGGATTTGTTTCCCCACTCCTGCACACAAAGCCAGCTGGGTGACCTTGGGCTAGTCACACGCTCTCAGCCCCACCTACCTCACAGGGTGTCTGTCATGGGAAGGGAAGGTGATGGTAAGCCACTTTGAGTCTCCCTTAAGTGGTAGAGAAAGTTGGCATATAAAAACCAACTCTTCTTCCAGTGGTATGGCAGGGAGGATGGCAGCCATGAGGCAATGATAGCAACAATGTGGGTGGATGGTTCAAAAAAGTACACTTTTCCTTCCAGATGGCATCCAAACACATTTGCACTACATTATTTGCCAGAAGGATAGCATCAAACAAGGTTAGAGAAAGCCTGGAAAGGGGGTGATTGGAGGACAATGCTGTGTGGATACATTTAAAAATATCACTTCAGCTTGGAGCCAAGGCAGAACAAAACAGCCATGTAGATGCAGTCATTAGGACCTCTTTACACATTACAGAGTATACAAATTGGTTCTGGAGCCCCACCCTCTACCACAGTCAGGTGGGAGTAGCAGGTTCTCCTGAGTCCTCAAGGGCAGGATGCCTAAATCAGATCACAGATGTGGTGCACATGGACAAGGGGCTTCAGCATCCCTCCCCTTGTGCCATTTCCCTGGCCTGAAATGGCCCCAGTGGGAAAACCCACATGCACACCAGTCTGTTTCAGTTCGGGAAAATGACAGAAGGAAGACTGTAGCCCCTTCTCCACGTGCACCAGTGTCGTTAGAGTACTAGGAACCATGTGCACGAGAACTGAGAAGAACTGGCAACTCAAGTCTGACTGTGGCAAAGTTCACAAGGTGGAGAGACCTGTGTAATCTCTGACTGGTGCTGTTTTTATTCATCTCTTTAAAAACACAGCAAATCCTTCTAAGACGCCATTTTGTTTAGTTTCTTTTACTTATTGAAGACACAGAAAGAGCTACAGACTTCGTTAATTTTTTCTTACTGTTCCAGACATTCTGGCAGCAGAACTGCAACTGTTGCGATAAAGGGATTGGAAGCCATGAGCCCGTCACAAAACTATATATTGCTTTTTTTGACAACATTTACAGAACTGAGCGTTTACTCTGTAATTGCCTAGAGCAAATTCCACCAAGCAGCTTCTCTCAGAGATTTCTTGAATAATATCATACGCTGCATATCATATTTATTAATGTTTACTAATTCCCCTAGTTGTTGAAGCTTATCGGTGACAAATGACATGTGTCAGAGCAGCCCCCTCAAACACATACACTAGTCACAGAACACCACACTGAAAACTAGACTCCTACTGAAAATTGGCCTTACTTCCTTAATACAATTTAGCTACTTTAATGTGGAGCCTGCTGGGTGAGCTTGGGCCAGTCACAGTTCTCTCAGAACTTTCTCAGCCCGCCCAGAGGCAGGCAATGGCAAACCAGCTACCAACGACTCTTGCCATGAAAACTCTATGAAGTCGCCGTAAGTCTACTGTGACTTGACAGCCCTTTCCACCACACTGGAAAACAGTACAAAACATTCCAAACTTTTTTTGAGAGAGAAAGTGACACCCAAATTAAGTCAAATGCCTTCAAGATCATCCCTTACAATAATTTGGGGGAGGATGCTAGTTGCTACTTGTGTTCACGTAGAATTTGTGATGTGATGAATACAATGGGTACAATTAATGCAAGCCAAGTTAATAAAGTCAGGAGGTTATCGATAGTAGTCTACTAGTATTGCGTATATCATGGGATTATTCCCAAAAACCTAATTCCCAAAGGCCTAATCACAGTTCTTGCCTTGTACAGTCAAGCTTTCAAAGGGTAACTGGCTTGTGTGTGTGTGTGTGTAAAGTGCCGTCAAGTCGCAGCCTACTTATGGCGACCCCTTTTTGGGGTTTTCATGGCAAGAGACTAACAGAGGTGGTTTGCCAGTGCCTTCCTCTGCACAGCAACCCTGGTATTCCTTGGTGGTCTCCCATCCAAATACTAACCAGGGCTGACCCTGCTTAGCTTCTGAGATCTGACGAGATCAGGCTAGCCTGGGCCATCCAGGTCAGGGCAACTGGCTTGTGACACAGAGATTTTTGCTTTCCTTTACAGTATATACTGTAATCTACCTGGACTTTAAATTTATAACCCAGTTTCTATTCATGACTAGTAAGATATGGACATAATCTTTGGTGCCTTCCTAGGCCTACATTTCTACAGCCAAGGAATAAAAGAGAAGTGACTGTACAGCAGCTTTAAAAAACCCTAGGAACACCAATCTAAACTTTTAACTGAAATGATACATCTAGCTAATAACAGCTTTGCAAATCTCCATTGTGATCCATCTGTGAAAGTCTTTATTCGCTTGCAGTTCAGCCCTATGGTTTGTCATGCGATGGCACATACACCAGAATAAAGCTGCCAAGATGCAGAAAAACACTCAGGATAATACACTATTACAGCAATTCAGGACAGTGCAACTATACACATGCATCATGTAAATCCTTGGATAAATGACACGCAAGTGGCTAAAGCATGTACCAAGAGTAAAGGGCAATAGATTAAACAAGGGATCACCAACCTTTTTGAGCCTGTGGGTACCTTTGGAATTGTGACATAGGGGGACAAAACCACAAAATGGCTGCCGCAGAAAGCGGAGCTAACCACAAAATGGCTCCCATGGGAGGCAGAATCAACCACAAAATGTCAGCGAGTGAGGTTATGCATAATTCTAACAGTAACGTCAACATTTAAGGCAGCAGCTCTTTTTAACAGGCCTTTTTGAAAAGAATATATTTTAAAATATTTTCTTGTATACACACAACTTACCTTCAGACCTTTCTGTGGAGAACCTTGTGCAGAGGTTGAAACTGCTACCAAAGCAACTCTTAAAAAATCTGCACAGCTCACCACATCCCCAATGGCCAATCAGAAGCCCTGTTGAGCAAAACCTCCACTTTCTAAAAACACTTGGTGGGTGCCAAGAAAGGTGTCAGTGAGTGCCATGGAACCCACGGGCATCACATGGGGGACCCCTGGTCTAAACAGAACCAATTATGCCAACCAGTTTGCACCAGTATGTGATGTGATGGCAAGCACAGGCAATATCAGCCTGCAATCATGCAAATATTATTGAAAAGCTAAAAATTTCCTCCAACAAATCCCCACATTGCCTCAAGCCTGAAACACTAAGTAGGGCTTCCTCTATGCATTAAATATCATTCGTATCAAGTTTCCAGAACCAAAACTTAAACCATACCAAATTTAAAGAAACTGCTTTACTAACATTGCTGATAACAGAGCTTATGCTTAAAATAATGCAGGGCAAAAAGCTGAAACAAACACCCCTACCAACCATAAGTCTATCTCTTAATTACAGAACTCAAAAATAGTAAGATCCTCTGCAGAATGAAATGCAATCTAACAATTTCATCAACAAGCTCTTCAGAAAAGAATCCAAATGCTGGTAAAGAGAGTGCTCTGGTAGCTTTCCCCAGCAGGCCACACCACAGAATTGGATTAGCAACCACAAAAACCTCAACCTGCTGATGATGAATATACCTCTCAGAGAGATGGAACACAGAGCAGGAACTGATGAGAGAAATGCAGTTAGTATATAGATTCTTAAATGGGGAGGCAGTCCTCCAAATATGTCTGTCCCATGATATGAAGGAGACAATGAAGAAAGCTGATAGGAAGAAAGTAGATTCCTTTGACATGTGGTGTTGGAGGAGAGTGTTATGGATACCCTGGACCGCCAAAAAAACAAATCAGTGGGTTTTAGATAAAATCAAGCAGGAACTGACCTTAGAGGCTAAAATGACTAAATTGAGGCTGTCATACTTTGGACATATTATGAGAAGACAAGTCACTGGAAAAGACAATCATGCTAGGAAAAGTTGAAGGCAGCAGGAAAAGAGGAAGGCCCAACAAGAGATGGAATGACTCTATAAAGGAAGCCACGGTCCTCAATTTGCAAGATCTGAGCAAGGCTGTTAAGGATAGGACGTTTTGGAGGACAATGATTCATAGGGTCGCCATGAGTCGGAAACGACTTGATGGCACTTACACACACACACAAAGGAGATAACCAGAACCTTAACTGAGCCTCAAAACAAAAGGCAAACCAGTGAAGCTGTTTTAAAAGAGAAGTGGTATCTTCATAATGGATTGTCCCCACCTGGAGACAAGCAGCCACACTTTGTATTCGTTGAAGTTTCTGACAATGCAATTCTATACAGTTATTCCAGTGTGTCCATGGATTTCAGGCATAGACCGAAGGAAATCTACACAGGAGTGTGCTGTGATTTGTCCTCACGGGCAGTCCCGTGAACACTGTATTTCAGGATTCAAACCTGAAAGTTATAGTTGCATAGGTTAGTGAGGTCTGATCAGATGGGTACTAATGGGAAAAATAATTTATGATCAAAATGTGATTGAAAGAAAGCACCCTTATCCACTATGCCAATCTGCTACTTCAACAGCCAGGCTGTCTCAAAAAAGAACCTCTGATCTGCAAATTCTGCAAACAGAGCCAGTGTTTCATAATAGTGTTGGACTAGGATCTAGAGATCCTGGTCTGAATCTCCACTCTGCCATGTGATGCTTGCTGGGAGACCTTGGGCCAATCACACACGCTCAGCCTAACCTACCTCACTGGGTTGTTGTGAGGATAAAATGAAGAAGACTATAACTACGTACGCTGCTTTGCATCCCCATCAGGTGAGAAAGGCTGGATATAAATGAAGTAAATAAGTAAACAGGAGTACCCCTAATTTTCACCTGATCAGCAAATAACAACCTAACTCCATCCGGGGTTGGCAGATCAACTCCAGACCACCGGCCTGCCCTACATCACCTCCATCTTGTCTGGCTTCTACTGGACTAATACAGTAACCTACATTTCCCCCCCTACGCATTCTGGCACTGCTAAGATTGTAAACTTGGGCTAGAAGGAACATAAATTTCAGCCCAGCGAAATAACAGCCGCTCTCAGATCTCGGCTAAGAACCGACCATGTGGGAACCCAGCGATGTGCAGGCGAGGCCCATAATTTCTGGAACTGACAGCTACCCACCACCCTAAACGTCCCTTCCGCTGACACCTCCGTTGCCAGGCAAAGCAGCAGCCTATGCGCGTGTGCTCGCAAGTTCCCTTCCTCGCAGGCCTTTTCCTCTCTTATTACTCATTCTGTCACATTAACCACACAAGGCAGCAGCCAGCGATACATGGGGGGGGGGAGACGAAGAGAGAGCGTACTTGAAGGGCTGCCATACAGAGGGTGCCGAGTTGTTTTCTGTTGCCCCAGAAGGTCGGACCGGAACCAACGGGTTGAAATTAAATCAAAAGAGTTTCCGTCTAGACATTAGGAAGAATTTTCTAACAGTTAGAGCGGTTCCTCAGTGGAACAGGCTTCCTCGGGAGGTGGTGGCCTCTCCTTCTTTGAAGGTTTTTAAGCAGAGGCTATAGATGGCCATCTGTCAGCAATGCTGATTCTGTGACCTTAGGCAGATACTGAGAGGGAGGGCATCTTGGCCATCTTCTGGTCACTAGGTAGTTGTGGGTTTCCTGCGTTGTGCAGGGGGTTGGACTCGATGACCCTGGTGGTCCCTTCCAACTCCATGATTCTATGACCGGAGTTGGCAGCGACCGTTGGGACCTTTGCTTCCCCACCCGCCCAGCCAATCCCTCTCCCCCGCCAGGGCAATAAGCAGCCTGGCCGCACGGGACGAGCCGCTCGCCCCCCGCCTCCAGCCCCGCGCCTTCCCGGCTGCTTTCCCAGCCGCTCCTCCACAGCCCCCCCCCGCGACCCAAAGGACGCGGCGCCTCCCCCTCCCCCGCCGAAAGCGCCCTGCAGCTTCCCGCGCGCGCAAACGTTTTTCCCCTCCCCCTTCGCCGCCTCACCCCATGAACCGCCCTAACGACTCCCGCAAAGCTCGAGGGAGGGCCCAGGCGTGGAAGAAGCGGGGTCCCCGTGCGTGCGTGCGTGCGGGCAGGCGGGCCCGGCTCTTCCTGCTTCCGGGGCGAGGCCACGCCTCCACCCCGCAACGGCGCCTCCTCTCGACCAGTTCTCCCGGGTCCCTCGGTTTTGATCGCCGCTTGTTTCTTGTGGCTCCGCTTGTGGAGGTGTGCGGCCTGGTCGTGTGGGGGAGGCTTATTCGGGTGCTGGGCGAGCCGAGTTGAGTTTGCCGCCCTGTCCAGAGAGAGGGGGGGGGGCATTTGTTCATGGAAGGTTTTGCATTGGATTTGCCCCTGTTTAGATGCACTTTTTACAACATAAGAAAGGCCCCGCTGGATCAGACCGAGGCCCATCAAGTCCAGCAGTCTGTTCACACAGTGGCCGACCGGGTGCCTCTAGGAAGCCCCCAGTGAACTTTTCCCCATCCATATTCTCCAAACTCAACAATATGTCCCCATGCAGAGTTTTGAGAATTCGGATGGGGAAAAACTGCATCTATACAGTGGCAAATCCAATGCAAAACGTTGGTTCTTGTGGGTTATCCGGGCTGTGTGACCGTGGTCTTGGTATTTTCTTTCCTGACGTTTCGCCAGCAGCTGTGGCAGGCATCTTCAGAGGAGTAATGCTGAAGGACAGTAATGCAAAACCTTCCATGAATAAATGGCCAGAGAGAGAGAGGCCCATTGAACTCACTTCGGAAACGGGCTGAGAGGTCGCGTTGGATTGCAACGGCGAAGCCTGGTCGTCTTCATGTCAAAATCAGTTGGCTTTACATCCAAAGCGCACCTGTGACTTCAGCCGTCATGGCTAACTTCTGGCTGCTGTTGTAAAATGTCCAAAGATACATTCCCTGGAGTTCGTCTTGTGGAGTGCTGCAAAAGGGGCCTGCCCTATCAATAGATTTATTCTGTGTGGAGTGAATCCATAAATCTGATCAAGGCATCCCTTTAAAAGATGGGACTTCTGGCATTCTCTTTGTTTGCATGCTTTGGGAGGCATGGAGTCAGTGAAAATACTTGTATGAGTCTACAAATAAGTGCCAGAAGCATTACCTTCGAAGCCCTGCACACATTGTTCACAAGTCCAATCCAAATTAGTCTTGAGGCCTGACAGGTACTTCCTGAGCAAAAGCCAGTTCTATCAGTTTGGTTCCATGATAGTTCCCACTGCCTCCTCCTACTTTGAGCCATCTATTGTATGTGATGAAACAGGTTCTTGCAGAGGAAAGCTAATCCCACAATAGACTGGCTTGTCTTTGAGGTGCCCGTAATCTCTTGCTCTTTCAACTGCAGTATGGGCCCTGGCACTCACCACTCCACTATCTGTACCACTAGATCTATGGTGAGGCCTCATTTGGAAGACTGTGTGCAGTTCTGGTCGTCTTATTTCCAAAAGGATATTGCTGAGTCAGAAAAAAGTACAAGAGGGCAACCAAGATGATTAAGGGTTTTGGAGCACTGTTCATACAAGGAAAGGCTGGAAAGTCTGGGGCTTGCCAGTTTAGAAAGGCCGTTTATGCAGGGCTGTTTCCC
Source organism: Euleptes europaea (assembly GCF_029931775.1). NCBI lineage: Eukaryota > Metazoa > Chordata > Lepidosauria > Squamata > Sphaerodactylidae > Euleptes > Euleptes europaea. Next base: position 83,863,056 of record NC_079313.1, read on the forward strand.
TCGCAGTCATCCCGCCAACTGCTTCAGGGGTTCCTTTTGATCATGCATGCTTTTCCCGACCATCAGAGGTCACCTCGCTCTCCACGCGCATTTCCTTGTGTTTTCTGGGTGCTATTTTAGCCAGATTTGGAAAATGTGTCCAAAACATGCAGAAACACTCAAGGAGCAAGAGGCAACCTCTGATGATCAGGAAATGAATGCATAATCAAAAGGAAGCCCCGAAGCAGTCAGCGGGGGGGGGGGGGTGACCACAGGGACCCTGCATAAATGGCCAAAAAAAGACTACTGAGAGGAGACGTGTTAACGGTCTACAACATTATGCATGGGGTAAAAAAAATGGATAAAATTTTTTCTCCCTCACCCACAATACTAGCACTAGGGAGCAACCAGTGAAGCTGATGGACAGTAGATTCAAGACAAGCAAAAGGAAATATTTAACAAGTAATTAAATTGTAGCATTCACTGCCAGTGGATGTAGTGATGACCACAAGCATGGATAGTTTTAAAGGGAGGGAGGACAGATTCATAGGTAGGATTAAAGGGAATTTCCATATTCAGAGGCAGTAAAACTGCATACAAGTGCTAGGAGGTGTCTTCAGGGGAAGGCCTTCACCTCCATGTCCTATTTGTTGGCCCTCCAAGGCAACTGGGAGGCCGCTGTGTGAAATGGGTGGCTGGAGCCGACAGTCCACTGGTCTGATCCAGCAGGGCTCTTCTTATGTTCTTATATCCCAAATACATCCTACTCCTATCCTTGGTACTGAGAACTATACAGCATCTTATTACCGGCTACCAATTCTATTTAAAAGCTCTGCACTCTCTCTTGTAGCATCCCAAGTTCAAACAACCTTGTTACTCCACCTCCAATAGGCAAGTCTGGTCCAATGATCTGCCTTTCCCCTAGGCATCCCATATCACTGTAGTCCACCCTCAAGATATTTTTGTCTACTAATTATTTTTAAAACCTATAGCGCCACTAAAAATGGCACCATGGAGCCCTCATGGGTGATTAACATAATATTAATTAAAAACATACCATACATGCCAAAGCATTTGTGGTATGCTGACCATCTCAAATGTCATCATCTAGTCCCATCACCAAGTTTCCCATTTTTATCACCAACTTGGCCATCTGTACAGCATCTTCCACCATACTATCTCATCCATATAGCCTTTCACTGATTTGTATTTGGTGTCTTCTTGACCCTTAGCCAATTATTATCTCTTTCATTTTCAGTAACCTCAACCTGTCCTAATATCACCTTTAGGGGTGTGCATTCTACTAAAGCCAAACGGGGGGGGGGGAACCAAAAAACACCTTTTCGGTATTTTTCAGGGGGCTTTTTAACCAGTACAAAAATATAGGGGCAATAAAGGGAGCTGAAAAAGCAACTCCCAAATAATGCCGATTTGGGGGGCTTTATTCAGGCTGCTTTGGGCCCGCCACCATTTTTCCCCTCCCCTTCTCCTCCTGCCTCCCCCTTGCTTACCTGAGTCAGATCCTGGAGGTCCGAGCCGGCAAAGGCATTGATCTGAACACCCCTGCATTCCGATCCTTGCTTCTTGTGGGCTCAGACCTCCATGTGGAGGTTTGAACCGGCAAGCGCCGTGGATTGGAACACCAAGCCCAGCACTTATATTGCGTCCCCTGCAGCCCCCAATCTCAGAGGCCACAGGGAACCCTGTGTATTAAACCCAAAAAATTTCAATTATTTGGAAAAGCCAAATGAATTTTTGAAAATTTCCGGGTTTAATAAACTTGAACCTGAAAAATACTGGAAAAAACGGTGCACAGTCCTAGTCATTTTCTCTTTCCTAATGACTTGATCATACAGTTATCTTCATGCATGCTCCATGTCTGGACTTTCTGCATCATTTCTGCTTCCCTGTGGGGGATCCATGATGCTCATAAATGAGAACCCCAGTTGTCATGAACATTTTAGAAGAACAGAACTACACTAAAAATGATAACTAATGTTTCCTGTAAGAGGGTAGATTAGCCTCTGGTCCTTAAATGAAAATCTATAGTGGATGTGTATAATAATGCTAGTATGTTGTAAGATCTTACCTGTGCAATCTTTTAACTGAGCTCTCAAGTTGCTTCCCATGCACCTTTACCATGCCAGAGCTTGAGTGGGTATTTCACCGGAATGCTCATATTGCACACAGAGCTGTTCAGCTTAAACAAGATGCTAGGCACATGCAAGATCACATGGGTAAGTTCTTGCTCACCAACATCACATTTAAATCAGACCTTAATTATTAAAGGTGAGAGAATATTTAAAATGCAGCATGCTTGGTACTATTTATGCTGTAATGATTTTGTCATATCCATGGGTTAGACATAGTTTCGGTCTTGTTTATAAGCTGGTTTTCAATTAGTGTTTGTGTTTTCCTTAATTGTGCAATTTGCTTATAAACTGCTGTTTTAATTGGAAAACTAATTTAACTGTGTTTTTAAAAAGTTGTTTACAGCTTTAAATTCTGGAATACATTCAAATTGGCCCAGCTGATGGATTTTAAATTGTGTTTGCTGCCATCTTGTGGAGAAAGTTCAAGTAAGACTAAGCAACATTCACTTTTTGCTGTATTTATTTGGTTAAACATTTTTTCTGATAAGCCAGAAAAGCGCCACCTCCTGTGCATAATTGAAACAGCATTTAAAAGAAACTCCTTTTGTCTATGTGCCACATCACAGTTATGCAGTAACAATGGATAAACAAAGCAGCCTGAAAGGAACAGGAGGTCTGTTTGGCTCATAGATAAGACATTTCAGTTTTGTAACCACTTTTGTTTAATTAACTGTCCAGTGTTCTTACTAAATATTCCAAATTAATTTTGAATTTGGCTATTGATCTGCCTGCTATTTTTTAAAACAAAAAAATATTTGTGTGACAAAGACTAACAGGTTTATAGTGGCATAAGCTTTCAGGGACATGAGCCCATTTTATCAGATGTATGAAGTGTGTTCTCATTCAGCAAATATATCTACATTGGACAAACACAAAATTGTAAACAGTGGAGTCAAAAGGCAACTAAATATAAGATAAACAGTCTGTGATATTTCACAATAGCAGTAAGATAACAAATTTAGCATTACTAAGCTAATTTAAACCTGGCTACAGGATAATAAATTATTGTCCTTTCTGAGGCATAATTATACAGTGTCAAGTGTCCTAGTGAATTGTAATTCAGCAGTTTCATGCTTGACTTTCCCTTTGAGTTTCTTTTGGGATTAATCATAATATTTTATTGTTTAAAGCATTCTAACTACAGTTTCTGATAACAGATTAAGAAGCTAGTTCAAAACGCTTTTGGGCACAACTCTGACATTGTAACAAACCATCTTTTAAACAATTGTACACCTTTAAAATTTGTAACAAAGATATAGGTTAGAGATAGATATTTCCAAGGACAAATGTGAGAAATAGAGGAAAGTAAGATTTTTGTTAAGTGTTAATTTTTTTAAAAAAAAATTGAATACATGTAGCCAAACAACTCCACTTACTTCCTGCCTCACCAGAAGAGCTGCTTCAGTCACTTCTGCTCCGTGCTGGATATTGAAGAAGGAAATTAAGAAACCCTGTAGTTCAAGTGTTGCCTTTAAATAGGAGGGGGCAGAGGGACATATAGGGCCAGCTGGTGCCAACTTTTCCATCTCAGTCTGAAGTTTGTTTAGTAATAAACAGAAATGTTTATTATAGACACTTTAAGAAAAACGACTGAACAATCTTTGATGATCATGCATATATCTTGTCTCATCGGACACTGCAAACACAGTTTTAGTGAAGCTTACTTCCACATAATAAACACACTCCAGTAAAGCAATGAGGTACATTTAGTAGGGTTGCCAGGTCCCTCTTCCCCACCAGCGGGAGGTTTTTGGGGCAGAGCCTGAGGAGGGCGGGGTTTGGGAGGGGAGGGACTTCAATGCCATAGAGTCCGATTGCCAAAGCAGCAATTTTCTCCAGGTGAAATAATCTCTATTGGCTGGAGATCAGTTGTAATAGCAGGAGATCTCCAGCTAGTACCGGGAGGTTGGCAACCCTATACATTTAGGGCCTTACTGGATATGGAATGAGAAAGGGACTAGGTAGAATACTGAAGAAGAAGAAGAAGAAGCAGAATTGGTTTTTATATGCCACTTAAGGAAGAATCAAACCGGCTTACAATCACCTTCCCCTCCCCTCCCCACAACGTATACCCTGTGAAGTGGATGGGGCTGAGTGTGACTAGCCCATGTATAGGAGTGGGGAAACCAACCTGGTTCACCAGATTAGACTCCACCGCTAATGTGGAGAAGTGGGGAATCAAACCCGGTTCTCCAGATTAGAGTCCACCGCTTTTAACCAGTACACACTGGCTCTCTTGTGGAAGTTTCTCTACATATTTGGGATAAGTGTGCAAAAGGAAAAAATTGCATACTTTCACAGAGTCCAACAACTCCAGAACAAATTAACTTGCTTAATCTGTAATCTATTTTTTTAAGTGCTAGCTGGATTGCAGTTGCTGTCTCTTTTTGTAACCCAGATTCTGCAGCTATACATACTTGGTTTGTATGTTTGTTTTAAGAATGAAAAAGGAGAGTCCCGTGTGTATGTTCCTTGGAGGAGGCATAGAATGTGACATACAGGCAGATAGTCTTCAAAGGTCAGATGAAGATAAATACCCTCATAAAAGTTATCAGTTGCTAACTTCACACCATTAGAGACAGCTGCAGCACCTGACCTATAAGAATGATCACCTTCTTTATTGGCCTTGCTCCTGTGGCTTCAGACAGCAGACTGATGGACAGAAACTAAAGTAAATGAACAGTGCAATCCTATGTAGAGTTGATTTCAGTGGGCGTATCCTGGAGTAACTCTGCATGGGATTGTATCATAACTTTTTCTGGTGGAGATACATGGTAAGAAAAGCTTTTCATGCAAACTTCTGTAAAGGCATAGGAGCAGAACATGGGGAAAGTGGCAATCCTGAAGACTGAAGTAGAACATTGCAGCAAATATAATGTCAATAGGGTGTAGTAATGACCACCATAGCATTGGATTTGTAAAAGACAGCCAAACTACACGTGTAGGTTTTTTAAGAGTTGGGTCTGGATTCCCCAGACCCAACTCAGGTTCCATGAATATTGGGCCTCAAGCATCAAAATATTTGAATCTTTCCATTTTCAACTTGTTCTTCAAGGTAAGTACAAAATAAAAAATTGAAATATCAAGTTATGACACCTGTGGTGTGACATCAGACACTACTGTGTGAAAAGTGATCATATGGCTTAGCTCTGCAACAAGATTCCCTTGCGACGTAAGTTGGGTTCAGTGCAAGAATCCAGGGGGTACAAAATAAACACACCTGGCACCAGGCTCTGTTTAAAAATCTTTTCACTCTTACTGCATGTTCATTGTCTCCTATTGGTCATGAGCAGCACCCTCTTTTCTTTGTAGGTAGGGTAGGTAACTCCAGAATCTCCTGTTTTAATTGGTCCTCATGAGCTTTCAGCAACCTGATTAAGTAAATATGCAGAGAAATAGCTTATTTAAAATTTTGTTGAAATCTAGAAGTATGATATTCCCAAGCTTCCAAGGCTAGTTTCAATTATAGCTCTTAGATTCAGGTGATGTTTACTAATCCAATTTACTGAAATATGGTAGCTCACTTGTTACAAAATTCCTGTACAAAAGGTATACCTAAGAAGCATTTATCATTACACCCAGGAGCAAAGTCCTGGGCCCTTGTGCTAAATTCAGATTCATCAAGAGGCTTGACATAGTCTGCCCCCAGAGTTAAATAAAGCCTTGTAATTTCTCCATTCTTTAGGTGATACGTTGATGGCTACATGCTAATGCCCAGCTACTCACCTGACGAATTTGACCATGGATTCAAGAACATTGTGACCTGAGGCAGCACTGCATTCATAAAATGAGAGTCCATATTCCTAGTATTCAAACATAAGAGACCATAATATAAACAATACATATTCTTAACTTAGTGGCAGTTACCATCCTTTTCACTCAACTATGGGCAATTGGTTGCTATCCCAGACCCAACTTTCAATCACACCACCTGATCAAAAAGTTACACATTCATTTACAGAGTTTTACCAACCATAATCTGTTCCTTTTTAAGAGAAGAGAATGAACTAAAACCGGTCTTTGTATTCCATGAGTCATTACCCACAACAGGGTCAGCAAAATGAATGGAGAGGTTGCATTACCAGTAAACAGCTCAGCTGAAGTTACTGAACAATTTTAAGACAAGCAGTTTGATTTTTATCCTTCCCTTTCTCCAAGGAGCTCAAGGCACATACATGGTCCTGTCCCCCTGTTTTTATCTTCACAACAGCCTTGTGAGGTAGATCAGGCTGAAAGAGAGAGTGACTAGCCCAGGGTCACCCAGTGACCTTCATAGGAGAGTTGGGATTGAAACAAGGTCTCCCCAGTCATAGGCCGTTACCGCACTAATTACTTAGTTCATATTTTCCTCTTCGTCAATCCCTGAGCCTTGGAAATGCATGCTAATTTTCTGACCATACATCTCCTTTTTGAAAATGTTTCAGTCTGTCCGCACTTCCCCCTCCCCCTGAAAAATGACAGGAGGAGAGGGGTGGGTCTGAGGAGCTGCCTAGCTAGTGGGGGGTGTCCGAAGTGGTGAGGCAGAAGCAGCCCAGCCAGATCAGATGAGGTGGCTCTGGCATGCGGAGATGGCACTGGGCTGGCATCCCCTTTCCTGCAGCTGCCGCTGAGGGGCCGGTCATGAGCAAGAGCTGCCGTGGCGAGGCAATAGGAAGCCACCGCCAACGCTGAGGGGCTGGTTACAGCCAGGAGCCGTACTGTCGAAGCAACAGGAGGGTCGAGTTGGCATCTGCAGTACAGATGTTTGGATTTATCTGACATGGATAACACAGAGAGAGAGAGGGATTTCCCTGTCACTGTGCTTCCCCTGGAGATTGTGAGACAAAAGTTGATATGGGTACCTGGGCCAAGCGTAAACCATCCTCAACAGATACTCTTCTGCGTGCACTGCAGTCTGCTTTGTTGCCAAGCAGAAGGACAATGATGCCATCTCCAGCTCCTTCCTATCAAGACATGATCTTTCCTTCAAATATCAGTTCAAACTAAAAGATTACTCGTGAACATTATGTCAGCAATAAAGCTTCTACAGTAGATAACTCAAGAATACTATTTTAAGTCAGTCCTTCCTAATTTCTTTCTATTAAAGAAATCAAATTGGGTTGGAACTCAGAGTCGTCCCACTAATGGAAGAGGGTGGAGGGATGATCTCACCTGATTCCCCTCCTCATTGTCCATCCAACCTATGTGGTTTTTTGTTTATAAGTATCCCCCCGCCCCCATGCTCAGTAATGCTTGCGGGAGGTCACAGTAAAAGGGAAAGGCAGGAAAAGATCTCCTTCCACCAATGGAACATATATAGGATTGAAACCAGTATTCTTATCCTGGAATAGGAAATGTGAGATGAAAAGTCTGGTTCTAACTCTTTTCTACATGTATTTTTTGAAATAATGTATTTAGTTCTTGTAGGTTATCCAGGCTATGTAACCGTGGTCTTGGAATTTTCTTTCCTGACGTTTCCAAGACCACGGTTACACAGCCCGGATAACCTACAAGAACCAATGAACTCTGACCGTGAAAGCCTTCGACAATATAATGTATTTAGATTTGTAGACTGCACATCCTTAAGATGAGCACCAACAGTATATATCTTAGTAAGCTTCACAAATGCCTTCAGAATTAATAACTATAGTTTAATTATGAAAACAATCTTGTTATTGTAGGTACAACCACCATTTCTACACATTTTCATAATGTCGATTTTGATTGCAAAAATAATTCCTCAGACAACAGTGGATTTATTTCAAAAATGGATTTACCTCCTCCCTTAAAAAAAAAAAAAGGATTTACCCGCTCCTGTCTACACAATCAGGAGACACCAAGTATTGCTACAGTATTTTTTCATGACATTGAATAATGAGAATAGGTTGTTACTCCTGTACGTAAAACACACACAAAATTCCAAGAATTGTCCCCTTGCTGTTCTCTTTAGCAATACTGTAGAACTAAATGTAGGTCTCCGTATTATGCAACAAGACGGAGTTAGCAAATATATATCATGGTGAAATGCCTTGCTGTTATGATTTGTTACAGTCACCATGTTGTGAAGAAGAACCACTGAAGCACAGATTTGTCCTAATGGATCCAAAGATGTTCTCCCACTGGTGCAACTGCACTAGAACCGCACATCCATAATAAAGTGGGGGCAGGTTTTTGCCAGTTCCCAGCTCCCACTGCAAACTTCCATTCTTCCCCACCCCCATGCTTTTGTGAGAGTCCCTTGACCCCAAGAGCAGAATTTCAAGGGGCTGCACTGGGAGGCATGATGCTCCATGAGCATCACTCCACTTGCAGTACTTGGGATCCAACCCATTATCCTTGATCCTTACCTGGATACAATTTAGCCAATACCGCACATCTGCAAAACTGTTTTCTGAGGTGATGTCATACATCAGCACCACTCCATCAGCCTTTCTGAAGAACTGCTTGGTGACACTGTGATATCTGTCAGGAAAGATTTCTCTTTGCAGTTATGAACTTCCTTCACATTATTTTATTTGCCCTCCAGAAAAGTCTCTGTGTTTGTTTGTTTAATTAACTCTGAAAAGCATCCTGCCCTTTCAAAGAAATCAAGATTATTGTTTATTTTTATGTAAAACTTTAGAGTAGATTCACATAGCTACTCTGTTACACTGCTCGATGCCTTTCCCCCACCCCCAACCAACGTATTGTCTGAAAACTATCTTTGAAGCACCATGAACTATTACTTCTTCTTACAACCCTGGCAATTTCAAATAGCAAACGCAACATGTGCTGGCTCCAATGCACTATAAACAAACCACAGTCCACGTAATACCTTCAATTGACCAACCAAAATGATACCAAACAGCGTGCAAGCTTTCAGAACTCTTCCTGAGGCTGGATGTTAAAAAATAAAAAAGAGGTAGTGGGAGAAAAAGGCATGTTTCAGGCCATGATTTTATATGCCTTTTCTCGCCAGCATACATATGCTCAATGCTGGTAGGCAAGCCAATATACATTGGTGCCTTTGGAATCAGGTTGTACCCTAAATCCACAGGCCAAGAAAAGAAAAGGTGTCTCTCCACTCAAATTACAAAGGCCAGCAATCTTCCTTGCGTCTCTCTGACACCAAGCAAAATTCACAGATCTCTTGTAGTCATGAAAAAGCTGACACCAAGTGGAGAACTCTGCACTCATTGGCTACTTGCAGCAATGTGCAGATAATCAAACTGTACCAAGTTCTGCCTGTAGCAGCAGCTTTAATGGGGCTGGATTATCAGTTTGCGCACTGGGATGTCCCATGTCCCATGTCCAATGGGAAGAAGTTCATGGTAATAGATGCTGGGATTTGGCATACCACCCAAAACCTTCCCAATGTCAGCTAGGGACTGGGGATGCAAAAACCACAATCTGGATTTGTGAGAAATAATCCAGATAACATTTTTGCCATATAATCCAAGCTGAAAAACAAAGCCCTGTGCAGAAGAATGTCATGTGCATCATATAATGTAAATAGGTTGTAAATAGGAATTTGTCTTCAAGCATCTCCTGCAGAATAGATGCTGTGTCTTGGCCAGGAGAACAAAAGCCCTCCCAAAATTTTACAAACAAGCCAAAAATGAAAAACAGTGTTGTAAAAAGCAACTTATGAATGAAAACAACAACACCAGGCTAAAGAATGGAACAATATATATAATGAAATAGACAAGAACCATACACAAAATACTACAATGTATAGCAATCTATATAGTGTCTAAGCATACATGTAGACAAACATTATAGTCCAACCTCACACGGGGGTAAATAAGACAGAGAAATCCAACAAGACGTGAAGAATACTGATGGTCAGGTGAGTGTGGATACTGAACAATGATCCAAAATGGATCAAAAGGGTCCAAAGGAGATCAAAGAAAGAAACGGTTGTTCCGGATACAAATTAGAAGTCGGTTTCTGCCATAGGTCTCATTCAATCTCAGAAGAGTCTGTGCATAGTATTCAATTCTTTCATAGGACATTTAAGCCTCTTGCTGTATTAGATTCAAATCATCGCATTTAGGGTAAACAAAATCTTAGCCAAACATTTTAAAAAATATTTTATTAACTATTTAATATCAAATGCCTTATTGAATTGTCTTCTAAAGACATAAGAACATAAGAGCCCTGCTGGATCAGACCAGTGGTCCATCTAGTCCAGCATCCTGTCTCAAACAGTGGCCAGCCAGTTTCTCTGGAGGTCCAACAACAGGGCATAGAGATGAAGGCCTTCCCCTGATATTGCCTCCTGGCACTGGTATTCAGAGGTTTCCTGCCTCTGAATGTGGAGGTACTCTTTAGTTACCAAAACACAAACAAGCCCCAGTCTAGCTATCAATGTGTATCACCAAATATTTCTTTCTTGGCTTTTCCCTCTCCAGTACCTAGATGCTTCCTACCTTTCCTGGCCAGCTGTATCCCATAGCCGTAAAGTGAAGCATTTGTTATCCACAAAGAGGTTTTTGATCCGATAGTCCATTCCTAGGGGATACAATGCAGCCATTTACAATGCAGTTTTGTGCAAGTCCTGAACAGCTTCCAAGAACTGAAGTATGCAAGCTGAAGAGCTAGTGATAAGGATGAAACACTGCCCTCCTTCAAGTGCTCCCATCGCTGAATTTAACAGACTAATCAATCAAGGCTAGCACAATGCTGAGGAAGTTTGTCAATGTTATTATCTGAATTTGCAAGCAAAAAGAATCACATGAAGAAGTGAAGTTGACTTCTTCCATGTAGGAACTGATTAACTATCTTGTTGTATATACTGTAGAATAGGCCCACAGCCGAACTGGGAGAAATGAGCTGGAAATTCTAATAGGTTGGATGGATCCTGCCAGCTTTCCCATTGGTATAAGAGGGAGGAGGTGCCCATTTTAATTCCAAAATTTAAATGCTAGGGATCGTGGGACCTAAGTGAACAAAAAGCCTCATGGGACAAGGCTGCAGTAGAGAAGGGAACTGGCCAAGATTTCCCCACTTTGCCCTCTTGAGTCAGCAGAAAAGCTGGTGAGATCTAACCCTCTTGTGTGGAAGGGATACTCTCCATGCATCTGTGCTATATTTCTTTTTAAGTGCACACAGCTCGGATTGGGACATAGCTGCCATTTCTGCACTTCTGTTCCAAGGAACAGTGGCCATTGCAGAGACAATCAAGAGTTTCATGGCATCTTAAAGATTAACAGATTTATGAACATTTGTGCCACACAAAAAATCTATTAGTCTTATTCCAGATGACCCTTTCTTGTTTTGGCATCAACACTAATAACAGCTGGAATGTATCATCCCAGAGACAAAAAGACAAGAGCTGTCAAAAAGCTCCCATCTTAGTGGCAAAACATAACACAGGTGATGCCTCTCTATGGGACCAGCCCTATTTGCTTCAAAGTTGTTGCCACCCAAAGGGCCACCTGTAATTAGAAACAAGAAGGGCCAATCAAACTGGTGGCCACGAGGGTTGCCAGCCTCCAGATGGGGCCTGGAGTTCTCCCAGAATTACAATTATTATCCTGACTACAGCGATCCGTTCCACTGGAGGAAATGACAGCTCTGAATGTCAGACTCGGTTGCATCACATTGCATTTCCCTTCCACAACATCCTTCCCAGGCACTGTCCCCCTAATCAGGGATTTCCCAAGCCAAAGTTGGGAACCCTAGTGGCCCATTCTCAGAAGAAATGTAGTGTGTTTTACTGGGCAGAGGACCACAAAACGCAGCATACAAACAAGGATAAAAGAACATGAAAGATACTGCAGACTTGGCCAACCTGAGAAATCAGCAGTGGCTGAACATGGACTGACACAAACAGGACACAGGGTCTTATTCCAAGACACTGAAAGACTGGACAATTCTATCAACTATTTTGTCAGATTACACAGAGAAGCCATTGAAATTCATAAACATCAGCACAACTTTAACAGAAAAGAAGAGAGTTTAAGAATGAATCAGGCTTGGTTTCCTGTCCTGAAAACCTCCAGACTAACAAAGACTACAGTTCACAATAGCCATGCAGATTAGCTTTGGATTTCACACATTAACAGATCACTTCAGGATACAGTGGTTCCATATTAACATACCACACCCTCATTAGCACATTATCTTGATACTTACAGGACAATGATTAGCACATTACCTTTGATACTTTTTGAAGGACAATGATTCAGCTCAACCCAACCCCTTTCTGACTATATATTACTCTTCCTACACACTTGACACTGAGAGACACTGTCCTTCAGTGTTACTCCTCTGAAGATGCCTGCCACAGCTGCTGGCGAAACGTCAGGAAAGAAAATACCAAGACCACGGTCACACAGCCCGGATAACCTACAAGAACCAATGAACTCTGACCGTGAAAGCCTTCGACAATATTTTAGCAAGGCCTAGGCTTTTATGCATGACTTGATAATGCCTCTCAGCATAAGACGATAGATATTTACCTATGGTCGCAGTTATATTTGACCCAAAGGAATCATCATGTAAACCACACAAAAAGGTTGTTTTGCCCACATTAGAATCTCCTACAAAGAGCAAGTTATACAGATGGTCTGGATGAGGGCAGACATCTGCGGTGCCTTTTGAAGTTTCCTTGGTTTCAGCATTCACTTGGCAATCCTGATAATCCATGTTGACGTTTGTTTCCTTATCCATTTCTATCCTGGCCTCTTGATCCTTCTCACACTCAGAAATATCAGCCTGTCCTTCTTTTCTGTCTTCTGTTAAAAGTTCTTCTCTCTCCTCGAGGGTCTGAATCCTTGTCTCACTCTTGGACATATTCTCCAGTTGGCTGTTGTGCCACTTACGCAGAACTGTCCTTGGGGAAAAACAAGCTGGTAGCATACCTTTTACCGATGGTATCCCTTTGTCCATTTTTATAGATGTTTTCATTCTCACTCCCTGCTCAGAATCAACAGAAGGCCACTGAGTCTGAATTCTCTCTCTCGTCTTTAAAACTTGTTTATGAAATTTGGGTTGGGCTACCTGCCCTAAAGACAGAATGTCCTCCTGTTCTGGGCTCTCTTTGGGGCCAATGACCTGTGATGCCAACTTGGAATGACCAGGAGAACAACCCTCAGAAAAAAGACTCACTGTCTGCATTGGTACTAGACCTTTAAGGTCTAGTCTTGGCTCAAAAATGCCAGTTTTTCCCATCTCCAGAACATCATCTTGCACATAACTCTGTCCTTTACGAAGAATCTCTTGTTGAAATGTACCCTGGTCAGTTTCTAAAATTCTCTTCCCTGGACCATCATTCCTCAAGACACCTTCATATTGTGGTATTTTCCCCTGAGTGATATAGTGCGGTTTATTTCCATGTTGTCTCATTTGATCTGAAGATTCTTGTCTTTGTAAACCACGATTGTGCATCTGTTCTTGTTGTGATTCAGACGACTCATTCAGGGCTGCTATAGCATCATTCAGTTCTCTAAGCAAAGAACTTTGACCTAAAGGCTCCTGTAAGAAACGCTGTTGTGCTTCTTCAATAAACTCTGCCAAAGGATCCTCTTCAATGGAAATCACCCTTGTTCTGGGCTCTGACTCGGCTTTGGTAATCAATGCATTGTCCTCTGGTGCCCTACAGGGACAGAAAGCATAGGGCAGTTCCTGCTTGGTACACAAAAAGGTTTAAAGGTTTAAAGGGACACCATTCTGGAGCACAAATGCATGAGATGTTAAGAACCTGCAAAGTTATCCACCCACCAGGCTTCCAGCATTAGTCACTCAGGCAGGATAAAGAGCAAGTACACTTATTACTAACATATAGATTGTGACCATATAAATGCTGCAAGGGCCAATGGGGGGAAAGATTGTATATCAGAAGGCCAATAGAAAACATATTAGTAAACAAATATTGTTAGTTCCTCTGGGAAAGATCTGGCCAAAAAGTGGGACAGAAGTCTTAAAATACATGATTTTTATTATTTTTAAATTTTAACAAGGAAGTCTGGGGTGCAATGGTAGACAATTGTGAGCAAAAGCTCTGCTTTGCCCTGGAGTACCCCAGAAACATGCTTCCAATTTTTTAGATGCAGCACATATAACAGTTCAAGGAAATACCATAGCCACAGATAGGAAGAGTGAAGGTATCTAGATGCCAGAGCAGGGGCCCAACTACAGAGAAAACCACTGCCACCTTTTTCATCTTTACTTAAACCAGCCATGTATTCATTTCACTGCTTACTGCTGAGCAGAACTGTCCAGTATATCCTCACTCAACCTATATTCAAAGTTCATCTCCAGTTCAGAGGTGACCATCTCGGTTTCATCCTTAGAAGAACCACAAGAGTAGAGAAAGAAAGACAAAAAAAAAAAAAACATTGTTAACACACTAATTCCCAAATTGTGTGCAGGGACATACTTATATGCTGCAAGAAAACTGCCAGTGTACTAAGGCCACTTTTGCATGGTAATTAGCAGCACGTTCCAGGCTGAATTGCCCCGCATGTTTTTTTGAATTTTGCACGCTGAACCATCATTTCGGAAGTGACTGCGAAGCCAGTGCATACCTGCTTCGCATTACAAAAGAGTCCATTTAAGGTGACCTTTGGCGTTTGCTTCAAAGAATCCCCCTCAAGGAACAATGCAAAACAATAGAGGTATGTTAGCTATGCATATGCTAATGGCTATGCAAACAGGAACAAAGGAGCAGACAAGTGGGGGAAGTGGAACTTCTTTTGCGTCAGAAAAAGGCATTTTTAAAGTCACATTTTAAAAAAGAGCTTTGAGCGAGCATCAAAATTGACCATGCAAAAATGGTGTAAGAGAAACATATTAAACTGCTAAAGGTGGGACCAAGGTACGCACTCCAGAAGTAGGCTGCCTGCTGCATTTCTGTGTGGTTTATTGCTCCAGCCTTGCCTTCTTTCAATCAGCTCCTGCTGGAATGGGTATTTTGCTGCTGTATTTTGGCATCAGTTATGACTTGGATCATTCAATTTCCTGATGCAGACACACAACAGAATTATCTGTTACCAAAAGAGGCTACATGTTGGATCTCTGCATGACCCTCTGCTCAGGGTGTACCTCTCTTCTACCAGAAAAGTAACTCGCACAGGGGATGGATAATTATGAAAGCAGGCAGTTCTCCCTCTAAAGGTAGGTAGGTATCTCCCTACCTCTAAAGTATACTTTTATTGGATGTACAAGGGGAAAACACCTCCAATTTTAATGCATTTGACCCATGAAAGCTGACATTGAACCATGAGCCTTCCTGCTGTTTGAACAGCACTGTGTCACATGGTCAGGTGTCATAATATACACAGTGCTAGTACAGAACCAGCCTTACCACTGGCACACCCAGGCTTGTACTTGTGGAAGTACTTCAGGGGAGGAAGGAGTGGTGAGCTGAACGAAGGTATACCTGTGGAATTTGAGGTGTCTTGCTGGAGATTTCCTCCAGTAGTCTGTCCCTGCAAGAAAAAAATTAGTATATGAACATATCTACTTTCCCCACTTATATTCATGTGTTGTTTCTGTGCAAAAGACCTTCACATAATAACATTGCAACTCACTGAACAGCTTGTACTGAGAGGGTGGCAGTAAATGACAGTGCAACCAGGAAGTATATATAATCATAAAAAGAGCAGTCTTGCCCCCTTGACATCATGCTGCAGTTTTAGCAAAGCAAAACCCCCAGAGAGCTATACAACCAGAAGTGATTAACTGGCAGCAACACTGGGTGAGAACAGCATTCCCAACCCATTCTTGCTCTCACTGATAGGCTCTTTGCACAGCCTTTGCTTGGAGACAGAGAACACCCCAGCATTCTGCTATGGTTATTGCTCTGCCAGGTCAGACAGGAGATGTACACCCCCATGAGCTTCTCAGAGGAGGAGCATAATAACAATGTACTAGATCATTAGACAAATAACTAATTAATGTTGGGGGGAAGCAGAAATTCAAATGAAACAAACTTGTCCAATAGAAGAGCAGACAAAGAGCAATTTCCTTCTTTCCATTAAACAGGAATTCTAGTTCATTCAACCTTGGAAAGCTTTCCAAAGAGGGGCAAGTCTCACTAGACCATAAAAGGCATTTCCTGCAGTATACCCTTCCCTGGGCATGGTGGTATTGTGAAGCCAGGATTAGGACTCACCTGCCGCCTTCTTTGAACATCTGTGATACTCTATTTTTCATGATATCCAAATGTCTTTGAGTTTCTTGAAGTTGATGGAGAACTTGTTGTAACTGGTTCTCCAGGGCAACGTTGGTTTGTTTGAGTTGCTGGTTTTTAGTACTAGCCTTATGCTGCTTTTCTTGGAGGCGGAAAAATTCTGTCTCCAGCTGAAAAAGGATTGAAAATGATTGATCAAAACTCCTGAGAAAAGATGCTTAAATATGCTGTGAAGGTTCGCTCTTCTACGGCAAACTTGTATAAGCCTCATATTCTAATAGCAAAGTCAGCCAAATCTTTGGATACTTAAATCTAGTGACTGGAGCTGTGAACGGGCAAGTCAGATCTTTCTCCAAACCTGAAAAGGGCCCCAGGTGTGCAGAAAAATGTGAAATATATTTTTAAAAAATACATTGCAGGGTTTAATAAACCCAAAAATGATAAAAGGAGCACTTGTAGCTTTAAGCAATGGATTCCCTCAGTGGCCTTTGCTAGGCAACCACAGTATTCCAAGCTTAGTTCTCTCAGTAAAGGGCAGGGGGCAGGTGAGGGCCCTTTCCAGGCCTATTTTGGGAGGACTCATTTGTCAGCTCCACGTTGGGAAATTCCTAGAGATTTTGCAGTGGAGTCTGAGGAGGGCAGAGTTTGGGGACAGCAGAGGCCTCAGACAAATATAATGCCATAGAGTTCACCCCGCCCAAAGCAGCCATTTTCTTCAGGGGGACAGATCTCTGTCATCTAGAGTTCAGTTGTAATTCTGGGAGATCTCCAGGTCCCACCTGGAGATTGGCAACACTAGACCTGGCTGCAACCTCTGGGTAACTTGATACCACCCAAGTTGCATAAGTACATGGGCTCATGCTGGCAACACACCCAATTGGTTAAGAACATAAGAAAGTCCATGCTGGATGAGACCAAGATCTATCAAGTCCAGCAGTCTGTTCACAACAGTGGCCAACCAGGTGCCTCTAGGAAGCCCCCAAACAAGACAACTGCAGCAGCATTATCCTGCCTGTGTTCCAAAGCACCTAATATAATAGGCATGCTCCTCTGATCCTGGAGAGAACAGGTATGCATCATGACTAGTATCCATTTTTACTAGTAGCCATGAATACCCCTCTCCTCCATGAACATGTCCACTCCCCTCTTAAAGCCTGCCAAGTTGGCAGCCATCACCACATCCTGGGGCAAGGAGTTCCACAATTTAACTATGCATTAGGACCTCTTTTAGCAACATACTTGATTAGTTAAGGTCACCTGACAACTCATTTGATTAGTCAACTAGAATACAGTTGCCAACCTCCAGCTGGTGGCTGGAGATCTCCCACTTTCACAACTGATCTCCAGGTGACAGGGATCAGTTCACCTGGAGAAAATGGCTGCTTTGGAAGGTAGACTCTATGGCATTGTACCCCATTGAAGTCCCTCCTCTCACCAAACCCCACCATCCTCAAGCTCCACCCCCCAAATCTCTGGGGTTTCCCAACTCGGAGTTGGCAACCCTTAACTAGAATCATGCCAACGCAGGGCATTTGGCGTAAAGGAAGATGTTTCATTCTGGTTAGTGCCCTTTGTCTGGATTACATCGCCCTCTGGGTCACCTCTTGATGCTAGACCAGGTAGGTCTTAATGGCTGGAACACCTGCCTTGGACTTCAAACTTTGAAACTCTGTTTGGACTCAGTCTGGTGAGGTAACATCTGATTTAGAGAACCAATCCTTGTAGACTGCTTTTGGTTAGAGATTTAGCTTTTATTATTTTATCCTTGCTATTCACTGCTCTTATATTATGTATCTCTGCACATTCCTTTAATAAAACTTATTAATTATATGTTGTGGTGTTCTTGGGTTTGGAGGCTTCAATGTGAATCCAGTACTTCAGCCCTATTGGCTACAGCTAGCTCAGTAACTGTTTTTGGAACTCAGCTTGCAAGAGCCCCACCTTGCAGGGCTGACTTCTTGATCTAGACCTGGAAGGGCTCAGTCCCTTGGTCTCTGACTGATGAGTTAGTTAAGAGAGCTGGTGGTAGCACATTTCCCTGGGGTTGTGAGGAGTCACATTCCATCACTTTGTGGTTTTTGTCTTTGACCAACCTATCACCCTTAAAGAAAACACCTTTTTCACAGGCCTCAGTTAAATTGCAGCACAGAAATAGCAATGACTGACGTGTGGTCTGTTTTTTTCTACTACTACTTTTACTATTGCTGCTGCTACTACTACTACATAATGAACATTTATTTAAACAAAAGCCGTGAAAGGGTTTTCCCCCCCTCAAGACTCCAAACAGAAAATATTTGCAGCACATTCCAAATGAGTTCCATGGGTGAACTTGCCTTTGGCATCAGTGAAACAAAAACAGGAGTGCACAAAGGGCATCTGCACTGACCAAATAAGCGCCTTTTTCTCAGGGCTTCTAGTATTGTAACACATCGTACCAAAACAGTGTTCCTGGGATACTCATCAGATGGGAAACAGCTGGGTAAGCGTGATGGTTTTATTTGCTGACTGTGCAGCTGATCCTATCTCCCTGTCTGTAATTTTAGCTAGAGTTGGATGCTTCCAGAAGGTGGCACCATTTCCTTTGCATTAAGGCAAGATGCAAGACACTATTGGTTCTGAAGGACACAGTCCAGCAATCTTTGGCCTTTTTATTTGGTGCTCTGTGGAGATGTGGAAAACGGAACACAAGTCAGACTTGCCTGGGTCACTCCACTCTGACCTCTATCTTACCTCTGTTTGAATACGTAGGAAATGCTGAATTTCCCTTTCCCTGACATCCAACACTTTCTGCATCTCCACACTGTAAAACTTGCTTCTGATTTCACTCTAAAACAGTAAAGATAGTAAAGTTGTAATTTTATGTGATATATCCTGGTGATGGCAGTTACTATGGGCCATTTGTATGCTTATACCAGTTTATAATACAAAGATGGGAGGGAAGGTGGCATAGTATAGCCTGATCTTGTCAGATCTCGGAAGCTAAGCAGGGTCAGTACTTGGAAGAGAGACCGCCAAGGAAGGCAATGGCAAACCACCTCTGCTTAATCACTTGCCTTGAAAGCCCCTTGCTGGGGTGGCCATAAGTCAGCTGCAACTTGACAGCACTTTACACACACACATAATACAAAGATAAAATCTATGTTGACTTGACTATACATTCAATTTCTAATCCACACCAACATTCACACAGGTACACATAGCTCAGCAGAGACTCATAAGCAAAAGTGTCTCATATGAAAGGAACATAGGGCCACTTAGTTTGTAAAATTTCCCATGTCTGCGCAACGTCCTCATACCAACACGTATTATGCATATTAAATTATAAATTATTTTGGCCTTTAAGAAGGCCCAAATGATGCTGCTATAGTTTTTTTTACAAGTCATTAAAATTCCTATGTGTTGAATTCCCATAAGAGGTTCCAGAAAATAACAACGAGGGAGAAGCTCCCTCAAGGAAAGCAATTTGTCCACACTGTGCTTGTTGAACCTCTTATGAGATTTGGATATATGTGGTTGTGTGTTGTGAGATATACCATTTTTTGTCTGCTGCTGTCAATTTGCTATGTTTTGCCAGAGACCTAGGAGTATTGTAAGCAGCTGTTTTCTGTGTCCTGTCCATAGAGAGTATGGTGGCCATTGTATCAGCTGCATAGAATCCTCACACCTCCATTTAGCTCGACCTGGTGCAACTGTGTATCGAGTTGTGGGTTTTACAACAAAAATCACCATCTGAAGAGCCATTGAAGGAAATCTGTTGCCTGAGAAAAGGCCTGGGCTCCTATCTATTCTTTCCTAGCTACGAGGTACCCTCTCCATTCCCCTCTGCAGGCTCCAGGACCAGCAGCACCTTGTTTTCTCCTGCTTTAGGTTCTCAAGGCGAGGGGAAATCCGCTGGGCTTCCTTGCTCCAATATCGCATTTCCATAGGGCACAATCCCAAGTGAGAACTGTTCCCTGACCTTCCATGGGGGGGGGGGGGAATGCTTCCAAGCATAATGCTGGGCCTGTTGAAAAGGAGGCAACTCAGGCCTTGGGATTATACTTGTCCTTCCCGCTCACCCCTACCTTCCCCTACCACCCATTCTTGCAAACAACATTCACACTATCACTATGTTTTGGATCAGAGACCTTTTTTCTTCCTGAACCTCTCATGCTGTTCATGAGAAAGATGATGAGGCATCTCCCTCCTGAAGTATAAAGAATAACAATGTTATGTTATGGTTCTTTAGTACAAAGTAATCTACCCTGAGCCTCTGGGAAGGGGTGGGATAAGAAAAGGCAAAATAAACAAATACAACACACCCCTTCTGAGAAGTCCCTAGAATTAAGCTTGATTCAGCTGGTCACCTACCTCTCGCTGCAGCCGCCTTTTCTCCCTCTCTATTTGCTGTTCCATTTCCACATACAGCTGGTGCACCTCCGTGTTGTGATCAGCAACACGTCTAGAGTTCAGAAGACCAAGCAAGAGGGTTTTTAATGCAGATTTCTTTGCCCCATGTGACCTGTTACTAAAATGGCCATGTACTGCCAGTTGCACACACATTTTAAGGAGCTGCTTTGTACCTTTGGTCAGCAATCAGTTTTATGGACGAGCGGCTCTGAAGAGGGAAAGAGCATTGTGGGCCGCCACCACCCCATCACCAAAGTGGGCTGTGGACAAGCCCCATTGCCCTAATCACCGTTCTCTCCACACCCCTCTCACCCCTCTTGCCTGGGGTGGCCAACTAGTTGTCCTCAGAGGAACAGATTTGGCTGGAGGGCATCCACTGATTGATTAACAGGTAGCTTACCTGTAACTGGTGTTCTTCAAGTAGTCATCTCAGTCACACTGATGGGAGGCCGAGTATGCGCAGAGTCTACCTTCAGAAACTCCCAGAACTAAAATGTTTTTGGCATGTGCTCCTCCCTCTCCAGCCATGAACACAGATGGAGAGAGTTCCAGAAGAGGTTTCTTCTTCTGCAGTCAACAGCGAACTGAGAGGGGGATGTGGCCCCACCTACTCCAAGCATGTGGAGTGGGGCTAATTCCAAAAACATTTTAGCTCTGTAAATTTACAAAGGTGGACTCTGTGCATGCTTGAGATGCCATCAGTGTGGTGCAGAGAGACCACAACAAAGAACCCTCCCTTGTCTAAGGGAGGATCAGGATCTCCCTTCTCTGAGATCCTTTAGCTGGACAAGATAGGGATTGATCCTCCACCTTTCTGCAGCACTTGTTCTTGCTATAAACTCAAACACTTCCCATCTTTGAGTCCAACATTCCCTTTTTCTGACTTTCCCCCACTCCTGTTCTGAAAAGCTACAATTGTGATAACCCTTCCATACGACCACCTTCGGTTCCATGACCTACGTGTTCAGTATTAGCTGTAACTTCTGTTTGGCATGTTTAGCTTCCTTGATCAAGTGCGTCATCTTAGCCAAGAATTCCTTTAGGCTTCCTAGCAGATAAGGTTCATCTTGCTGGAGATGCAGCCAAATTGTCCAGATTCCTGATGGACTATAATAGAGGAAATTTTATTATTTCCTGGTGCATTTTCTCAAGAAAAGACAATCTCACTGAACTTTTAATAGGCCTCTTGTCTAGGACCTGATTCAGGGTCAAATTAAAGGTGATGCTACTAGCATTCAATCACTGAAACTGTTATTTAGCCCTAAAAGCAGAGATAATATGGATCAGGGCCATCACTACTGACAAAGGGAGATTAATTCTTCTCTCTCTGTGTCCTGCATCATTTTGCCAATCAGACATCCCACCCACGTCCAGATACAGTGTACGTACCTGGGGTTTGTTTCTCTCCCTATCAGGGCTAAAATCAACCAAAAGGAAGAATTAAAATCAATTGGGGAAGAAGCACCTGGGGAAGAATTAACTTCAGCATCCATGATCCCAGTCCAGACTGGGGCCCCATGGCTGCTTTTTGTGGTCAAGTTACACATTGGATGTTCCATTCTGAGAACTCAAGCATCACATATCATTTGGCCCCTTTTACTTCCCTCTAGTTGGAGGGAAACAAGCATGTGCAATAATTCTGTGTCAGTGGTGAAGAGGGCTACAGAATTTTGGAGCCGATGTTGCCAAAGCTGGAATATTTCTATCGGTCTACCCACATGTAGTCTTGCAAACAGTTAGTAGATCAAAGAGAAAACTGCCTAGGCTGGGTTAACTATTGCACAATTAATGCTATTTAAGTACAGCTCTGACCAGACAGAGGAATAAATGTTCTTCCATCAGGATCCCAAGAGAAACACTTACTTACCAGAAATGTATTTGTAAGTAAACAATTCCAAGCCAACACTGCTACTCCCTTAGCTCAAGCCAGGGAATAATGGTCTGTAAGATCTGGATCTTAGCCTGACATTACCCTTTGCAGCCTACCCCCGCCCCCGCCACCTCCAAGGCCCAAGCGCAGTAGTCACTGTGTTCTACGCCAATCTGCATATCTTTCAACTGAGCCCATTCGCACTCTGCCTGCATCCATCTGTGGAACTCAGTCTGAAACAGCATAAGGTTAGCATGTTCTTACTCTTCAAAGATGCTGTCAGCTCCCAGTTGGTTCATGAAGGCCTCAAAGCAATTCTGCTGTTCGATATCTGCTTCCTCCAGTGGCAGGTTGGCAGGACCCTTTAATAAAGCATCTTTCCTCCTTCGGTGTCGTCTTGTCACAGACTCTGAGCTCAGGACATGCCCTGTCATATGACAACCAAGATCACACCTCTGGACAAACGTGGTACAATACGGAAGAGCTTAAGCCAGTATTTGGCCAATGGGGATGAACCCCATAACTACCCATCATTATTCCCAGATTAATTGTTTGATGAGTGAAAGGCATGCTAAATCAGGGCACCTAGCATTTCCAAGCCACACAGGAATGGTGCTGTTCCCCATGGTGATCACTATATCCAGGCAAATTATTATTAGCATTAGCATTGCCATTTATATCTTGCCTTTCTGTTCTGAAATTGAATTCCCAGAATGGGTTACAATCAATCTAAAAGAGTATAAAATATAAAAATAAGAACATGGTGAGAAGTCATACCATCCACACTCTGCCATGGTGACCCTTTGTATTAGCGCTCCTTTCTTTTCATTTCATTTCCTTTCAAGCTTATTTAACTCATTTGAGATTTTTTATATTCTTCAGGGGCTGCATGCTCAGCTGCTGTACAATGCCTTCATGGGAGAGCTCCCTTAGCCAGAATTTTTTTAAGGGATCAGAAACAAGACTATTTGCCCACATGCACCCCACTGCCCCATGGCGCAGAGTAGTAAGCTGCAGTACTGGAGTCCAAGCTCTGCTAACGACCTGAGTTCGATCCCGACTGAAGTTGGTTTCAGATAGCTGGCTCGAGGTTGACTCAGCCTTCCATCCTTCCAAGGTCGGTAAAATGAGGACCCAGCTTGCTGGGGGTAAAGGGAAGATGACTGGGGAAGGCACTGGCAAACCACCCCGTAAACAAAGTCTGCCTAGTAAACGGGATATGATGTCAACCCATGGGTCAGGAATGACCCGGTGCTTGCACAGGGGACCTTTACCTTTACCTTTTACCCCACTGCCACAATGTCTTGTGG
The DNA here is from genome assembly GCF_029931775.1 of Euleptes europaea. NCBI lineage: Eukaryota > Metazoa > Chordata > Lepidosauria > Squamata > Sphaerodactylidae > Euleptes > Euleptes europaea. The sequence goes on from NC_079313.1 coordinate 83,886,855, forward strand.
TTTAGTCTAATTTTAGTTGTGGATTATTTATCTGTAATTTTGAGGCTTTGTATTCCCCTCCTGTAAGATTTTTCCTCAGGTGTATGCATTTAGTGTGGGGAAACAACAATTGAATCATAATCCCTTGCCTTCTCTCCTCCAGTGCTATACTCCCTATATTATATATGGACGATATCCCACTATTGTCACTAAAACATCACTGGTGGATGTACCATGTAATGGCTAAAATGTGCTCATGAATTTCAGTGATTGTATCAAAAGTCTCATAGTGGGCAGTTGAATGACATTTTAAACAGGTGTAGTCCATATGAAATCAAATGGATTACACCACAGTAAAGTGTAATCGTGCAACCCTTCTGTGAGCCAACCAAACCCTTGTGTTCAGCAACGCAATACAGTAGCTGGACAATTACCCTTCATTGTGGGCTAACAGTTAGGATAAACTTCATGATCCAATCATACATTGTGAAGTCAAGTTTTACCCTCTTTAAAGCCCTTTGTAAATGATGTTATTGCAAGCACCTCGGCTCAGAATATGGGTCTGACCACCTTAACGTGAGCACAACCAGCCCTGTTGTATAGAATTCTAAACTGATGCATACTGAGCCCTGCAATGAACTCTTGAATGGTTAAGTATCCCTGGCAGTCAGAATCAAGGCCGTCAAAGAGCAGCTCCAGCTGTTCTGTGCTCCAAGGAAAGTCTTCCTCCTTCAATTTCTGAAAATAAGAAAAATGTCAAATCAGATCTGGTCTACGGTTCTTCCAAAACCAGTTATTCAAGGGACACTTCCCCTAGAAAAGTGGCCTTATGACACCCAAAGGATTGTAGCAGTCCAGACCAAAGTTGTTTGCAACCATGCTGGTCCAAAGTAAAATCCCAAAACAAAACACAATCCACATAATATCTTTTTGGGGGACCAACTAAAATGTGTGCAAGCTTTCAAGTTCACCAGAACTCTTCATCAGGCTGGACTGTATGATATTAAAAAGATATGGAAAGGAAGAGATGTTTCAGGATATGATTTTAAGATATGTTCTTGCCAGCATTCCTGTGCTTGATGCTGGGCAGACATGAAGATTTAAAGTGGTGCTGTTGGTATCAGGTTGCATCTGAGTAGCAATCCACCCTACAATAGCATTAAGGCTATTAGTGCACTATAGCCATGTTCCCCCACCCCTTGATTTCACAGAATGGTCCAGCAAGACGACAAGATCAGGATTTTTGAAAGGCCCTTCTCATTCTCCTCTGACCCATGTTATGCGTGCCACTTCCACAAGAAGACTCAACACCAAATGCCACATACCTTCTACCAAAATATATAGTCCATACCACAAACGTACCTGCATATCCCCACGTATAATAAGCCCTGTTTTGTTCTTATCATGCTCCTGGAAAATGCCCTGAACCTTTTTCATTAATTCAGAAGGAGCCAGTTCTTCTTCCAAGATGGGAGACATTTGCATGCTTCCCCATCTGCTTTTCCCTTTCTTCCGGCGACTTGACCCAAACTTTCTGCTTTTAGGAAGCCTTCTCTGTTGATCCATGGCCCTCTGAGTCCTGCTAAGTCCTTTGAAAAAAGAAAGCAGGGGGGCATTATGCTTTTTTAATGCCTTCAGTGTGCTCAGATGCATTGGTTACACTACACGATATTTAGGGTTGCCAACCTCCAGGTACAAGCTGGAGATCTCCTGCTATTTCAACTGATCTCCAGCCGATACAGATCAGTTCACCTGGAGAAAATGGCCGCTTTGGCAATTGGACTCTATGGTATCGAGGTCCCTCCCCTCTCCAAACCCCACCCACCAGTGGCGAAGAGGGACCTGGCAACCCTAACAAGATTTGTAATATCAGATTGCATAAACATTATCCTCACAGTTACCTTGAAGTAGTGGAAATAGTGTGCGGAGGTGGAATAATGGGAGAAGGGAGGTGCCCCCACCAGTCCTTGCAGGTTCCCCTCCACACAACTGGACCAAGTCCAGCAACTGGTACTGTGCAACCTGGCCAGAGTTTTCCTGTGGAGAAGCTCCCAGGAGGAAGGAAGGAGGGAAAGCTGAAGACAGGGGCTAGATAAAGATAGGATGGCTGGTGAGCAGTAAGAAGAAAGTGGGAGAAATTGGAACCAACTAAAGCGGGTCCCCTGCTTGTAGCGGTATCACCTGAACCTTTTTAGCTCTTGCCTGCCTTCCTTTGAGACCCGGCATGCTCACTAGTCTTGTAATTGCTTGCAAAAGAACATTAATGTGGTCTTGTATCATATGATAGAATTACAGTTGCTAACCTCCAGCTGGGGGCTGGAGATCTCCTGGAGTTACAACTGATTTCCAGACTACATACATACATTAGTTATTTATTTGTTAGTTTAAAACTTTTATTCCACTTCTCTTGGGAGAAAATGGCTGCTTTAGAAGGTGGACTGCATCATGGCCTTATACCCTACCAAGGTCCCGTCCCTCCCCAAACCCCACTCTCCTAGGCTCCAACTAGAGTTGACAATCCTAGATAAACTAACTCATGTATTGTGGCATATGTTTTCACCAGCCAATCCTATTTCATTGTGAGCATTATACTAAATATGTATGTTATACTTAGGATTGCCAACCTCTGGGTAGTGGCTAGAGATCTCCTGCTAATACAACTGATCTCCAGGCAACAGAGATCAATTCACCTGGAGAAAATGGCCACTTAGGCAATTGGACTCTATAGCATTAAAGTCCATCCCCTCTCCAAACCCTACCCTCCTCAGGCTCCACACCCAAAATCTCCAGGTATTTCCCAACCCGGAGCTGGCAACCCTAGTTATACTGCCCAGTGAATATAACACTTCATATATAGAATCATAGATTCATAGAGTTGGAAGGGGCCATACAGGCCATCTAGTCCAATCTCCTGCTCAATGTAGGATCAGACTAGAGCATCCCTGACATGTGATTGTCCACCCTCTGCTTAAAGACTGGCAGTGAGGGGGAGCTCACCACCTCCCCAGGTAGCTGATTCCACTGTCAAACAACTCTTACTGTAAAAAACGTTTTCCTAATATCCAGCCAGTACCTCTCCACCTGCAATTTAAACCCATTATTGTGAGTCCTATCCTCTGCTGTCAACAGGAACAGCTCCCTGCCCTCCTCTAAGTGACAGCCCTTCAAATACTTAAAGAGAGCAATCATGTCCCCCCTCAACCTCCTCTTCTCCAGACTAAACATGCCCAGCTCCCTCAGTCTTTTCTCATAGGGCTTGGTCTCCAGGCCCCTGATCATCCTCGTCACTCTCCTCTGCACCCGCTCCAATCTGTCCACATCCTTTTTGAAGTGGGGCCTTCAGAACTGCACACAATACTCCAGGTATGGCCTGACCAATGCTGTGTACAGTGGAACTATGACATCTTGCGATTTGGATGTTATGCTTTTGTTGATGCACACCAAGATTACATTAGCTTTTTTCGTCTCTGCGTCACACTGTCTGCTCATATTCAACTTACATATTTAACATCTGACATAGGGGGATCTGGCTCACAAAAGCTGCTGCCAAAACAAATGTGTGTATAGAATACAGTTGCCAATATCCAGATGGTACCTGGAGTTCTCCCAGAATTACAACTCACCACCTATTAATTGTGGTCAAACTCTGTATTGCAAGATGCCAAGAATGGTACTGTTTAGGTTAGCTTACTTTAGGTTAGCTTACTTTAGAAAAGAAAACTTCCACCATGGTCTCCTTTCTTTTCTAGGCCAGCCCCCTGCAGTAGGCAGAAGCAAATGTAGAAAGTTTCTCTGGCTATTTTTAATAGTACTTGTTACTTTGCTTTATTTCCATTTGAAGAACTCATAGTTGACCCCAAAGTAGCCAGATGAAAATGGAGCAACATAAGAAACTGTTCAGCATTTGTACAGAAATCTTAACCAACACTGTTTAATTAAAGTTCACAACATTTTTAAAATGTTCATTTCATTGTTTCATGGTAACAATTGACTTTTATGTAAATATCACAAGTGTAAACACTATTTTAAACATTTTTGTTCTAAATAAAGTTGATTAAAAAAAAGATTTGGTTGAGTATTTTAATCAGTCAAATAGCGATCCTTAGTTTATACAACCTCTCCATAAATCCTACACTTGAACGTTCCATTGTATCCAAATATCTGAAATGCTTGCTTTTGACTTACTCCAAAATGATACTGTGGTGTTTATTTTACTCTTAGAGCCCTGGTTCTTAATCATAATCCTCTACTGCCTACCAAGTATGCAACATCATCATTAGATGATCCCAAGCCAAAAAAAAAGTCATAAACAGTTCTCCAGGCAAGGCAACTTTATTTGTATGATGTTATATTTTCCAATGAATATAACACCTACATGCATGTGATAAAGTAGCCTGTGACTCACAAAAGCTTCTGCCACAACTACACCTATTGGACAATGCTGACAACAGCACGCCACAACTGGCCAACCCCCTTCTGTATCCCAAAATAAACCAGAGGATATATGTATTATGTACACCAGCATGGTGTAGTGGTTTAAGGTGTCAAAGATTTGAGGAACCCAGGTTCGAATCCCACTGTGCCATGGAACCTTGCTGGGTGACCTTGGGCCAGTCACACACTCTCAGCCTTGACCCTGACAAGTATGTGGATGAGAGACCTCCAAGGAATACCAGGGGCGTGACATGGAGGCAGGCAATGGCAAACCACCTCTGAATATCTCTTGCCTTGAAAACCCTACAAGGTCACCATGAGTTAGCTGTGACTTGACAGCAAAAAAAAAAAAAAAAAAAAAAGCCTTTAAGTCTTGAGAACTAGCTTGTTTTCTCCTCAAGGCTTGTGTGGGAAAGACTTCATTTGGGTCTTGCTATTAGCTGCAGTCTCAGAGAGATAGAATGAACGAATTAGCGCTCTCCCCCGGATGGAAGCAATAAAATTCTTGTACACAATACACATACATCCTGCCTTTATGTACATACATCTGTTTATAAGAAAGAACACATGTTCTCTTTGCAATCTGAAACCAGGGACCAGCACCTGGATAAATGGGAGGTTTGTATCACACATTCACCAGTACGTGTGTTGAATGTAAGAATGTAAGAAGACAATTACTCAACACATATATAAAGAAAAATCAAGTGCACAGTGTGGTATGTTTATTTTATGAATTACAATGAAACAATCTACTTGCTTCCTTTGATATTTGTGCGTTAGCTTAGTCTCATAGAGTGGAGCCCCTACTCAGTTAGTTCTGTTTGTTAGTTAGAATTGTGGACTGCATGAGACAATATAGATCTGTTCCCCTGGTATAAGAATAAATGTTTCTAATAAAAAAAAAAAAAAAAATCTGTTCCCCTGGATGGTGGGGCTCTATGGCAATATACCCTGCTGAGGTTCCTCCCCAACCCTCTCCTCCCCAAACCCCACCCTCTCCAGGCTCCACCCCCAAAATCTCCAGGCATTTCCCAACCCAGAGCTGGTAACCCTGTGTGGATCTAAGGGTCAAACTACAAATGACAGTAGACACTGGTCCATTTGCAATTGTTGTGAGGCCCCAATCTGGATCAGGCGTGTAGCGCAGAAGCCCAAGGAGCTCATTCTTCCCCTATGCCCATGGGGGTGGGCTATTTTTGCTCTTGAATAAGGGAGGACAATTGCTCCTGGGGCCATCACACTGCATGCCCAGTCTGGATCAGGGTCTCACGGCAATTTTTAGAACACTACAGATGCTTTTAAAACGACATTGATGGTCACAGGATGGACCCATGCCCATCATCACTTGTAGTGTGGCCCTGAGTGAGTACCCTATTCCTCACTTGTAAGCAAAAGGGAACATCATATACACAACAGATTGTACATATCTTCACTGTAACTTGTACACTGGGCTAAAGAGACCTGTTGAAGCTACTAGAGGGTCCTGTGTGCTACCTACAGAGCAGGACAGAAGGGTGAACTGAAGAAGGGTGGGTAATATCACTCCTATCCACAACTACGCCCCAGACAATACCTCACTTACAGACATGCACAGTTTGTGTATATGAACTTGCAATCTGTTGGTAAAAAACAGAAGCAAAGCTGCCTGTTTGCAGGGCTAAGTCAATGTGTGTGTGTGTGTTAAGTGCCGTCAAGTCGCTTCCGACTCATGGCGACCCTATGAATGAAAGTCCTCCAAAATGTCCTATCTTTGACAGCCTTGTTCAGATCTTGCAAATTGAAGGCTGTGGCTTCCTTTATTGAGTCAATCCATCTCTTGTTGGGTCTTCCTCTTTTCCTGCTGCCCTCAACTTTTCCTAGCATGACTGTCTTTTCCAGTGACTCTTGTCGTCTCATGACATGACCAAAATATGACAGCCTCAGTTTAGTCATTTTAGCTTCTATGGTCAGTTCAGGCTTGATTTGATCTATAACCCACTGATTTGGTTTTTTGGCAGTCCACGGAATCCGTAACACTCTCCTCCAACACCACATTTCAAAGGAATCTATTTTCTTCCTATCAGCTTTCTTCACTGTCCAGCTTTCACACCCATACATAGTAATAGGGAATACGATGGCATAAATTAATCTAGTCTTGGTGGCCAGTGACACATCCTTACACTTCAAAATATTTTTTAGCTCCTTCAGGGCTGCCCTTCCCAGTCTCAATCTCCTTCTGATTTCTTGGCTGCAGTCTCCCTTTTGGTTGATGGTGGAACCAAGGAATAGAAAGTCTTGGAACAATTTCAATTTCCTCATTGTCAACCTTAAAGTTGTGTAATTCTCCTGTAGTCATTACTTTTGTTTTCTTGATGTTCAGCTGTAGTCCTGCTTTGGCACTTTCTCTTTTAACTTTCAGCAGTAGTCGTTTTAAATCTTTACTATTTTCTGCCAATAATGTAGTGTCATCAGCATATCTCAAATTATTAATGTTCCTCCCTCCAATTTTCACTCCACCTTCATCTAAATCTAATCCTGCTTTCCTAATTATATGTTCTGCGTATAGATTGAAGAGATAAGGAGATAAAATACATCCTTGTCTGACACCTTTGCCAATTGGAAACCATTCCGTTTCTCCATATTCTTTTCTAACTGTGGCCTCTTGTCCAGAGTACAGGTTGCGCATCAAAACAATCAGATGTAGTGGCACACCCATTTCCTTTAAAACCAGCCATAGCTTTTCATGATCCACACAGTCAAAAGCTTTGCTGTAATCTATGAAACACAAGCTGATTTTCTTCTGAAATTCTCTCGTACGCTCCAGTAACCAGCGTATATTTGCAATATGATCTTTAGTGCCTTTTCCTTTTCTGAAACCAGCTTGAACATCAGGCATTTCTCATTCCATATATGGTAACAGCCTTTGCTGTACGATTAGTCAATAGAAATGACTAATTTGAACAGCTCTGGGGAACCCCAGCAGACTTTGCTAGCCTGACATTGAGATCATTGCGCATGATTAACTGGTTTCATGTTGAGCTTTTTCAGTTTATTTGAAAGTTTATTTTATTTATTATTTTGTATTAATTAGTTTTATACCCCGCCCAAAGCCGGGCTCAGGGCGGCTCACAGTATACATTCCAACAATAAAATCAATTAAATACAATGAAACAACGTATTAAACCATAAAATATGATCTCAGAACATCAGAATAAATAAAATAGGTGATGGCGCTCATTAACACAGACCCAAAAACCGCTGTGGCTTACCGGCAGCCAGGGTCCCCATACAGTTACCATAGTATAAGATACAGTGGGGGTGAAGGTAGGGAGGCCAGCTCAGATGGAAACCGTAGCTGCCCTCAACTGCAGGCCTGGTGGAATAACTCCTTTTAACAGGCCCTGCGGAATTGTTTAAGATGCCAAAGGGCCCGGTCTCATTAGATAAGGAGTTCCATCAGGCCAGAGCCTGGGCCAAAAAAGCCGGGGCTCTGGTCGAGGACAGCTGGACACTCTTTGGTCCGGGGACCACCAGGAGATTATTATTTGCCAAGCGCAAAGCTCTCTAAGGGGCGTACCAGGTAAGGCGGTCCCACAGATACAAAGGTCCCAGATCGTGTAAGGCTTTAAAGGTCAAAACCAGCACCTTGAACCTGATCCGGTATTACAGCTGGAGCCAGGGTAGTTGTCGGAGCACTGGCTGTAAATGTGCCTGGGGCGAGGTCCCTGTAAAAAGCCTTGCCGCAGCATTCTGTACCAGCTGGAATTTCCAAATCAGTCACAAGTAGGATTGTCAGGTCCCTCTTCACCACCAGCGGGAGGTTTTGGGGCGGAGCCTAAGGAGGGCTGGGTTTGGGGACTGGAGGGACTTGAATGCCATAGAGTCCAGTTGCCAAAGCGGCCATTTTCTCCAGGTGAACTGATCTCTATCAGCTGAAGATCAGATGTAATAGCAGGAGATCTCCAGCTAGTACCTGGAGGTTGGTGACACTAGTCACAAGTGCAACCATACATGGAGTGAGTTACAGTAATCCAGCTTGGACGTGACCGTTGTATGGCTCACTGTGGCTAGGTCAGGGCAGGAGAGATAGGGCAGTAACTGCCTGGCCCGTCAGAGATGGAACAAGGCTGCCTTGGCCATGGCTGTGATCTGAGCTTTCACTATTAAGGAGGCATCAAGGATCACACCCAAGCTTCAACAGTGGGCGCAGATGTTAATTGTACACTGATAAGAGCCAGGAGCCAGTACCCCACCCCAGAACTGACCAGGCCAAGCCACAGGATCTCCATCTTCGATGGATTTAATTTCAGCGGGCTCTTCCTCAGCCAACCAGTCACAGCGTTCAAGCACCTGGCCAGTGTGTCAAGGGCAGAGTCCAGATGGCTGTCCATCAACAGATAAAGCTGGGTGTCATCAGCATACAACAACCCAGCCTGAAACTCCAGACAAGCTGGGTGAGGGAGCACATATAGATGTTAAATAATATGGAGGAAATGATTGCATGGAGGAAATGATTTCCCTCAGGGCCTCGCAAGTTCTCTGTTCTAGTTGTAAAATCCCCTTAAGCTTTTTTACTCTATGCGTTCTAAGGCTCCATTAGGTCTTTATTTCTAGAGTTGCCAGGGGAAACAAACTATTATTGGAGATAAATTGCCTATGTACTCTTAATTATATAGCCCATGTGCACATTTACCATGCTTTACAGGCAGAACAACAATCTTCACAAAACCCCTTTATGACGCTAAGGTGACCATGTAAAAGATAAAGGTAGTCCCCTGTGCAAGCACCGGGTCATTACTGACCCATGGGGTGATGTCACATCCTGACATTTACTAGGCAGACTACGGGGAGGATGGTATTTTCCCTTTTTCTCCTGCCCAATTGGCCAGTGGTTTTCTTGAATAGATGTCTGAAACCAACAGCAGACTGGATGAAGGTAAATAAACAAACTTGAATCTAGACAAGACTAGTAAGTAATGGATAAGCAACAGACCAGCTGACTAGGGAAATGTTCATCCTTGATGGGATCGCATACTCTTCCTTAAGGAGCACAGGAGATGGTTCCTAGCGTAAGGGTATTCCTCTAGCCAGCATTGCTCCTGGGTTTTTTCATGGCAGTTGTGGCCCAGAACACCTTTTACCAGCTTTAACTGGTTCATCAACTGCACCCCCTTTTGGAAGTTAGTTGGTGACTATCATTCATGCCCCTGTGACTTCCAGATTAGATAAACAATGCAAGGGCCTGTTTTTGAAGATGGTTTTAAAAACTGCGGTTGGTACAGAATGTTGAACCTATTCATTAACCAGTATTAGTTGTAGGGTTGCCCTGCCCATTCTGGTTTGGGAAATTCCTGGAAATTCTGGGGGTGGAGCCTGGGGAGGGACCTCAACAAAGCATAATGCAATAGATGTTATCTCCAAAACTGCCATTTACTCCAGAGGAACTAATCTGTGTCTTCTGGAGACCAGTCATAATTCCAGGAGATCTCCAGCCACCACCTGAAGGTTGGCAACCCTAATTAGTTGACAAGAACATATGACATCTGTGCTGATACCTGCATATCATTTTTTCCAGGCCTAATTCAAAATGCTGTTTTTGATTGTTAAAACTCTACCTATCTGGGCTTTCAGAATTTCATGGAACGCCTTCTGTGTGACTCTTCCCCTGAGGTTTTAAAATATGACAATATATGCTGGCCATTGGCCGTAACAAATAAACAACAGATATGATAATGAGGCCCTGCTCAAAGTTCAGTGTCTAAGGACAGAGGTCCCCAATAAGGTTGCCAGGTCGCTCTTCACCACCGGCGGGAGGTTTTGGGGGCGGAGCCTGAGGAGGGTGGAATTTGGGGGAGGGACTTCAATGCCATTGGCCAAAGTGGCCATTTTCTCCAGGTGAACTGATCTCTATCGGCTGGAGATCAGTTGTAATAGCAGGAGATCTCCAGCTACTACCTGGCAGTAGTAGTACCCCCATCATTTCCATCACATCTATTCTTCCATGAAAACGGGATTTTTCTCCCTTTTTGAAAAATATGTACCAAGACATAGTCTAGTCCAAATGGACATTGTTTAAGCTTTTCGTATGAATAACTTCTAGAAGTCTCCTTTGACTCTATAGAAAGAATTACTTATGTGTATATAATTAGTGTTTAGTTTTGTATGTAAGTTTCCATTTACACTCCACAATTGTCTTCACCATTTTTGTAATACACTGTTTGATACTTTTGCATATAGAGCTGTGTACTGGTTTTCTTCTAACTACATACTGTACAGTACAGGTGATCTATTGTGTTTGACTACCTGGCAGTTGGCAACCCTAGTCTCCAATGAGATGCCCATGGGCACCATGGTATCAGCCATCACCTTTTCTGGGGCCCGCCAAATATTTTCAGAAGGAGGTCGGTAGGGCTTATGCCCAGCAGGGCTTCTGATTGGCTGTGCAGATTAAAAGTAGCTAAACCAAACAGAAAGGGGAAGAAAAACCAACCCAGAAAAGCCAGGTAACTAGGAAGGTGACAAAAATGCCTAATAACAGAATAAATATTACAGTGTTACATGTGATAAATGAACAAAATTTTAATATAGTACAAATAGTTTAAAAACTTAATTAAAAGCAAACTTGTTTTGGCCACAAGAACTTCCTCAGTAGTACAAATTGTTAAAGTACACCCCATAAAAAAAATATTCAAAATACGAAATACACCATTTCTGACCAAAGCTTTAACACACACACACACAAAAGAAGTAGGGCCAGTTCATAAACTAGATAATTCCCCCCTTCATTTTTTGACCCATTTAGGACCACCAAAAATAATTTTTGAGAATGTTATTTTTCATGGTCCAAATGTCTCTGTAAGCAAGGTCAGAGTGACTCGTAGCTCTATGGCAGTGGTGGCGAACCTATGGTACGAGTGCCAGAGGGGGCACGCAGAGCCCTCTCTGCAGGCGCGCGCGCCATCGCCCCAGCACATCTAGAGAGTTGCAAATCCAAAGAAAAACCTCCCATGCGTTTTGGCCATTTGGTCCCTCCCCTCGCCCGCTGGCCACGCTAAGACCCTGTGGGATCAGCCCGGGCCTGCCTCCCACCTTCCTTTCCCTCCTGCTTCCCGGAGCCTCCCGATGGGCCTTCAAGCAGCTTCGGAGCAGCAGCAGCACGCGGTGGGGCAGGCATGGAGTGGAGAAGCCGGGGGGCGCTGCTGCCGGCCGCCCTGGCCGGCACACAGTACGAGAAGTACAGCTTCCGCGGCTTCCCAGCTGCCGAGCTGCTGCAGCGCGCCTACATGCTGGAGCAGTATGAGGGTGAGGGCTGGAAGGAGAGCGTCCGTGCCCTGGAGGCCAGCCTGCGCCTCCACTGCCTGCTGCGCAACAGCAAGGAGCACTGCCACCAGGAGTGCACTGGCGGCGAGGCGCCGGGGGAGCCCTGGCTTGGCGAGCCAGCCTCCGGCGTCGCGCCGGACGAGGGGCTGGCTGAGCTGGAGCTCTTTGGGCGCGTCCTGTGGCGCGGCGCTGCAAGCGCGGACTGCCTGTCTTCCAGCTCCGCTACCCGCCAGCCGAGACCCTGCGCGACTTCCAGAGACGCACCCCTTACCTGTACCTGCACTACGCACTCTGTAAGGTGAGGGGCGCGCCCCCCGGAGACCGTCCGGCCGCTCGATACTGTGCAGAGCGACTCTACTAGCATGGGATGAAGTGGGGATGTTAATGTATGAGTTGTTTTTTCTAAACTACAACCTCAGTATTCAGGTTCAATTGCCGTGTTGGCACTTTGCGATAAATAAGTGGGTTTTGGGTTGCAGTTTGGGCACTCGGTCTCTAAAAGGTTCGCCATCGCTGCTCTATGGTGTGTGTATCCATATACAGGCGTCATGGATTGAGGGGGAGAATGATCTTTCGGTGAAATTATGTCTGTCAGAAATTGATGGCACACAGAGGCTTGGTGAGGTAAAAGTTCAAAACAGAGTTTATTAATAACAGCAATGTAGGATGAGGATTTAAACAGGCAAATGGTTTCAGAACAGTAATAGGTTGGTCATAAATAAAGAGTAGACACTTCACAATTAAATATGTGCACAAGAGAGGATTGGTTGTTTTCAGATTCAAAAAAAAAAGGTAAAGGTCCCCTGTGCAAGCCATGGGTCATTCCTGACCCATTGGGTTTACGTCACATCCCGACGTTTACGAGGCAGACTTTGTTTGCGGGGTGGTTTGCCAGTGCCTTCCCCAGTCATCTTCGCTTTACCACCAGCAAGCTGGGTGCTGATTTCACCGACCTCGGAAGGATGGAAGGCTGAGTCAACCTTGAGCCGGCTGCCTGAAACTGACTTCCTTTGGGATCGAACTCAGGTCGTGAGCAGAGCTTTTGATTGCAGTACTGCAGCTTAACACTCTGCACCACGGGGCTCCTTGTTTTCAGATAGTAACACTAAATTCACTTCAAAATGCTGGATACTGGTTTTCACTGAGAAGCTTGCTTTAGTTTATCAGTTCAATTCGATACCTTTATTGGCATATAGCTTTCGTTTATCAGTTACTTGTTCAGATTTCACTCGGGTTTACTTAAAACACAAGGTTGCTTCAGTTTCCTGGAGTAAGAAACTACACGAATCACTTCACCAGTTTAATCCTTAAACTGGACTGGGTTCACTCTGGAGTCTAGAGAATAATTCTCCTCGACCCTTTAAAGGATTTCTCGCAAATATACCTTAGTTGACTTCCCTCTCCCCGGTTTTTGAGAACTGTCTTTCCCTCAGAGCTATCTCCCAGTTTCAATAGCAAGATGCATTCTATTCATTAATGTCCTTATGAACCAGCTGCTGACCCTGGCTTGGTCAAACAACTTAAATAGTGTTCCTTTGATTTTAACTCCCGAGGACAAATCCTCCTCAGACAGCCCTGCGGCTCTCACTAGCTGCTTAGAGCTCTGTCCGTAGTAACTTGGGTGCTGAACTGATTTCCTTGGCCACTCCCAGAACTCCTTAGCTGTCAATCAACTGGCCTCCTAAGCCCAAACAACTTCCCTGGATTCTTGCATTCTTCACAACAGGAAACAAAATACAACGGCTTAAAGTAACATTGGCCATTTACGCACGGGAGGTTTTGCCTTGGATTTGCTGCTCGCTAGATGCACATTTCCCCCATGCAGATTCTCAAAACTCAACAATTATCCCCTATGCAGAGTTCTGAGAATTTGGATGGGAGGAAAGTGCATCTAGAGAGCGGCAAATTCAAGGCAAAACCTCCCGTGCATAAATTGCGATTGTTTTGGTGGCTACTGTCACCACAGTGTGTTTTTATTCTCTGCAACACCTCTTTCCCAATGCATTTTTAATATTTCCCTTCATCTCCCCTGCACTTGGGCTTCTTCTGAGTGGTTGGCTCCACCTCCTGTGGCAGCCATTTTGTAGTTGCGCCCACCACCCTGTGTCAGAATTCCAAAGGTACCTGCAGGCTCAGAAAGGTTGGAGATCCCTGCTCTAAGGAGATAAGCTTGTAATATACCAGGAGCAAGCCCCTTTTCTGTGGTGGCTCTATGGACTCTTCCCTGGTCTCTTTACGGAGCCAGCTGAATTTTTTTTTTTTTTTGCTTTAGCTGTCATCTGAGAATTAAGTGGATTTTTTTTACTGTTGCTTTAACAGTTTTAAATTATTGTTACAAACTACTTTAATTGGATTTCATGCTTATGATTAAATGTTTTGTGAGTGACCATCATTGTTGGAAGGCAGTCCAAATATTGTAAATTAATACATTTTCTTGACTGGGGGGACAGATGGAAGAAGCAACGGACTCTAAGCCAGAAACCAAGCTAGAAGCGAAGCAGGCTGCTTCAGAAGTAGTCATTCTTTATCTGATTAACAAAGCAGATAATGCAAGATGGACTAAAAATGCTAGACAACCAGTGTGGTGTAGTGGTTCAGAGCAGTGGTTTGGAGTGGTGGACTCTGATCTGGAGAACCGGTTTTGATTCCCCACTCCTCCACATGAGTGGCAGAGGCTAATCTGGTGAACTGGATTTGTTTCCCCACTCCTACACATGAAGCCAGCTGGGTGACCTATCAGCCCCACCTATCTCACAGGGTGTCTGTTGTGGGGAGGGAAAGGGAAGGTGATTGTAAGCCGGTTTGAGTCTCCCTTAAGTGGTAGAGAAAGTCGGCATATAAAAACCAACTCTTCTTCAAACATGAAAGTTCCTGCTGCTGTTTACATGAACCCAATTAACAGCACAAAAGAAATTTCCCAAAAGAGTCTATGAACGTACTGTAGGTGATGCACAAGCACAATGGATGGCACTGGGGTTGCCAGTTTTTTCCCTAGTGGGAGCTCTGTGCTTTTGACACCTGCACAGCAAGCACAAATTCAGCAGCTCAAGCTTCTCATGGAAGAAGAATTGGTTTTTATACGCCGACTTTCTCTACCTTTTAAGGAGAATCAAACCGGCTTACAATCTCATTCCTCTCCCCACAACAGGCACCTTGTGAGGTAGATGGGGCTGAGAGAGCTGTGACTAGCCCAGCTCTCTTCATTTGGAGGAGTGTGGAATCAAACCCAGTTCACCAGACTATAGTCCTTAACCACTGCACCACGCTGAACAGAGAGAATAAAAACTTCACATGCTGGTTTTTCTGTTTGCCAGGCAACTTTTAAAGGCCTGTTAGTAGTAGCTTCTAGCACTCCGCATTTCCACATTTAAAAAAGAAACACAGCTTCCAGTTTTAAAAGCTTATCTAAAGCACATGTTTACTAGTAAAGGAGAAAAGGCTTGTTTAGATGATCTGGAGCTAGGCTATTCTGAAATTAAATATTAGCCAAATAGTTAGAAGCACTTACTATTCTGCAGCACTTTAGATGTTTTCAGTTTCTGCAAAGTGGATGACAACTCCACTTGAATGAGACGGTTTTCTTTATGGAAGTTAGTAAACTGCCTAGGAGGGAGGTGGCTGTGGCTTCTGACAGATTTCATCAATACAAGGCATAATCTTGTCACTTTCCTTCTTGCTCAACTCATCTTTCCGCTGTTGACTTAGCTAGGATTGTGTTCTGAAAATTCATCTGTTTATACCCAGGATTCATCTGAAAATCCTGCTTGCTTTAGGACATCTCATGCAAGAAAAGCTATTTTAAAAGGCAAGGTTTGTGCTAAGATGCACATTAGACCGGATCTCAAAGAAGGGAATTTTAAATACTGATGCCAGCTTTTTATTGTGCAGTTGTCAGAGCCAACAAAACTGCATTGCCTTAACTGTTCCACAAATCTGGGACAAGTTCAACTCATTGATGGTTTATGGGACTGTGAGAGATGTAGAAATACCTCTGGATTAGCAAAGTTAAGGCCATGTTGAATTTTTAAAAAATTATTTGATGCAAACCAGAATCAGGCAAAAGATCTGCACACTAAGCAGGGTTTGGGATGCCTAATGAGAACATTTTGTATGTTCTGTACACAAGTTGCTGTTCTTTGTGTAAAATATCCCTATATATCAATTATTTTGATTAGCAAATATTTAAGCAAATGATTGACTGTGTTCCAACACACACCCTACATCAGTGGTTGCCAATCTTTTTTCACTTGTATACCCCTTGGCAGGCCACTTCCATAAATTATACCATTACCAAACCGTTTGTAATTAATATAGCTGCTGTTATTTCAAATGCCTTTCTTCACCATTATTCAATTTTTTTCATGTAGCTCTAAATGTCTTGGTTTGCACCCCTGGTTGGGAACCACTGTCCTACATTAAGGAGAGTATGTAATCAGTGGTGCATTCTATGGCATCAATATTTCCATGGCATCATCTGAGCCTTATTCTTCGATAATGAGGCGAGAAGAGCTGTACTTTCCGAGTTGCATTGTTGTAACCCTGGATAGTATTCGTGTATTTTGTCCTAAGCTAAACAGCTTGCCATTGAGAAAGCATTTTTTGTTTTAAGTGCCTACGTGCCTTTTCCCTCAAACCCCCTTAAGCACTTTGTTATACCCTGTGATACTCAGAAACATACCTGATTATCACATGTACCTTCTTAGCCATCTCCCAGACCCAACTAGGCAGACTGACTTTTCTCCTCACAGAACAGGGGCAATAGAAGCTACAGTTGATAGACTGTCCGTGCAAATGTGGACATACTTCTGCACAAACACCCTTTCCTCTTCATTTCCTGCTCTATCAGGTTCCTGTTTCTCAACTTTGCCTATTTACACTGTCCCACTGACATCCCTGCCTCTAGGTCCCCTCCCCTTTTATTTTCCTTAGCCTGTTTTTCATATGGCTTTTCTGACACAGTTCTCTTGTCCCTAGACCTGTTCAAAGCTTTTCCCAGCCACGCTTGAATTCCCATTAACAAAACAATGAAGGTTTTAAACATTTTGCTGAGAGCAATTGCTTCAGAAATCAGAATGCTTACTATTCCATGACATCACAGCAATTAATCAAATGTGTGGGGAGTCTTTATTGCTGTAGAGGTTGTTACTCTGGAGAAGACCATGGCTCTGACAAATATGGCACTGCCAAGGTTCTCCAATGCCTATTCTGTTGAGAATACATACCCCGCTGCTAAAACTGTGTATTTAACATGCAAACTGTACCCATACTAATAATTACCCATGTCCTTGCCCCTGCTTTTCTGCATACACCCAGGATGCAGCAAATAGGAGTACCACAGTCATTATGTTTCTTTAACAAATGTAAGAACCACACCCTGGCCAAGCCCCCTGACTGTTCATACCATCCAAGATTTGCTCTCACATGAAGGTTGTATAAAATTCACAGTGCACACACAGAGTACTGCTCCATGATGAAGCCATTTTATTGTTAAACTATTTCACACAGCAGCATTATATTCACAAACAGATTAGTGCTGACAGCATCCTAGCATTGCCTTGAATGCAAAAGTGCAATGGTCAAAGTGGCTAGACCCTAGCAGTTCTAACCAAAACGGCCAGGCGGCCATATGCAATTTTGCTAACTTTATTTTTTAAAAGTGCCTGTTGTCTGTGCTTCAGACAGGATGGCTCTTGTGCCATACACTGTCGTGTGGTATGGAACACCACCCCACCCCCAAAAAAACCTGTAGCTTCTATATGGACAGGGTACTTGCAAAGCAACCTTCTGAACAGCCTTACAAGCCAGTCCTTCAATGCTCAGAGGAGCTGTGTAAAGCCTAGCTATTTTTGAAAACTTGCTCAAAAACACAAGGTCTTTCAATATGTTCTGTAACATAATATGGTTGGGGGTCCTTTACTTCTTGCTGCCATATCATTCCCTCCACCATCACCAAAGCAATCCACCAGATGTTTGACCCCCACCCCCACCCCATTTTGCCCCCTGCCTAGCCTCTGGGTGGGGTACACACAAAAAAGGGAGGCCCACAAAACACATCTGTACTGTTTGTACAAGTCAGTAAGCTGTTACCCCCACTGGTTTTCCCTGCAACATAGAAGCAGACAAGTGGAATGTACCTTTCAGTAACCACTAAAAGGAGTGTCTTCAGAGGTTTGAAGTCTGCTTCCTAGTTTCAGCTCCTCCTTATTTCACTAAAGAGAAAATTCTTCATAAAGCAAGAGCACACATGATATGGACAGAAGGGAATACCATCCCAACTACCTCACACTGAAAACATGAAAAATAAGAGACTATTGCAAACAGGCAAGTCACAGTAGCACCTGTGGCTTGCACAGCACCGTTTGAGATGTGGGCTGTGAATATGTAGAGCCTTCATTTCAAAAGTCAGTATTAAACTCTGAGGGTTCTGACTGTCAGATACCAGCGGCAAACGAAGCATCCACCTCAAGCTTGGAGTGAAACCCTCTGTATCCGATTCTCACACTGAGAAAATAATGGGGCTGGAGTATGAGCTAAGTGCCAATTTCCTCAATAAGATGAAATGTGCCCTGTTCTTTCAAGGCAGCTGGCCAAAACACAGGTAGCTGTGGAAGTTAATGAAAGCCTGTAGGACTAAATCCTTTATCATCCCAAGCACCGAGTTTTCCTAGGGGAAAGATATGACAATTGAAAGTCCTGGCCATGCCACAACAACCCCTGTTGCTGTTAATATGTTTTAAGTTAAAGTTTAGGACAACCAAGGCCAAAGGATATGCTGCTAGAGGTCTGTACTGTACAAAAATTAGGTTGAGTGACCACACTGGAGAAAATATCCCAATAGATTTTGTGAAAAGAAGCTCACAAGAAGGTAGCGAGGTATATTTCAGAGACTCATGGCTACCATGAGCTGGGTTCTCTTTTTTCCGAGGCTAGTATTACCCCTATGGATTTGCACCACAATGAAAATCCATGTTCCTTGACAGTTTTGCCTAGGAACAGGTCAGGCTACACAGCAGAGCATCAAGACTATAACGGATTAGTATCCAGCACTGTCTGAGCAATGAAGCCCCATTCAGATATCTACTTCCAAAGCTATGGCTAAGTAGACACCTACTGCCCACCACACCAAGGCCTCCATCTTCAGGAGAGGATGAAATAGTT
Source organism: Euleptes europaea (assembly GCF_029931775.1). Classification (NCBI taxonomy): domain Eukaryota; kingdom Metazoa; phylum Chordata; class Lepidosauria; order Squamata; family Sphaerodactylidae; genus Euleptes; species Euleptes europaea. Next base: position 83,905,725 of record NC_079313.1, read on the forward strand.
GCTAGACTAAGTCAGTCCTTCTCTTCTCTCCCCTCCCACCCACAACTGTCATGTCAACATAGGATAACGGAAAGCATTACCCTGCAAAGACCTTGGTCAGTATCCTACCACTCCATGCATGAGCAACTCATTTTCCTGTATTCCTCTTTTTGCAGTCACTTCCCTGAGAAGATCATGGCCCATGGTTACAGGACCACATGGAGAAACAGCTACACAAACTAGGAGGGGCTGCGGCAAGGAGGACAAGGAGATGAAATCACTCCTCTTCTGCAAGCACTGCTCTACTAACAAAAGGGGTAGACTTCACCCATGAGTCCAGCCCACTGACCCTCATGGCTGTTTCTCTGCATAAACCCTGCAACCCCAGGGGTCAGAAAGCTTCAGGAAAGAAAGGAATATGGAAAACTGCAAGTGCCCTCTGCACTCAGATGATGGAATACAAGCAATCTTTTACCTGAGGCAAATACATGAAAGATGGCAAATGGCTACCGTGCTAGACAGGTTTCTTAGCCACAGCCAGAACTTGCACTCATCCTTCGTGGCAAGCAAGCATCATGCCAGCTCACTGCAGTTCGCACATTAAACACATTTTCTTCCCCAGCCACATTAAAATTGTTTTAAATATAAGGCTTTACAATACTACATTGCACATCAGTCTCTAGTGCTACTCATAAATAAGAGTTCTACAATCTTCCCAAGTGTTATATCCACTAAGCAGTTTTATGCAACAGAATAGGCCAGCAAAAGTCTTCAGAGCAAAGGTCCCAACTCTGATTTATTGCTCCTTCCAACAGTCCTCTTGGTGACTCCATTGGGTGCTGTGCCCTTTTAGGCTATTTCAGCTAATGGTGAAGGTATCATCTTCAGGAAAGAAACTGTAGAAGGATGTTGCTTGCTTGGCAGCATCACGGATTTGATTTGTATGGGATAGTTCTCCGCTTTGAACTGTAGAAGTCTGGAAAAAAACAGAAGGAAACTGAACTTGCTACCAGAAGGAATGAGGCAAATATGAACATATGGAAGAAAGCAGGTTTCAGGGCATCTGCCATCCAGCCAAGGCCTGGAAATGTCAACTATGCCCTGGATGCAGCGTGATTTTTAGGTCATTCACTGCCAAAATCTTCTTTCCCTTTCTTCAGATAGAGAGCCTCCCCTCACCAGCCATATTCCCTCTGCCTGTTTAGGCTGTACATCATCCACAATCCTCACAGCAATTGATCCTGTCCTATAATCTGACCTACCGCCATCACATTAGGGCCTTGGGGTAAGCAGAGTGAAATGCTGTAGTATTCCTGCAGTACAGAAGCGCTAGCTACGGCTACAAGCTGAAACACATTTGCCCCAGAAATGCTCCCTTGAGAGCCAACTTCAGTGCGCACTTGTTCATCTTCAAATGTTCCAGTTTTTCCACTTATTGTACTTGACAGCAGATGGGGACCAACATTCAGTATATGGCAACTGTCACACAATTTTATTTTACTAAGGATGCTGGCCTTTAACATTACTAGTCAGGTAACATCTCTTTAAGAGATGACAAAACAACCCAATGCTGGGTTTTGCATGACAAATTCAAGAGTTAAAAATTCCAAAACGGAAATCAATGCATTTCCATTTATTTTGAAATTCCATTTCAGTGTTATTTATTATTGTTGATAATGTTTAGCTTCATGCACAGGTGAACAAAATCAAAACTGGCACCCCCTTACCTTTTATGCTTGTCTGCTTTCGTTTCAAATGCCTTGAGGATTCAGCCTCAAAGCTCCCCTGCCCAGGATTGTCTGTCTTTGCATGTATCTTGAGAAGCACTGCAGAGCTCACACTGTTGTCTCTGACACAACTGTTCTCCTTTGAGTGGCTCAGCAGATCTTCAGGTGACAACACATTGATATGGGAGATCTTCTCCCATTTGTAGTCCCCTTCAAGTGGGGTTTCTGTTTCAAAGTCAAAGTTCCACTTGCGCTTGGCCTCCTCCTGCTCCACCTTCATCAAGGACTGGAAGTCCTTCTGGAGTTGTTCATGATCAACGGGCCCAAAGAGGTTCCTGCAAAGCTTCCTGCTGCAGGATGACCGCAGGGTGTCCTGAGACAGAGGCATTTTCTTCAACTGTAAAGAAGAGAAGCAATATATGGTTATACTATGCAGATACTTTGACCTGTAAATACATCTCCTGTAAAGGATACACTACAGAACCAAGCAACACTTGAAACCATTCAAGGTTTGTCTAAATAATCACAAAAACCACGGAAGGTGCTCTACAGTGCGTATGTCTACTTTTTCCACAGCAGACTGCACTGTAACAGAGAAGAGAATGTAAGCAGCTTTGGGTGCTTTCTTTGGGGAGAAAGGCAGGGTACAAATGAAAATACATAAATAAAAATTTATTTGGAAGCCATTTCCAGAGTAGTATCACCACTTTAAGATTAAATCTTTTTCCAACCATGCAGCACAGCTCTGTATACTTCACTCAGTTATATTAGGGTTGGCATGCCAGTCAATTGACCAGTCAAGTATTCTCAGCTCACGACCAATTACTTAACTGTGGTCAATCACTGTCAAGTATTTCAGGAAATCAAGAACACTATTGCTGAGGCGGCAGCTTACTTTACAAAAGCTAACTTTTACCAGTTTCATTTCTTTACTAGGCCACTGGCGGCTGCCCCCTAGCCCTGTCACACCCAGAAGCAAATGTTAAAAGTGTCTCCTGCTGACCACCTGCTCCAATTATTTAAATAGTAGCTGTTACTTTGCTTTATTCTTCCAGCTTTCATGTTTATAGAAATCTTAACCAACACTGTTCAGTGGCAATCCAATAGAAGTGTTTATTTCCTACATATTTCACAGTAACAGCTGACTTGTTGAATTGAAATTAGCACAAGTATCAACCCTATTTTATACACTTGGTCTGAATAAAGTTATTTCTTTTAAAATACTTAACACATTTGTTTTTCATGAGTCAAATGCCAACCCCTAGTTTATAGTCTATAAATCTTAAACTTAACTGTTCCATTATATCTAAATATCTGAAATGTCTGCTTCTGACTTACTCCAAATGATACCGTGGTATTTATTTTACTTTTACAGCAGTGGTTCTTAGTCTTACTACCCACCAAGTATGCAAAATTTCATTGGATGCCCACAAGCAAAAAAAGTGTCCTAAAACAGTACTCCAGACAAGGCAACTTTATTTGAACAGCTATATTTATGACATACCTATGGTACGTCCATCTCAGGCATACGATTTTTATTTGAGCCTGATTGGCACTTCTTGGAGAACCTGTTTCTCCTTTGTCTTGTTGCTATTACAGTATCCTCTCTTTATTTCTAGAAGCTTATCTCACGCATACATTTGACCTAATGGACGGAGGAGTGTATTTGTTTTTCACCTCCGCTGGGAAGTGCATTGCTGGTCAGTTCCTATTTCTACAGGGGGAAATCTAGGAGCTGGGATTTTATCCTCACGGCAGGGTGAGCAGAAGCCATGAAGGCTGCCAGAAACCATTGCAAATGTGGAAAAGGGCCTTCCTAAAATGCCAGTCAAGATTTGTAGTTAACCCTACAGGGATGATATCACCCCAGTTATGAATCATTGTGCTAGATCTTAGATCCATCTGAAGGCATATTCTACCCCCAGATTTGAAAGAGCCAGAGAGACAAATGTATTATAGCATCCACCCACAGTTGTACTAGCACCATCATGACAGTGTTGGACACTTTGTACTACGTATCTCTTTAAGTAGCATAAGACTTCATAGAACCACCTTCAGTTTTGTCACATTTCCTTCAGTTTTGTCACAATTCCAAGTACATTTGTAGCACTGGTATGATAACACTGCCTGTTGCACAGATACAGCATAGATAATCATGTTTCAGTATGAATCACAATTTGTCAAACTACAGGTTTGTCAGACAGACAGCCACTAAAGGCCGCAAGGGTTTCAGCACGTAAGACTTTAAATCTGCACAAGCAGACTGACACTGAAACACTGGTCTGGTATATCCAATGCCCTCATTCTATATACAGTGCTAGTCTTTCGGTCTCTACTGCTTGCTCTTAATCTCCACCCATCCACAGTATGGACAAATGTGACCACAAAGCTAACATGGGGGAAGGCAGTCTACCATTACCAGCACTACAACCTCCCACACCATTATCTTTCCCAAAAAACTAAATGTGCTTAACCAACTACAGTTGAGAAATCTGGTGTCCCACCTAGCCAGCATATTAAGTCACATAGATCAATTTAATCTTGTCATGTGAAAATATATATTTTATACGTATGACTGTACACAGTGTTTGGGAGGCACCATATAGACTAGGAGTGTCAAACGTAAGGCTCAAGGGCTGGATCCAGCCCCTTGAGGGCTCTTATCCAGCCAGTGAGCCAGCTGAGGCAGCCACACACCCACACACACTTGATCGGGGCTGGTGACGCATGGCCTGGCCCAACCAAGTGACATTAATGTCATATCCTGCCCTCATACCAATTTGAGTTTGACACCCCTGATACAGACTTTTGGAGAATCCCTCCACTTCATTTGGGCAATAAGCTTCCAAAAAACAAACTTAATGTTGCCTTCCTCCAATGTTCAGGTTAGGAAGAAACAACAAGATTAAAAATAACAGCATCTTTCATGCTCTCAATATAAACAGCTATGTAGGATGACATCATAGCAAATTTCAGACATACTATTACAAGCCCTGACAGGTAGTGTTGATGCCAAGGACAAGCCTCAACTTGAAAGCTTGTTAAGTAACCACTTCAAAGCACTGGAGTAAAGTGGCAATTGCAGTTCCCACATTCTGATTCCAAGCAACAAGGTTAACCACATTTGCTCTCTTGAGGATAGTCTCACTGGCCAGCCATTGGAATCCACTAAGTGTGAAGACTGTAGTACAATTAGAAGTGCAACCTCCCACTCCACATATTTTCAACTGACATCTGCCCAGCACCCCATCTAAGTTTACACCGTGGAAGTGAAGGCCTAGCCACATGATCACTACAGCAAACAGTAGCTGCAGAAAGTTTAAAATATGCTGAATACTAGCCCATAGCCAGCTGGTCATGTATATTATCTATCACATGCTTCCTAAAACTTAAAAAAAAAAAAGAGTATCAGGGGTTTTTTTTGGAGAAGAGTTTTACTGATACCACAGACCTCCAAAAAGACAAATAAGTAGGTTCTAGATCAAATCAAGCCTGAATTCTCCCAAGAAGCTAAAATTACTAAACTGAGGCTATTTACCAGTGACATGGCTCACTGGGAAAGTTGAAGGAAGGAGGAAAAGAGGAAGACCCAACATGAGATGGATTCAATAAAGGAAGCCATGGAATGGATTGATTCAATAGTCATGGTCTTCAGTTTGCAAAACCCAAACAAGGCTGTTAATGATAGGATGTTTTGGAGGTCATTAATTCATAGGGTTGCAATAAATTGTAAACAACTAAGCAGCACATCACACACTTCAGTTTTTAACCCAATTTCATAACATGTCCTGGCAGGTAGACTTTTGATGCTGTAGACAGGTTTTGTGCTTTAAAATTTATGCATAATGGGACGTGTGTGTCCCATACACACACTTCAGTGAAGGACAGGCTGTACACAAGCCTACAAAAATTATAGATTTTTCTGCCATAACTCGGAGGTCCTGCTAAGTAATTTGGTTCAGTGAATTTCTTTTCACTCTGAATTTGATACCACAGCCAGGGTTGCTACCTCCCCTACACACACAGGTCAAAGTCTACAGGTGGTTTCATCACTACAGCCTCCGGAGGAGGGGGGGACGACAGCCTGCACAACACCTTTCTCAGAAGGTGGCACTTCTACTTCCAGCACAGCTTCATACTTAACACCTTGTTCCCAATCACATCCAACTTCTAGGTCCATCCAATTGCATTTGTCAACATCCATATGTAAAAAAGTCATCCCTCCTACCTTGCCCTGCCTCTGAAGCTGCCTTTTACCAAGTGAGATCTTGGTCCAGCAGGGATGTGTTGCGCACTCTAGGCTCCTGGAGAGGGGCACTGCCAGTCAGCTAGAAGTCTCCTGTATCATGGGTTTTCTGTTCTTTCATGAAGATAATTCACAGCGGGTAGCCGTGTTAATCTGTCTGCAGTAGTAGAAAAGGGCAAGAGTCCAGTAGCACCTTAAAGACTAACAAGAATATTTTCTGGGAGGGTATGAGCTTTCGTGAGCCACAGCTCACTTCTTCATACCATCCCAGAAAATATTCTTGTTAGTCTTTAAGGTGCTACTGGACTCTTGCCCTTTTCTGTTCTTTGTGACTGGTGATTGAACATGGGACCCTTCTGCATGCAAAGTGGATGATCCACCACTGAGCCACAGGCCCAACCCTTGGCCTATTTTTAGAGCACCTCAGAAGAAGGGGGCAGCTCTAGGTTTGACTTTGCACTGCATAAATAGCACCCCCGCCAGCTTTTCTGGTTGCCCTAGAACCATGCAAGGTCTTCCCTAGGAAAAAAACAACCACCACCACCAGCAGCCGACCACCATTCAGGTGAGTACTGCAGGGGCAGCAGCTTCAACTCCCCGCAGTCCACGCGAGCGAGCTGGTTCCCTTCTCCCTGGCGTGCCTGCCTCCTTGCAGCCTCGCAGGAGGCAGGGGCGAGGGGCGAAGGCCTCGGGCAGCCCCCGCCCCGCGGTTGCGTCACCCGGCCCCCGCCCCGCGTCACGTGCCGCGTCGGAACGGTTGCGCAACGCCGCTTGCCACACAGCCCTCGGCTGACCAGCGCCAGACAGCAGCAGCCCCGCTTACTACGGCCCCGCCCCGCCCGCCCAAATGCAACAAAAGCAGTTTCAGGTGCTAAGAGAGGGGGAGGGCAGAGAAAGAGAGAGGGGCCACTGACGCATGGAAGGTTTTGCCGCTCTCTACATGCGCATTTCCCCCTTCCAAATTCTCCAAACTCTGCACGGGGGCTTATTGGGCGCAAACGCACGGGCGCTTGAGCCTCCTTTCTTCCCTGTTCCAGCCAGGATCGAACGCACGGACGTTCCAGGATCGAACGCACGGACGTTCTTCCCTTTTCCAGCCAGGATCGAACGCACGAACGTTCGTGCGTTCGATCCTGGCAGTGCGTTCGATCCTGGCTGAATCCTGGTTGGAACAGGGAAGAAAGGAGGCTCCAGCGACCGTGCGCTTTCGCCCATTGTTGAGTTTGGAGAATTCGGAGGGGGGAAACTGCGCATCCAGAGAGCGGCAAATCCGAGGCAAAACCTCCCGTGCACAAACGACCATTGAGGAAGAAGCAGGGTTTTAAAAGGGGGAGCGGGGGGGGGCGCCCCCGGGAGGCGAACGCGAGCGGCGCCTGCGGCTTCCAGGAACCCCGAACGCGGTTTCTCAGCCGCGCCTCCCCATCGGGCGGGTTCTCCCAACAGGGCACCAAAACAAGACGCGGCTTCGGGAACAAGGAGTTCCCACCGAGAAGGGAACATGGGCGGGCGCTCCCGATTGGGCCGAGAGTCACGCCTGAGCCCCACCCCGACGGGGCTCTGCCTTTCCTGCCTTCCGCCCGCGGGGCTGGGAAAAGCTACTGCTGGAGAGGGGGGGCGGAGGACGCCCCCCCGTCCCCCCCCTTCTGTACAAGGGAGCCTCTCGCGCCCTCCTCCGACAGGAAAGCGCCCAGCCAGGCGAGTCCCGAGCAAAAGCTCTGGGCGCAGCCCGGGCTGGGCCTGCTCTCTCTTACATCAGCCCCGGAGTGACTGTCACTGAGTCACGGCCGCCTGACTCCTCCCTCCCTCCCTCCGCTTTTCCCGCAAGGCACGGGCATGCCTCGACAAGCTCCCCTTCCCCGGGGGCTCCGCAGCACCCCTGCCGTCCGGCGGCGGGAAGGCGCCCCGAGACGCCGGCCGCTCCCCCCCCCGCCCCTCTCGCGACGGGAACGGAGCCCCTCCGACGCCTCTCGCTTCGGGGAGGACGGCGTCCCGCTCCGCGGCTGGCTCCCCCTTGCAACGACCGACCGACCGACCCCTCGAAAGGTGACGCTGCGGGGCAGAAGCGGCAGGTTCCGTGCGCGCTCAGGCGTCGCCCTCCCCTGGCTGGGCGCAAATGCCGGCTTACCAATCCCCCCATCGCTCAACACGGCCCTAACCCGACGCCGCTCTCCAAGCGGTGCTCGCAGGGACCTCCGTGGGCATCGCAGTTACAGGCACGCCGGCGAGAAGAGCCGCGGCAAGGTTTCGACGAGGTCCCGTCCGGATTTGGGGCCCCTTCGAAGGTCTGGGTCTCCCGCCGGCCTCTTACTCGGAAGGAGAGCGGAGGCGCGCCTCCAAAGGAAAGGCGAGCGCCATCCCGACCGTTCATGCCCTTAGGAGGAGCTCAGGGAGAACAGGTGGAGAAGATGACGGCACCTCCCGCGGAAAAGCGCACTCGCCTCAATACCCACGAACGGACTACTAGGAAGCCCCTAGAGCGACCGCGACCCGCTCCGCCCAGTAGTCCCCTGGCCCCGTCCAAGCGCTCGCCTCTACGGAGCTTCGCATCAGGAGACAGAGACGAGCGAGGAGAAGGAAGGGGGCGATGCGCGACACGCACCACGGGCGCGGGATCCCCCCCCCCCCGAGAAGGGCCAAGAGGATCGAGACAGGTGAGCCCCAGGCCGGGGGCGGGAGGCCCACGGGGGCCGTGAAGCCACCCCAGGAGGGCTTTCCACCGCCACCTGCGAGGGACTGAGCGGCACCCGCGCAGAGCGCCACCAAAGCCGCCAGCAGTCAGGTTCAGGGGTGCCCTCCAAAACTGCACGAAAACAGCCCCCCTGGCATGGGGAGGGAGAAACCCCCGAGAACAAACAACGCTCACCTCCCCCGCTCCGCCGTCGCTTCCCGGCTGCAGCCCAGGCGCCCGCTCCCTCTGCCGCCGCCGCACTTCTGACTACAACAGGCGGCGGCTGACTACATAAAGCCCGCGAGGCTCCGCCCCCTCGCGAGTAGGGGGCGGGGCCTCGCCTCCATTCCCCCCCCCCCCGCTAATCTGGTCTAATTGCGAGCAGTGGCAGGCAGGAATTTCCACAGAGCCGTCTTCTTCCCCGTGCCTGCGGTTGACTCTCTGCCTGTCGACCTCTTCTCCCCCACCCCCACCCCGCGCCTTTCCAGAGAGGCGATTGGTGCCCGGACAGATTCTTCTGCGAAGGTAGCAAAGCCGCGAGAGAGTCGCCAGCGACGGAAAGATCCCCGACCCAAACCGTTTCCTTCTGCAAGGATTGCATTGAACATTTGTGTTGCCGGTGTGATGTTCCGTTGGTCAGAATGGATCTCCAGGCTTTAGCGGCTGTCTTGACGCAATCGAAACTGGCACAAACAGCCCGAGAAAAGCTCGAAGAAGCTTTTTAATTTCATGTGTGAAAAGTCGGCTGAGGTTATTGTGAGGCATGCGTTGGAAAGGATCGCATCCCTATTGCTGGAGAGTGTTGTTGTTTTTTAAAGGCTCCTGTATCTTTAAGAGCGGTATGATAAATTGAAATTAAGCAAGTGAAGCATAGAGATTCTGCAGCAGGACAACCTATAGTCCTTGAATGTTTGTCACATTCCTGAAGGTGTCTCTCATTTCAGGGGAGGGCAGGGGAGGGGGGGGGCAAACTGTATCCACAAATTCTTGGGTGCTGTGATATAGCAATCATTCGCAATTGGATTTTTGCCAAATTTATTCCCCGAACTACTTAGGCCCAATTTAAACACCACCTGAAAGCAAATCACACAAATTGTCCTGCTCCACAGGACCAGAATTTTTGTCCCCCTCTTTCCAGCAGCCCTGCTGAAACCACTCTTAATTTGTTACGACAATCATTTTTTTCCACGTGGCAATTCAATTGTATGAATGTTTCCTTGGAAGTAAATTTTACTGAGTTCAATGGATTACTCCTAAATTAGTAGAATGCATAATACTTTTTCCCGTTCCACTCCTTCAGTCTCCGCCTCATGGCATTATGTTGTTTTAATAGGACTCTTTGCTGTTAGACTCAAATGATATCGTGTTTTGTAACCCCCTTGCTGATTGGCTGAATAGCTTTGTTTTACTTGTAATCCACCTTGAGTCCCAGTTAGAAAGGCACGCTATAAATGAAAATAAATATTATAGCCTTATTTAACAAGGACTCTTGTTTTGAAGCTCATGGCATCTAAGCCTGAACATAATAGGAAATCTATTAGGACTTACTTTTGAATAAGTATGTTTAGGATTGCAGCCAAAAGCAATTAGGCTTCAAGGCCTACCCAGTCCACCTCTCAAATTGTCAGAACAAGAAGTGGAGCCTGGATGCACTTGGTAATTTTCATATGTGAACTCAAGCTTCTGCTTCTAACTGAGCCACAGTGCAGAATTATATCCTTCAACCTGTGCCACTTCAAATGGAGTTATTGTGCCTGTACTGATGTCTGTACTGATGCCAGCGTGGTGTAGCGGTTAAGAGCAGTGGTTTAGAGCAGTGGACACTAATCTGGTGAACCAGGTTGGTTTTCCCACTCCTCCACAAGAAGCCAGCTGGGTGATCTTGGGCTAAGCACAGTTCTAGTGAGAGCTCTCTCTCAGCCCCACCTATCTCACAGGGTACCTGTTGTGGGAAGGGAAGGTGATTGTAAGCCAATTTGATTTTGCTTTAAGTGGTAGAGAAAGTTGGCATATAAAAACCAACTCTTCTTCTCTTAATCATTCTGTCTCATAATAGGCCTTGTGGAAAACAGGTTGACGTCTTGTTTCTGGCTTCATGCCTTGAGATTTAACTCCTTTGCCTGGAGACCCCGAGAAAGATTCACAAAATTACACCCTTCTAAATTCAGTCAGATCAATGGATTTAGGTAGCTCTCCTTTGGATTGCACTGTCAAACCCGCAAACTTCAAGTCAAACACTCAAGATCTAGCAACACTATGCCAGCCATGGACTACCAGCCTAAATTATGACCATGTTATGTAACAAAGTTTTTGCAATTTGCCTCTGGCAAAGAGAACAGGGTAGGTAAAATTTGAACAACACTTAGAAAGTCCTACTGACCTTTTCTCCTTGGCTCTTATCCTTCCTCCATCGTTCTTCTTGCCTTTCCTCTTGAGTATAATGGGAAATCTAGACCAGAGCAGCTAACTATAGAAATGGTGAAAGGTCAAGTTTTGAACACAGTGTCATATGCATCAGCTATAACCAACATATTTAAAGCTTTATGTTTAAATAAGATTTAAAGCTGGAGCCATTAAATCAGAAAACTCTGTATCCACTATCTGTGTGATATATTAATATATTGAAAGTCTCAGAAAACTGCAAGAAGAAGAAGAGTTGGTTTTTATACGCTGACTTTCTCTACCTTTTAAGGAGAATCAAACTGTGTTACAATCTCCTTCTCTTCCTCTCCCCACAACAGACACCTTGTGAGGTAGGTGGGGCTGAGAGAGCTCTAAGGGAACTGTAACTGGCCCAAGGTCACCCAGCTGGCTTCATGTGGAGGAGTGGGGAAACAAACCCGGTTCTCCAGACTAGAGTCTACTGCTCCTAACCACTACACCACACTGGCAGATGAGGTGGTATTTCAGATGTCTTGTGGCTGCCTCTGCAGTCAGTAAGTTGCTACATTTTTCTGATTGGGCTCCTGTGTGTTTAACCAGAAGTGTGACAGGCAGGAATTCATTAGGCCAAACTTTCCTCTTTATACCAACTATATGTTAGGGGAAATTATACTTGTTACATTTTTGTTTATAGCCAGGTGAGTCCCCCACCCCCATTTTGGAAATTAAGTGATAGTATCATAGATTGGGAAGGGGAAAATGTCTTTCTATTCTTTCACTCTCAGTACAGGGAGTTAGAATGTAGCAGCAGAATTATTTGGATTAACTTCAGGTATTTTCATGCCTATTATGCTGAAAGACCCTGTTATCCTCTAGTAAGAATAACAGCAACATACATTAAAATAGCCGCTAGCCAATTATTTTTGTTCCTCGGGACAAAAATGTTGCAGAGCCCCTCTGAGCAATTCACAGTAAGAGGGCCTCCATAAGAAGGTTTCCAGCTGATGTGCTATGATAAGGAACATGCTTGGGCATGTTATATTTGAGAGGCTGTATCAAAGTGCAGAGTTTCTTCTAAATAAATAACAATGATTATTAAAAGGAATGTGATGTTGTACCACCATGGTCACCCTATCATTTGTTTAGCATTTAGTTGAACTGGTTGAAGTGTGTTCTTTCTTCTGATCATTGAGAACTTCATTGGTCAAATCTGGGCACGCAACAACTTCATTTGGAATCAGTGAGACTGCCATTAGGTCGCCATTTTTGTTCCTGGCAGAGCACTTGTGTATTTAACAACTGTGATAGGCAGAAATTCAACCGGTGCTGCTCCCCCATCACTACATTTCTATTTATGCTTTGGTACCTATTGAATCTATGACCATTATGCAACTTTTTGAGGTATAACTGCTTTGCCAGGGAAACAAAAGTGGAAACACTATTCATATTCCATGTTTAGATGAAAGCAAACACTGATTCAAGATGACCGTTATCATCTTATAACACATTGGCCTATATATTCCAGCACAAGATATATCATGGGGCACATGATACTTGAACATTTCATGTCTGTGAATATCCTCATTCATTGTTCCTGCCACTGCTCCATTGTATTCAATAACCATTCATACTCTAGTCTGTGACCAACTTTTTCTTGGTTTCTGCTACTGTAGACCCTCCCTTTGGCACAGGGCCATGTGGAAGAGAGTTCCTTTGTTAGGTCCAAGGCTGTCCTTCTGCTAAACAGAGCAGATAAATTGTGTGTGTGTGTATCTTTTTAAAAACAGAGTAGAGGGCATGAGAAGTCATTACTTTCATGCAGGGATACCATTGCTTCTGAAAGTAGCACTGAATGACTCTAAGACAAAAAAAATCACCACATATTTTCAAATGCTGCTGAAACAGACAACATTCCTACAACCAGAACAGCAGTGGCTCTGTTTCTTTTAATATCACTTGCTCTGTCCCACTGATGATCATGGACTAACAGTGTGTTTAAAAATATAGACTATGGTTGGGGGGAAGGCTGTGGCTGAGTGTTAAGAGTATACATTTTGCATTCAGGAGGTCCAAGGCTCAGTCCCTGGCATCTCCAGGTACAGGCAGCAAGTGTTAGGAAAGAGCACATTCTACCCAAGACTTTGGAGAACTGCTGCTGGTCAAAGTAGATCAGGGGTCTCCAGCCGGGCACCTCTGGATCTCTAACACAGGATGGGGGACACAACCAGAATAAGACTGTCACAGGAGGCAGAGCAAACCACATAATGTAAGGGAGTGAAGTTATGCATAACGCTGATTGTAGCTCTTCAGCATTTCAGGCCCATGATCTGTTTAACAGGATGCTTTTTAAATGAACGTATAGTTTAAAAGTATCTTCTTGCATACACAGAAGTATATATATTGACCTAGCTAAGAAACACTCATCTGATTGCCAATGGCCAATCAGAAGCTCTGCTGGCCCCACCCACTTTTTAAAAGCACTTGGCAGGCAGCAGGAAATATGTTGGCAGATGTCATGGTGCCCACAGGCACAATGTTGGGGAACCCTGAAGTATACAATATGCGCTGGATGGAACAATGGCCAACTGTGAGGAGCTCCACAAATTGGGTGAGTGGGCAACAATTTGGCAAATAAAGTTCAGTGTAAGGTGATGTGCATTGGGAGGGGGGGGAATCCCAACTTTAAGTATATGCTAATGGGGTCTGAATTTACTAAGGGGGAAAGACCTTGGGGTCATAATGGATAGCTCACAGAAAATGTCAACCCAGTATGTTGCAGGAATGAAGAAGGTGAACACTATGCTGGGGATTATTATGAAAGGGATCTATAGGTCTGTAAATAGATGCATAGATCTATGGTGCAGCCTCATTTGGAATAGTGTGTACAGTTCTGGTCACATCTCAAAAAAGACATTGCAGAGCTAGAAAAAGTACAGAACAGGGCAACCAAGATGATTTAGACGGGTTGGAGCATCTTCCCTATGAGGAAAGGCTGAAGAGTTTGGAACTTTTCAGTTTAGAAAAGAGATGGCTAAGGGGGGAACATTATAGAAGTTTATAAAATGAGGTGGGCAGAGAGTGTACAGAGAACCTTTTCTCCCTCTTGAGGGCATCCAATGAAGTAGATGGGCAGTAGATTCAGGATGAACAAAAAGATATATTTATTTACTCATTGAGTGATTAAAATGTGGAATTTGCTGCTAGGGGATGTACTGATGGTCATAGCCACAGACAGCTTTAAAAGGAGGTTAGACAAACTCATGGAGGATAGGTCTAGCAGTGGCTATTAGCTGTGTTGACTGAACACATTTGGAACACATTAGCTGTGTTGACTCCACATTTGGAGGCAGTAAACTTCTGAATTCCAGGGCCAGGAAGCAACATCAAGTGAAGGCCTTGACCTCTATGCCCTGTTGTTGGCCCTCCAGAGTAATTGGTTGGCCACTGGGAGACAGGTTTCTGGACTACATGGACCACTGATCTAATCCGGCAGGGCTCTTCTTATGTTCTTATGCTGTCCTTCTGTTTCCCTCCCAGTCTGGCTGGTTTAGGAGAGAGTTTGAAGTGCCCTGTTCTAGTTATGCCAATGGTGCTTCAGTTTATAGATCTTTACACACACAGCACTGAGAAGTGTACATTTTGTCCTGGCAGAATACCTTTATGCTTTAGAATTTGCCAAATTTCAAACAGCCTTCACTCTGGCCTGCTTTAGTATTTTACCTTCTTCTGGTAGGGAGATATTCACGTACCCACTATTCTCTGTGTGTCTGTCCATGTCAGTCAAATGAGGCTGAAACAGTTAAACTTGTGCTATTGGATTGTTTATTTTATAAGGATATTCATTCCTTATACATCACCCTAATTCAATCCACTTTTCCAAGCGGATCTGGCAAATTTTATATGTCCCTTCTCCTTTTAGATCACTCCAATGAAATCACTTTTTTGTTGTTGCTGTCAGGTCACAGCCGACTTACAGAGACCCCACAGGGTTATCCAGTCCAGAGATGAATGGAGGTCATTTGCCATTGCCTGCCTCTGCATAGCGATCCTGGACTTCCTTAGTGGTCTCCCATCCAAATACTAACCACGTCTGACTCTGCCTAGCTTCCAAGATCTGACGAGATCAGTCTAGCCTGGGCTAAGGTGGCTAAGTTCTGTGCTTTGACCTGTTTAATAAAGAAGCACCTGGTTAAATCTTTTTATTAATTATGCATGTATCATGGAAATTAGTTTTACAAGGCTATGAATTTTTACTGTATGTACATTTTTTTCCTTTATGTGTTGTTGACTCTGTGATTGTTATTGCTAGCTGATCTAGGATTGTAATAAAAGTAAGAGAAGAGTACATGGCTGTTTACTTGCCTGCCAAAGAAGGGCTAGTGGTGGGTTAGGAGCTTTAAAGGCAAAATAAGTTTAGGCTGGAGTTCAATTGAAAGTATGGGTGTGAGAAAGCTATGTTTCATGTAAAACCCTATTTTAGAGGCCAAATTGCCTGCTGCTTACAGATAAGGAATCAAGGTTTGTTTCACACCTTCTGTTCAGTTTCCTCTGCCTCAGACAGTTTCCTAGCCAATGAATTGTTTGGCTATCTCAGAACTCTGAGAGGGGTGTGACACTTGTGTATTCTCTATTTGCACCCTACTGAGAACTGAATCTGAATATAAAAGCAGCTTACCTGTTAAACAGAGCAGTCAGTTGCTCTCTTGCAGTGAAAGTCACCAGGAATCACAAAGAGTTTTTATTCAACAGGAGTCTTGTGGCACATTTAAAGACTAACAAAACTCTCTTCCAGCACAAACTTTGGTGGACTAGACTAGAACCTGCTTTTCAGATGCAATTAGTTTCTACTCACTATGCCAGGGATGGGGAACCTCCGGCCCAGGGGCTGTATGCGGCCCCCAAGGACATTTTCAGTGGCCCTCGGGAGCTCCAGGGCCCAGCCGCGGAGGCACAGCGCGGCCCTCCCCGAGGGTGTTCCTGTGGCCGCGGCGCCCTTTGGACCTCCTCTCGTCGACTGTTGGTCAGCGAGAGGAGGGGGAGGGGGAGGGACGCTTCCCCCAAGGCTGCCCCCTACAGTTGCGGCATGCAAGCCCCTCTCGCCACCTGTCAAGCGGCGGGGGGGGGGAGAGGCCGGTGGCTCCCGGCAGCGGAACATGCACGCGGGAGCTGATGGACTCGGGGTGGGAGGGCATGGAGGCTGGGGCCCAGTCACACGGGACTGTGTGTGCTGCCGTGTGTGTGTGGGAAGGCGGGGAGCCTGGGGCCCGGTTGTGTGGGGCCAGCGTGTGCTGGTGTGTGTGTGGGAAGGCTTTTCTCTCTTCCTCTTTTTCTGTCACTCTCCTTTCTCCCCCTCTCTCCCTCGTCTCTTTCTTTGTCTCCTTCTGTCCTTTTCTCCCCCTCCATTTCTGTTTTTCCTTCCTTCCCTGAGGATCGGCTGCAGGCTGGGCCCCCCTGGCGCCTCGTTTGCTCGGGGCCCACCGCTGGCTGCCCTCCCGCCTGGGGGGGAGTGGGGGTGCCCTCCAGGCCTTCTCTGTGTGGCCTCCCATGTGGTTGCCAACCTCCAGGTGGTGGCTGGAGACCTGGCAACCCTAGCCTCTCCCCCCCCCCGCGCGCCGGGAGATCTACACCTGGTTATGGCCCCCAAATGATGTTATCAATGAGCAAATGGCCCTTAGCAGGAAAAAGGTTCCCCACCCCTGCACTATGCTGTCATTTTATGTAGGAGGGATCTTTTAAAAAATCAGGATTAAGGGGACATGAAATGGAGGAAGTACAGGGTGAAGTATAACTAGGTAAAATTAAATTGTAATCAAGAAAAAAACCAGACCATATATTAGTTATGCTAAACTTGTTAATCCATGTAATGGGTTGGGGGTCCCAAGTTTGCTAAGATAGTTAATACACGCATAGCAAATATTTATTTACACTACGCCTTTCTCCCTAGTGGGGACCCAAAGTGGCTTACATAGTTCTCTAATCCATTTTTTCCTCACAACAACCCTGTGAAGTAGGTTAAGCTGAATGTATGTGACTGGCCTAAGATCACCCAGTAAAAGCTTCCATGGAAGAGTGAGAATTCAAACCTGGGTCTCCTGTATCAGACACTATAACCACCATGCCTCTCTGGCTCTCTCATAGTCATAGTGACCTCCCACTGAAGTTTCTCTCACACACATCTGCAGGGCACTTGTCTCAGGGGACACAGATGTGATGTTCAGTGATAACTCCAGAGTTTTTAAAAGGCCAATAGCTGGAGCACAGAGGGTTGGATCCAGACTAAATTTTTCACCAGCAGAAAGGAACCTTCCTGCCTCTCCCCCTCCCCTGCAAACACTGATCTCCATGAAATAGTGCTCCTGAGATATATGGGACCCTGAGGAATGATATGAAGGGGGTCCCCACAGCAGGAAGGATAATAAGTGGAAATTGCCACTTTAGTCTGGATCCAACCTGGGGTTTGATTTGGATAAGGGGTGTAGCACAGCTAAAGAAGGGGTTTAATCTTTCTACCTCTGCACAGTTTCACCAACCGAAACTGACCTCTCCATCCCCCACACTGTTGTTAGCCATGAAAAGAGAAAAAAAGATAAGACACCCCCTCTCGTGGCCCATCTTTTTGCCTTTCCAGGGCTAATAACAGAGCAGGATACCAACCAATGGGTTTAAGCACAGCTATCTCTGTGTTACATTATGGCTAAATTATGTGGCTTGTTACTCCAGCTTGCAGCCGACAGGACAGTCATAAAATCTCCTCGTGGTTTGCTTTAGGCTTCAAGAATATCAATATCCTCAGTAGAAGTTTATAGTGTTTTGTCCTTAGCACAGATTCAGACTATTTGCTAGTTTGGGCTGTATAAATTTATTCAAACGAAAGGTTCTTGTTGGGTTCAAAAGACAGCTCCAGACTCCTGCAGTCATGGAAAGTATGCCCTTAAGGAAAAAATTAATTCCAACAACTGGAAGTACTGGAATCCCAAAGGAAGAGGGGCAGACACCACACTAAATTTCACTTCTGAAATGGCTTTGTGGATCCATACAGTTGATTGATTGTGGCTATTAGAGCCAGTATTTATACAATAGCTCCCTACACTTAACCAGAACAAATTTTGGGGAAGGCTCAGGCATCCTGGATGTAATGAGAGATGCCTGAACTCAACTTGTTGAGATTTTTTGGCTCTTGTGGAATTTGCATCCCAAATTGTGGAATTTGCATGAAATATACTTGACACAACATATAGTTAAGCTGCATGGTATAGTAAAACCATACTGGGCGGTTTTTAATTTAATTACACCTTAACAACTGCTAAAATGGCCAAGCCCTAACCCGGCTAGTCCAGGCTAGCCCAATGTCATCAGATCTCAGAAGCTAAGCAGGGTTCGGCCCTGGTTAGTATTTGGATGGGCGACCTCCAAGGGACACCAGAGTCGTGATGCAGAGGTATGCAATGGCAAACCACCTGTTTGTCTCTTGCCTTGAAACCCTATGGGGTTTCATAAGTGAACTGTAACTTGACGGCAAAAAAATAATAAAAAAGGCCAAGTGCCAATTCAAACTAATGACTTTGTTAATATATTATATTGTGTTAACTTAATATACTTGTGTACATATATGGCTGCAGTTTGTTTGAATCAGATACCAGTTACCTGGACCTCTCACATAGGATTTACAGTTAACATATCATCATACATGACATATAATATATCACATACTCTGACCTGGAGAGCCTAGGCTAGCCCAGTCTCTTCAGGTCTTGGAAACTAAGCAGAGTTGGCCCTGCTTAGTGTTTGGATGGGAGACCACTAAGGAAATACAGGGTTGTGATGTTGAGGCAGGCAATGGCAAACCACCTCTGAACATCTCTTGCCTTGAAAACCAAATGGGGTCCCCCTAAGTTGGTTGCAACTTCATGGCACTTTCCACCACCAGTATATCCGATACCATGTAATTAGGTATCTAATTCAGTTAGTTTTCTTTAGTGTAACTGTGTGTGTGTGATACGTTTATCAGCGGCCTCTTCCATCCCAATGGAAGTTAAAAGTGGTTCACAAAGACCACCTTAGATTAGTGGCTGTCAACCTTTCTGAAGTGGGAACCCATTGCTAATCTTACTGTCCTTTGGAAGGCTCATTTACATAGTAATTACACACTGCTTTCCCCTTTGTCAAATAAAACACAGGAAATTCACATCAGTTAACACTGAACATGTGTATAATTTGTTTCATGTTTCACACATTAAGCAGGGGCAACCCAAAATACACCACTGAGCCTCTTACAGCCTCCTGTCCCAACTCACCTTGTTCTTCCTCCTTGCCTTGGGACCACCTGTAAGATAGCTGCAACCCACTTCTGGATCCCAACAGAGAGTTTGAGAACCATAAACACACCATAAAGTACCATCAAATAAAGAAATTACCAGCACCAAATCTCAAATGCTTGTCTGAACAGAAAAGTCATTTCAGAACATTACATGCTCATTATTAGACCAGACACTTCTGTGCAGGGAATCAAGGTTTGCAGCTCTAGCTATGCTTGCGGATCTAAAACACAGAGCCCTAACACCAGTGTCTGCTTTAGCACTGTTGCAGCGTGTGATGTGAGTAATCACTACTCACTGACAGAGCAGTCAGAAAGGGTGGATCTGCACTAGAGGAGTGGAAAATTAATTCTGACATGCCTAAACATGTTCCCTCTACTTCTCAGCACCTCCTTTGGTCATTTTAAATAAACCAGCCATCATTTATTATAAAAAGAATGCATTGGAATGCCACTAAAATTGGTCCCTTAGAACTATGTGAAGGTTTGGATTAATTTTTATAAGAAGAGCCTTGAATACATGTGAAGCTGCCTTATAATGAATCAGATAATCAGTCCATCAAGGTCAGTATTGTCTACTCAGTCTGACAGTGGCTCTCCAGGGTCTCAGGTGGAGGTGTTTCACATCACCTACCACCTGGTCCTGGAGATGCCAGGGATTGAACCTTCTGCATACTAAGCAGATGCTCTACCACTGAGATGCTCTACCATTTGCTGGATCAAGCCATGAATTCATCTCATCTAGCAACCTGTTTTCAACAAGCCAATTACCTCTGGGAAGCTCACAAGCAAAGCATGCAGATGCAGAAGTGCTGCCAGTCCAGTGCACAGTTACTTCCATTTCATGCTGGTGGTTCTTGATCATATGTGCATCCATAACCTATACACTGTTTTATGTCTGGGGTTAGAGCCCACCCTGGTACTTACCAAGGCCAGTAGAGCGGGGGTGGGTGGGGGGCAACTATCTGCCACTTAGCAGGTCCAGCGACATGGTTCCATCCCTGGGGCTGGTCTCCAAGCAGAAGCTGGCAGCCTCTGGAAGAGCAACAGTGCTTCAAAGACCAGGAGAGCCAGCAAAGCCATGTGGCTCTTTTAGGGAGCCACACCTGGTAGCTGGGCTTGTCGCCAGCTGGCCAGTAGCCCCAGGAGATGACCAGAGAAACTCCTATGGGAGGGATAAAGCCACACCTTTGCCTACAGTTGCCAACCTGCAGGTGATAGCTGGAGATCTCCTCCTATTACAACTGATCTCCAGCTGATAAGAGATCAGTTCACCTGGAGAAAATGGCCGCTTTGGCAATTGGACTCTATGGCATTGAAGTCCCTTCCCTCCCCAAACCACACCCTCCTCAGGCTCCGCCCCAAAAACCTCCCACCGGTGGAGTAGAGGGACCTGGCAACCCTACCTCTGCCTCAAAACTCGCAGGAATACTGACTCCGATGGGATTTTCCTGGTACTACCTAGATGGGTGGGACTCCAGAAACTCCTTTAAAAGGACAGTCAGCTAAAGGGTTCTCTCTGCTAGGCTGTGGAGAGAGGCCTAGCATGGGTTAGAAAGGATACAGGGTAAATTTAACTCCCTTCTCTCCCAGTACTGGGGCCACAAATACTTCTATAAAGGACACTGGAGGGTGTCCAAGTTCAGGGGTAAGGTTGCCAACCTCCAGGTACTAGCTGGAGATCTCCTGCTATTACAACTGATCTCCAGTCGATATAGATCAGTTCACCTGGACAAAATGTCCACTTTGGCAATTGGACTCTATGGCATTGAAATCCCTCCCCTCCCCAAATCCCACCCTAATCAGTCTGCACCCCCAAAAACCTCCCGCCGGTGGCAAAGAGGGACCTGGCAACCCTATTCAGGGGTCCAATCCAGCAGCCCCAATTTCCGACATTTTATGTGCAGTTTTCTCTTAAGACAGTTCAAACAAAAGCTACCAGCTCTAGGTAGAAGAATTAACGTTTTTGTCAGGGCCAAAGGTGACCTGACTGTCTACTCCAGACATCCAGACATTGCCTTCTCCAGACATCAAGGAACTGAGGGTAGGGCTATCATGTCAGAGGGTGTGTGGCTAGGCAGACTGACATTCTTCTTTTAGACATTAACCACTGCAAGTAATTGTGTTTGCCACTGTGTGCATTCTATTCAAAAAGGCAAAACTACAAACACACAACCACTTGATGAATAGGGATGGACTGTCAGATAGTAGTTGATTCAGGAGACAGAAAACAAACACATTTGTGATAAAAGCAACTAGGCTCAGCTCACAGTCCCAGAGAGCTATGAAAGGAACCTGCAGCCCTCTTGGAGCCATTCATAGGCTCATATACCTGACATAGGGTTGCCAGCTCCAGGTTGGGAAATACCTGGAGTTTTTTAGGGCAGAGCCTGAGGAGGGGAGGGTTTGGGGAGGGACTTCCATGCTATCGAGTCCAATTGTCAAAGCGGCCATTTTCTCCAGGGGAACTGATCTGTCACCTGGAGATCAGTTGTAATAGCAGATCTCCAGCTAGTACCTTGAGGTTGGCAACCCTAACCTGACACTAGCTCCCATGCAGCCTGCGTAAACCACATAGATAACCAGGTCTTAAACAAGTGGCCTTTTTAGTTCAAAAGTGACTGATGTAATGGCTGATGGTAGGGAACCGTTCAGCAATTTGTAGCTTGGATTTGGGGGCTCTTAAAGAGGAAGACCCAACAAGAGATGGATTGACTCAATAAGGAAGCCACAGCCTTCAATTTGCAAGATCTGAGCAAGGCTGTCAAAGATAGGACATTTTGGAGGACTTTCATTCATAGGGTCGCCATGAGTCTGAAGCGACTTGACGGCACTTAACACACACACACAAAAAATAAACTCATTTGTCTTTATTCTACTGTCTGCCATCTTATCGTCCTTCTGTTAGAAATACCCCAGTAGGAAAGCAGACCAGTAAGGTTGTAGACAAGGTATGTCACTTGCAAGAAGCAGTGTTGGTTGCTAGGACTAGACTGCCCATTTAGCTGTAATAGTACTCGCTATTGTGTACCACATCAGCTGAAGCATATCTTTAGGAAGAGGATTGCTAGGATGTGACCCCCCCCCCCCAAGAACACATACATGATAACAAGCCTCATGGCAATAAATTAAGCTTGTTTCCAATGTGGTATGTTTAGGAGACAAATTACAATTTCCTGCTACCGATCCTTGTCTCAGGAAGTCACCATGCCATAAAGAAACCACCAATTGAATGTAATGTTTATTCAAGGCTCCCCAGAGGGTCTCTAGCTTGATCTCAATGTCACTAATCCATTAGGCCTTGAGTGCCACTTTGTTGATTGTGAATAGCAAGATCCATCTACAAGCAGCCAGCAACTATCTTTGAGCCCCAACCTACAATTTAGGTGTTTCACTATCTGAAAACACTCTTTATTTTGAAGGTTTCAGTATTCTGACCTAAAATTCCCCAGGGAAGTGTCCAGTATCTGTTTCCAAAGGGGGAGCAAAATGCTTCCAGCTTGCAAATCTAATGTTTCACACCTCCTCTGCAAAATACCTGCATAAAGAGGTATTTGTCAGTGGGAATTGGGTTCTTAAAGGCTGCAATCCTGTGCACGCATATCTACATTTGAGTGAATTGTACTCACAGAGGCTTACATCCAAGTAAAAATGCATAGGATTGTGCCATAATTGTCCGATAGATTTTGTTATCTGTACTGACAAGCATCTTTTCTGAAAGCAGGGAAATGTGAAGACCATTAATAGAACTCATGCTCCAGTAAGAGCCTAAATGAATCCAGTGTTTGGCTGAATGGCGCTTACATCCGAGGGAAAAATGTTTCCCCATCAGCTCTTTGAAGTGCCCCTATTAAGTGATTTTATACTAATAGGATTTTCCCATGCAAGAAAGACAAGAATGACAAAGCACTGAATGCTTGATTAACTCTGCCCCTCTACTAATTTGGATCATGTTAATTGAGTCCCTCCCTGCCATGCCATATTCAGCCATTGTCCGCTTCATGTATGAAAGCATCTTGATGAGACCCAAAACGCAGCAGTGTGTAAACACAATCCTGCCAAACACAGGGTGGATGAGACGTTTTATAAAACAAGTTCTTTGCTCCTGGCAACATTACTGGGTCCCAGCAGTCAGCTTTATGCATTCACTGAATTGCTCATTTCATTCTCCCCTCCCTTCACCCCCCACTCACTTTCACTCAAACTTGTTTCTAGGCTCATTCACAGTCATTAACGTAATTGCTTCAGGAACTTTTCATTTGTGTCTGGTGGAGTTTTTGGCTGGCAGAAAAGAAACTTCATTGTACTAATGTGCTGCATTCAAGACAGCAGGAATTACCTGGACTTTTTTCCCTCAGCAGTTTTGGTGACTCAGTCCATTCTTTGCTGTCTAGTTACGATTAAGCAGGTTGGCTGCATCTTTTAAACCCCATGGACTGAATACTTGTGTATTTCCATTTCTACTTCCACTGTTGGTATCTCTGGCTTGCTGCCATCCAATTAACACTTATTTGCATATGTATAATTAAAAAACAATGTGACATGTCAAAGTAGGTGAGGCTAAGGAGTCTTAAGGTGTCAGTAAGGAGCCTTGGGTCAGAAAACCCAGACACCACCAAGAAAATTAAAACAACAACGAATAACTCTTTTCATTGGAATTAAAGAGGCCCTGTATAATGGGGATGCTGAGCAAGAGGAACATAGAAATCTGCAAGTCTTAACATTCATTTCATTTCTTCTAAAAATGTCATGTACAGTTTGCAGTCTGTTAGGTTAGATCCTTTCCCACAATGACTTTGATCCACCCAAGTGTTTCTGCGGAGGAAAGTATTCTGCCCTCAGAACATGACCCTTCCCACCTCCCAGCTGCGACTCACCTTGCTCTCCGAAATACTGCTTGTGGGGTCAGGGGATAGTGAGTCACAGCTGTGACTCATGAAAGCTCACGCCCTGCCAGAAATTTTGTTAGTCTTTAAGGTGCTACTGGACTCTTGATCGTTTCTATTGCTACAGACAAACACGGATACCCGTGATAGTCATGAGACAGAAACAGAACTGAAGCTTAACTTTATTTATTTGTTCAATTTATAACCCGCCCTCCCCGGCCAAGACCAGGCTCATCAAACATATCAATATTAACAATAAAAGTAATAATTCTAAAATCCAACAATAAAACCCAATTAAAAACCCTTAAAAACTCAAGGTGGCGCTTAATTTGGCCCATAGTGCCTGGAATAAGAAGTAGGTTGCCCCCCCCCCCAATAACGAGAGTAACATAAAACAAGGGGGGGGGGAATAGAGAGGCCAGCAAAGGATGATACCCGCAACTATCCTCAACTGTAGGCCTGGCAGAAAAGCTCTGTCTTGCAGGCCCTGCTGAACTCTTTAAGGTTTCCCTATGGAAACTAAGCCTGAGCATGTCTATCCCCCTCAACCTCCTCTCTCAACCCACCTTCAAAGTGGATTGAAAGTGCATTATTTGGGCTGTGTGAAAATGCCCTGTCACATTTTGGAGTATAAGCTCCCCTGGGCAGGAACCAGGCGTCTTGTCCTCTGTAAAGCATCATCCATGTTGATGGTACTGTAAAAATAAACAATAACAACCCCCTCCCCACAAAGTAAGCTCTCTTTTAAAAAAACTGTCTGGGCTGCAAACTGTTTCATTTTCTTTTTCGAAAATAAAAGAAACAGGTTTTCAGGATATGGCCATCACAGAATCCTATAGTTTTTCTGTACTTGTACTGGGCACACAAAGCCCTGCATATAGGAACGCAGATGAGCCCATTCTTAGAAAGACCCCTTCATCCAGTTATCTGTTCATCTTGCCAACATCTATTTAAAAACATGTGTGAGTTTACATAGAAACATAACCATTCTTATGAGTATAATCATACCTGTGGCAAGTTGTAGTCCATTCACGTCCTTGTCCCTCAAACTGGCAAAAATAGAAAATACTGCTTGATGTAGCTATGCACAAATTGGATGTGGAATGATATAGCCCGATTGCATCACATCTCAGAAGCTAAGCAGGGTTGTGCCTTGGGTGACCACCCAGACTCTGCAGAGGAAGGCAATGACAAACCACCTCTGCTTTTCACTTGCCTTGAAAGCCATTTCTTGGGGTTGCCATAAGATGGTTGCGACTTGATGGCACATACTTAGTTGAAGCACAAGCACACTTCATTCCCCTTCCACCCCCACCCACCCCATTTTGATTCTTGAAAAACCGATGCCAGGGATCTGGGAACTTGCATGGACAAAACGTTGGGTGGGTTAGATTTTTTCACCCTCCTCACTGCAGCTACCTCCATAACATGGTTAATTGTTCACATATGACCCCCAATCTGGGCATCATGTTTTTTTCAGGTCAGAAAAACTTCCAAGGGAAGGGAACGTAACGAAGATCTGCACCAGGAGTAAGATCCAACCTCATGGTTTTCTAATCAGGAGTTTAAAAATAGGATACTTTATAAAGCTGCAGTACTGATTTTCGATGTCTCTGCCTGTATTGGCCAGAGCTGCAGCCATGTTGCAGGTAGTTATTGTTGTCTATTGGCTGAAGCTTCCTGATGATTCCTCAGCAACAGTTGGACAACTAAACCACCACAAAGTAGTGAGCAAGTTTTCATATTCCCCAAAACTCTTCTTTAGGCTGGATGTTTCAGGGCATAATGGAAAAGCCCAACGTCTGCAGTATATAGCATTGTTAAAGTTAACCAGCACCATCTAAATTAATTAAGCCTGCAATACAGTCTACACAGACTTTAGACCTTTGGGGTTTTTCCATTGCACCTTAAAAGATCTTTCCATCCTCTCCCCCTTTTATTTTTGCTGGTTATTGAACATCTGAAGAGTTCTGGGGAACTCAAAGCTGATGCTGCAGTTCATCCTAATAAAGGGTATTATACTACTTCTGCTTTTTTATATTTCCCCCTTATGGACCAAAACAACTACCAGTAATTCTTGTTTTGATAATCCCAGATACTGGCAAATCATCACAAGTGCATGTTGCCTAGCTAGAACAAGCCTGAACTTGACCCACCCTGTTGTTCTATCTTGCTGGATCATGTGGTGCCATAGGGCTAGGTCACAGATGAAGTTTCTCTGTAAGAAAGTAGCCGGTGCCATTCTTAATTGGTTTCTGTCTGGAATCAGTGGGAAAGCTGCTCCAATTTCCACACTGGGCCAAAGAGGGCTCCTTTTCGGCAGGAAAAGATGCATGCGCAATCGGGGCAGCGCCCCCTATTCTAGCCTTTAAAAGCTATGGAATCTTCCCGGCTGCAGGCCTGCGCATGCAGTCCCCAATGTGAGACTGCACAGAAGCCTGTAGATGAATTAGCTTTGCAATTTGACACACCCGCACTTCTACTGGAGTGCCTTTCACCATGTTAAGTTGGTACGCCAGCAGCATCCTCTTCTGGACACAAATTATTCATAACTATCAGGGCTTTACCAACGAGCCCCGTGGCGCAGAGTGTTAAGCTGCAGTACTGCAGTCAAAAGCTCTGCTCACGACCTGAGTTCGATCCCAACGGAAGTTGGTTTCAGGTAGCCGGCTCAAGGTTGACTCAGCCTTCCATCCTTCCGAGGTCGGTGAAATGAGTACCCAGCTTGCTGGGGGTAAAGGGAAGATGACTGGGGAAGGCACTGGCAAACCACCCCGCAAACAAAGTCTGCCTTGGAAACGTCGGGATGTGACGTCACCCCATGGGTCAGGAATGACCCGGTGCTTGCACAGGGGACCTTTACCTTTACCTATCAGGGCTTTATTAATATCCACGCTTCATTACTTGGGATGTATTTGGACACTTCAGCTAGTTCAGAACAGGATACTCAAATTGACTGGGGCTGGTTCCCAGAATATCTAAAAAGACCTTTGTGAAACTGCCTGTCAACTGACATCTTCTAGGTGCTCTCGGAGTTTTGATTAGATTTTTTTCCTACAGTAGAGGCTCTATTGTGAAATTCCCTCCTTTAAATACACTTGACACCATCCTTATTCTACAGGCTCCAAAGCCCTCCACTTTCAACTTTAAATACTGTTTACTTTTTTATAGCTAGTTGTACTCGTTTCCAGTACGGGGAAATGCTGGATAACAAAGATCAACCATATGAAATATACCAACTGAACTATTCTTAGGATGGATTTAGCCTTGGTGATAAAACTGGAGTAATTAGGTCCTTCTGATTGTATGTATTGTGAGCCATAGGAAACCTGTAATGGAGGTTTCTCTCACCCCTCACCCCCACAGCACTAGATAAGCAGGTGGAAGCTGTGGGCAGGAGTGCCTTTTTACTTGCTTCACATGGTTAGCCAACTGCGGCCTTTCCTGGGCAGATGATGTTGCCGTGGTGCATGCCCTCACTACCTCAAAATTAGATTACTGCAATATATTTCCTTTGTAAAGTGAAACTTCAGTTGGCGCAGAATGCTGCAGCCAGGATGTTGACTGGAGTAAATCTTGCAGACTATATAATTTTTGATCCATCTACAGACCTCCCAACCTGCTTCTGGATTCATGGGGCTGACCTTACCTGGAAGCCCCATACCTGAAGAACCACCTACTCCCTTATGAACCTACCTGACCACTATGGTCATCGGGGGCGGGGATCTTTCTGAAATAAGGTGGTTGGCAAGCTGAGACCTTCTCCATCATGGCACCAAAACTCGCAGAACACACTCTCCCAAGAAGACTCACCTGTCCAGTACTGTTGCAATCTTCCACCAGTGAGTGAAGACTGTTTTGTTTGGCATCCGTTCAGTGATCCCTCTTCCCATGCAATGTTTTGTTCTTTTGCATGCATTTTAGAATTCTGGTATTTGTTTAATGTGTTTCTTATTGGTATCAATTGTTTTCTTATATATATTTTTGTTAGCTACCTTGGTGGCCCTTGGGAGGGCTGAAAGGCAGGGTATAATTTTTTTAAAATACATAAAATAGTCACAGCTGATGGAAAACATACAGCTTATCAGTGAATGGATGTTGTATCTGAGAAGTAAAAATTCTTGATTGCAGCTGTTGCTTGCCTCCCAACTGGGGAGGGTGTGTATAAAAGCTTACAAATACAAACCAAGTCCTATCTAGCGATAACTTTTAAGACTCAGTACACAAACATTGGATGCCATGCTTTTATTTTTACAGGCTTAAATCTTGTGGACAATTCACAACCCTTTGTATTATATTATTTTCCAAAGGTGTAGATTTTCTGTCTGGGTTTAGTCAAAATGATACCTGAGAATTTGTGTCCTTCCTTTCAGCTTGATAAAACAGTCAGTCTGAAAAGCTTACACATGCACATAGAGAAACTGTTCTAATAAAAGCAGTGTTCCCTTTGTTAGTATCTATTGCAGGTAAGCCATTTATATTTAAAAGCTCAAAGCATTCAGTGAATGATTCAGATTAATATCCAAAGTATGTGATAACTCCAACCCACTGCCGCTTTAGGAGTCCCAGGTCACAATGCTGTAATGACACAACTGGCAGAACTATCCCTTGTGTGCAACTCCTACGGTTCCTATAGGTTTTAATCCTTCAATGGGGAAGAGAAGAGCTATGGCTCAACAGGTAGAGTATCTGCTTTGAACGCAACCCCCAGAATCCCCAGTTAAACAGATTGTAATATGAAATACCTGAGATTCTGGGGAACCACCGCCAGTCAAAATAGACATACTGACCCTGAAAGATCAATGGTCTGACTTCGTACAAGGCAGTTTCATGTGGTCAACAGCTTGATAACTGCTCCTTCTTACAGAAACTAGACTAGCAATAATGGGTAACCATTTGATGAGATTTAGAATGTTTATGGACACCAGACAAACCAACTTGTCAGTGGCTTCCCTACCAAAGCGTTAACACAGAGCACATCTAAATATTTTCAATCACTGAATTCATCCAAAGAATCACTCCTCTTCTACCTGTCCTTATATTCTTGGTTACAATCAGCTTATTGAGGTTACTTGCTCACCAAGAGACTCTTATCTTTACACAGAGGATGCATCTACAATGAATTACTTTCGAATGAACAGTTACAAATCTCTACTGAATCTTAGGGCTGCCTGTCTGTCAAGTTTCTCTCAAATACATTTGGCCCAGACAAGTGACAATCGGAGCTCCCTCACAAATCAGGCTTACATTTTTTTTATCAGTAGCCACAAGCTACATGTCAAGCCACTTAAAACTAATGGGTTTTCAGAAAATTTGATAAGTCAATAGAGGTCTGCTTTTGAAGAAAAAGATAAAAATCTCATTATGAGAGCTTAAGCCCTAGAATATGCCCAAAGTAGATTGTCCCAATGACAACTTACATGTTCATCATCACTAATTAATATTGCAATAGTAGGCATTACCTGTATTTACTCAAAAAGAAGGCAACCAAGAATGTAAGATAACCTCCCAGAAATGTTACATCCAAAACAATTTTACTGGATGGAACTGTAACTCGAATATAAAGATGATGCAAATGGAAAAAAAACTAGTCTTGCATTGGAGTAAATACTGTATTTAACAGCACTTTTCATTAAGTTCATTCTGGGAGCATGTTCACATGAATTGGGATGCAGGGAGTCGCCACATGTTCAAACTAAATGAATATAGAAATATTTGAGAGATCAACATGGGTGAAGTCATAACCTCTCCACTAATAATTTTCTTGGCCATTAGTCAGTGGACTCCCTACAGCTAATAGCAGAAAGACCCTTCACAGGTTATTACTCTACAATACCCTTTCACTACACCTGCACTTTCCCCTGTGTATCCATTGAAATATTTTGGCCATGGCCAAAGGCCCTAAAATCATGCTGAATGCCAGACAGGGAAAATACAGATTTACTTTTTCAGCTTTGCTAGTAATTGACCAACTCACCCGTTCAACTGGTCGAAGATCAAAAGGAAGTTTTCAAAATATTTCTTTTGAAGTTTTAAAGATTACGAAATGTACAGAGCAAGAACTAGCGGAATGCAAGCAGCCAAATTATCTTTTTACTGCAAGAGAAACTGCACATGCCATCTATTCAGTAACATGCGCCCTGCCGCTTGTACAGCCTGGTAGTTTTAACGTGATAAAACTTTACATTGTATGGAAGTGTCCCCTCATCATATCTGCAATCAGGTAGTTTCTTATGCCTGCATTGCACCAAAATGTTGGTACCACTTCGGATAGCAAGTTCAGTATACACCAACAAGCATAATGAAATATCTACATTAATCACATACACACAAACATTAGATAACTGACTGGCAGTAGAGTGCAGCAAGAGGGGTATTTATCACTTTATGGTCTATAAGCACTCTTAGAATTACTACTTAAGTGCCAAATTTAATTACAAGACTGGATAATGTTTGCGTCTTTTTAAAGGTAATGGCAGTTATACCCCAATTTTCCTGTGTAAGGTTGATTCCATACTAACATTTAGTTGAAGCTGTCATAATTCATTCCAAAAATATCTCCCTTTTAAAATTTAATCTCCAAGCTCAACTGAATCAACTGGAAATTAGCAGCTGGTGAATGCAGCATCTGAAGTACTAAATTGCTCGTAACTGTACCACAAGTGCCAGAAGGTGAATGAACCAGCATTAGCCTGGGGTAAAAAAAGTCAGGCTGAAAAAGGAAAAATATAATGTAAAACAATCTCCGCTGATGGGGACATTCTTTTAAGTACCTTGCACCTATGGGGAAGGATTTTAATTGTAAATATATCTAATATGTGGCATCTACTGCATTTCTACTTGCAGCTGCACATGCTTAGGGATTTTCCAGCAGTACATGAGGTCAATGGATTAAGCCACCTTAATGCTCCCCAGTTAAGAGTTGCACGTTCTTGCTAAAAGATTAGGTTTTTGTACTGATCACAATGCAATGGTATCCAGGCCATCTTCAACCCATAATCTCCTCTGGCAAACTGAGGGTAGCCCCTAGGCAAATTGCTGATTGCCAGATAACAGCAATCCACAACCCATCTAAGTCACTTTTTTAAAGAGAGGCAACGACATGCAGAACACATGATGTATTTGCCTGTGCCCAAGAAAATGTTCTGAAGTACATATTCCCTTTACCCAAGCTGGAAGAGACTAGTAATATAAATGGTGCCAGAAAAAGAAATTGTTACTGAACTTAAAATAAAGTGCTACTGTAAAACTACATCTAGCATCCATTTTCCAACCCACAGTAAATTTCACCACTGCCAAAAGCTTTACTGTGCCACTAGATAAACTGGGCAGAATACTTACTTGAAATTGCACTCAAGGTTTTTTTTTTTAAGCTCCGTGTTTGAGTTTTCCCCAGTATGTCAAAATCAGCAAAGCCCCCTCAAATAAAAGACACAAGCATCCTGTGCTTGCTCTTCAATTATGTTTAATATGAAAAGCTTTAAGCTTGCTCTTTGCTCAGGGTAATAAAACTCTTTGGATGATAATTTTGCCAAATTATATGCTGCAGCAGTGTTCTCTTTTCAATGCTGGATAAGAAATTCAACAAGGTATGTTCAAGTAGTATGGATTTAATCTAAATGCAAGAGCAAACACTTTCTAGCATACAAGATCAATGTACATACTGGTGTTCTAATCACATGTCATAAGCAGTTTCTATTGCAGATAAACATTGCATGCAACACTTCACTTTAAAGCAAGGCAGTTTTAGCTTTGTAGATATGACAAAGCTAAGCTTGATGCATAATTTTGAATCCCTTGGCAGCAAACTCAAGTGATTAGTTTGAGTGCCTCATTACTCCAACGCATCTGAGTGCAGCATGCTAAGCCATATGTTACTGTAACTTGCTTGAATGTCATGTAGTAGCCATCTTATTCATAATATGAGCTCATGATCAAGGCAACCACCATCAGAGCAGGAGGTATTTTAACAAGGGACTTTGTGGGAGTAGTTCCTTATGTATGAACATTCTCTTTGACCAGTGGATTATCCAAGCATTAAACACAGTGAAATTTGAATATGGCTCCACAATAGTAACAGTTCAAATTAAACTGTACACAAGTCCATCTGAAGGTTATATTTTGCTTGAAAGTACGTCAAGATATAAAAGTTAAATGCTTACAACGATTTGTAACCAAAACTTTAATCCCAAGATCTCCAAAGAGTTGAGCATCATGACAACTTCTGCACAATAAGAAAGTGTTATCACCTACAATGTACCCTTATGCATACAAATATTTGCTTCAGTAACTGGCAGCTCGTTATCTAAGTAATGTTCAATTTCCAAAAATACAAAATTAAATCTGTACGTTACATAACAAAGTAGTTCTAACTTTGAGCTACTACAAACTAACTTACAAACAGTTTTTAAAACATTTAGCTACAAGGTTTTCATATTCCCTTTCCTGGCCATTGTTTTTATTCTGATCACTACTCTGACCAAGTCTCAAGAGCCAACCCTGAATGGATCTGTGATTGTAGCAAATCTTCATAGTGTAATAAAATTTAGACGAGAAGCATTTGCCACTGCATGGCTTTTCAGGTTTATTTGGTAAGGTTACGCAAGGTATTCGTTAACATTACTGTAAATTCAAGTTATTCGTAAGGGTACATTGTGAAGTTTATTACACTTCATATCATCTGCTCAGAACCATGTACAGATTCAACAACTGTTACATTTGTCACCTGTTACAAGAGACAAGAAAAAAAATTGACAGCTAAAACATTTTAAAAATGCACCAAGCTTATGAAGACTTAAAGAAAACAATGTTCTGTACATACTCCTTTCCTCAGATCTAATGCGACTTCCTGTACACTGCTCTTCCTCAAGTCCTATTTCCTGTCATTTGACCTGGAGCGGCTAAATAGAACAGATTAAAAATTAAATTGCATTGCTTGACAAATTACATCCAATATATTTTACTACCCAAACTGTGTCAACCCCCATGACTTAAATATAAAGTTAGATTTCCCTCTGGAACATCATAATGATTGTACTAGAGATAGATCCAGATTCTTCTAATGAATAAACTTTACTTAGTATAGTTCAACAAAACAGCATTCTTACCTACGAGATCTGGAAAACGAACGGGAAGGCTTATGATTTCTTTCCCTCGACAGTGATCTCTCTCTCCTCCTATCTCTAGAAAGGGATCTGTAACAAGAACATTCAGTATTACATGAGGAATTTTTATGCGTTCTGGCAACCCTGGCAGAAAATAAGTCAATACAGTGACAATATATTTAACCGTTTTTAACTGCATAAACCCTCTTAACTCTTGGATACATTTTAAAAATTGCTCTTAGTTTTTTTAAATATCTATTTTATTAAATATCTTGTCATGCTTGGAAATATCTGCTTTATTAGATATATTTTGTTATTTCAAAAGTGATCTGAGATTACACATTACAATAACCTGACATTTCTGCATAAGTAAGTGCTGTATAACACAGTGTAATGCAAACACATCTTGTTGAAACACTGAAAGAATGGTGGCAAGTAAGCGATGTAATTTTATACTTTGTCCTTTGGACAACAATAAAATCAAACATTTAGAAATAATCACTATTTCCCATAGGAATTTTTTTCTGTACCACACTATCCGTTCAAAGTCACTGACAAACCTTCACCATTCTATAAACAATGCCAACAATTTACCTGCTGCGGCTACGAGAGAAACTTCTCCTTCGTGGAGATCTATAACCAGAAAAAGAAAAATGAGTCTTTTCATCAATTCAGCACTACTGGGGCGAGGCAATTCCCAACTTGTCAAGTCACTGTTGGGCCCAGTGAATGTGTCATAAATGGCACCCATCGTCCAGCAAAATGGAAAGATTAAGGCAGTAAAACAAAACTCAGCGTGATCAGCATGTTTCCAACCAGGAGTTTGCTTTAACTAAAAAAACCTCAAAGCAAACCTGTCCAATGCAGCACTTCCATCTCAACTAAATCCTCTGCCTAGAACACTATCCAAAGACCCACAAGTAGTTCTAAAATTGGTATAAACCACTGTTTTGGAACCCATGCAAGGTAAGAGTCCACCGAGGACACATGGTACCAAGTGAAAGACCAATGCAGTGGCAATGCCATTAAATGCTACATTACTTTAGTGGCAATGCCATTAAATGCTAAATGCATATTTGTGAATGTAAATTTTAAAATGCCATAGTGTGTTCAGACTATAGAACCTTAGTCTGCCCAGTTCATCCCAAAAAGTAATTGTTTTAAGTTCTGAAACTGTTAGTAAAACCATTTAAAGGTGAAAGGAGTTGGCAGATTTTTGCAAGGAAGGAATAAATGTTAGCAATTAAGTGTAGTTTGCCATCTCGCATGCAAATAATACTGCAGTTTAGTTACTTATATTAAGTTTCCTTAACACCCTTAAAAGTTTTATTCAAGCAACATATGTATGTTACCACTAAATTATGCACAGCCAGCCTTTGATTGAGAAAAATAATTACTTATAAGCCGCTTACTCCTTATTTTAACCAGCAGTAAACTGTATAAGCAGGAAAAACTTACTAGTTTTTTGGTTTCAACAAGCTAGAAATGGTGAGGTGAGGCTGCCGGACTGACTGCCAAGAAGAATTTGCTGAAAAGGTTTTGCCAGATGTTGCGTTGTATTTAGTTGGTTGGCGAAGGGGGTGTTGTGGATTTTTCCTGCTTTTTTGTTAGCCGAAGGCTGCTGCTGCAGTTGTTGTGAAGACATTTGGTAAATAAACAGCTGAGCTGATTGGCCGGGAATGTGTGGGCGGTCGAGGTGGCTGCTGCCGATTTGGTTAAGGTTGGAGAGAAGGCTGAGAGAAAACAGCATGCTCGGGAACCAAAGGGCGGTGCAACCTGACGACTGGCCATGCCTGGGTCATGTGAAACGACACCAGCCAAGCTGAATGGGGCGCGCTGGTCACATGACGCTGAAAGGGCTAGTTGACTGGCTAATGCAGACTCAGAGGGTGGTGAGAAGAGACATGATGGTGACTCTGTAACGGGTTCATTTTTATTAATAGATGGACCAAAAAGCATAAAAAAAGGAAAAACAAGCCATCAGTACAACCATCTATCAGCTAACAAATACTCCTAGTGTGTTTCACCCTTATCTTGTACAGACCTCCTTAGCCTGTTGCAGGTGATTATCAGTTCTTGTAGAAGCCAAGTACTGAAGTGAACAGTTAGCACCCTACTTGCCTGGGCCAGAGAATGCATTACCAAGTAAAAATTTAGTGCTGTAGAACTCAAATGACAGCAGAGTCATACCTCAACAATTTTACTAGTGAAAAATGTAGCTAAGTAACTATTAATTACTTAAGCATTCTTAAGTAGTGCCTGCTGGGCATATACTTGTGCTAAAATAGAAAAAATCTCAGTGAAAATGCCAAGCTGTATCACAATGGAAAAAGAAAAGCAAAAAACCTAAGTTTGAGTATTCGGAAGAAAAAGGAAATAACTAGAGGATGGATAGACTTCAGAAAGATAGAAGATAATCGACGTAAGAGGGCACTATTAACTGGCATAGATACCTAAAGACAAAAGTCAGTGTTTGACAGTGTATGCTTAATTTGTCTTCCCCTACACCTTTCACAATTTACAATTTGATGATTTGATATTCACAATCAATATGCTTTTCAAATAATCTATGCCAAATTATAAATAATGTCAAGATCTATATAAGTTCTGTGATTATCTTAGGTACCTGCGGCGAGGTGGAGGACTTCTTCTACGGTAATCATCCCGAGGACGTCTACCCCATGAAGGAGGTGGACCACGGTTCCGACTACGCTTTTCACCATTAGACAGTTCCACTCTGACGCGACATCCACAAAGTGTTCTGGGGGGTAAAGGTCATCATCAATAGTAGCCAAACTGAACTAAGACCCTTTGCCTGAGGATTTTTCTAAATGAATGAATTTAAACCTGCACAGCTTCCACTATTTGCTTTGGTCAACAGCAAACATTTTAATGCAGTCTGTATTTTAAT
This sequence comes from Euleptes europaea, assembly GCF_029931775.1. Lineage (NCBI taxonomy): Eukaryota > Metazoa > Chordata > Lepidosauria > Squamata > Sphaerodactylidae > Euleptes > Euleptes europaea. The sequence continues at coordinate 83,941,942 of NC_079313.1, forward strand.
TTCCTGCTTAGTTACATAAACAAGTATGTAATAACATTAACATGCCAGGTATGTAGCATTCTGTTTACTGTCTAAGCTACAACAAATCTGAAACTTTTATGCAAGCTATTTCTTAAGCTAATAAGCCTCTACAATGAGTGTGCATTCAAATGCAGTAAGAACTTGTATACCAACCTGAACAGCATTGCAGTTTGAAAGACTACACAATGATAACACTCTATACTTAAATAGCATTTGTAAGAAACACAAGCAAAGGATTAGCAACACTTAAGAGCTTCTGTATCCTTTGGGCTTTTTTCCCCTTAAGAAATATAAGGCCTTCACAAAAGTAAACCATGTTATTAATTTAACATTACCTATTCATTTAGATAAGGAAGTCTGACTAAGTTTTTCTCAGCCAGTCTACTTTCAACACATGCTTCTCAAGTATTAATACCATAAGTAAAATATGCTGTAGTGTTACTGATCGCCTAGAGCACACAAGTACTACCTTTTCCACCCCAGAAATAAATGCATCACTTTACCTCCCATCTAGCTCTCGCACTGCATCAGCAGCATCACGTGGGTCTTCAAATTCAACAAAGGCAAAACCAGGGGGATTCCGAGCAACCCATACACTACGCAGTGGTCCATAGTAGCCAAAAGCACGTTCCAACTCAGTCTTGTTGCCATTGTTCCCAAGGTTACCTACATATACCTTGCAGTCCAGTGGACATGAATCACGATGCATCTCTGAAAGACATGGGGGGGATGTGGATCAATTCCCTTTATGAGCAGGACCCAATACTACTTACTATAGCACCACAGGAAAAGATCTTACACGCATTCAATCATTACAACTCTCAAAGAGAGATGAGAGAATGGGAGGCATGGATAACATATTGTGAAAATGAATTAAATATGGGAAAGGTGAATTAAATATGGGAAAGGTTAAAGGTTATGATTTAATCTAATTCAACCGATTAAAGTAGAAAGGATGAAGTATTCAATAATTAAAGCATATAGAATGATATGTAGTTTATGGAAACGATACCATGCATTATAATGAATTAGAAAAAAAAATACAGAGGGGATTATATAGATATTAAACTGATAGAGGAGGGGAGAGGGGAAGTCAAGAAAAGTCAATATTGATTAGGCTGACTAGATTGAAATTGTTTTATTTTATGAAACTTTGAAGATGATAATACTGAATCTGTTTGTGACTTAATTAAAAAATAAAAAAGAATTTATGAAAAAAACAACTCTCAAAGATATGGAAAAGACACTCTCAACAATGCTGGTACTCAACGGGCAGAACTTATAAAAGCCCAATTTATCGAACAATACGTCCTACCGATTATAGCGCCCAGGCCACTTTAAGAGCTGGCTGGAAAAGACGAGGGCGCCCTTTTAGGGGATGAGTCGAACCTTTCCCCCAAATTCCGGCCAGTCTATTTTTTTCGCAAGCACAAGAAATATCTCTTGCAACCGCACAAAGCTGGCTTACCGCCAAGCCCCCTTAAGGCGCTGGGCGGTTCGGTATTTCTAGGGTGTGTCGGTGCCGGCCTACACTGGGATTCGTTTTTCCTCCGGGAAAATTAATGACTGTGAGCAGGAGGCGCATTTCCCGAGCCACTTCCCGCCGAGCCGGGCGGTTATGCCTTCTCCCAGTTCTCCCCCCACCCCCCAATCCGCCGTGACTCTAGGTACGCAGCCACAGCGCCCCCCACGCCCCGTCAGCTCCTATCCCACCTCTCTTCGCCCATTCCACACCGCTAATGGCCCGGCGACGCCATTCCGGCTACACAAAATGGCGGCGGCTCTTTGTCCGCTGTCGCAACCGCGCGGCCGAAACAACCCCACCGTCTCTCACCGGCTTCCGGGCTAGGAGAAATATCCCTAAACTGCTGCTGCTGCTGCTGCAGCTACTTTGCTGCCGCTCCTTCTCTCCTCTCAGCCGCCCCGCGTGAATAAACTCGTTCGCTTTCCCGCCAAGACTCGCCGCCTCTTCCACTCCTGCTTCTTCGCACTGCACAAAATGGCGGCTGGCAACCCCACGCCGTGGATTTATATACGTCCTGCCCCTCTTGGCAACGTCATCAGAGCGTCCGCCAATGACGACTCGCATGCGCTGTGATGGACATTTCAGGGCGGCGTGCCGTCTCCCGCAGCCGCCCTGACTCGAGGAGCCGCTTTTCTTTTACGTTACTGCCCTGTGGGCTGGGTCACGATCACCATGGCAACGCGGGCGGGAGGGAAAAGAAGGCTTGGTAGGCCGGAGAGTTTCTCATGGAGGTGCGAAAGAGCTCGAATTTATGTCGGAATCGGCAGCCTCTGCTCTCTTATCCCATTTGAGTCTTCTGTTTTTAGCCTGAATGTAGGTTGAAAGAAAGGGGGGGGGGAACACTTCCCAACGACTGAGGGCACTTTCACACAGCCCAAATAATGCATTTTCAATCCATTTTCAGTGCACCTTAACGATCGTTTGCAAGTGGATTGTGCCAGTTCACACAATTAAACCTGTTGGAAATGCAATGTCTGGTGCACTAAGATTGATTAAAGAAAGGAAGATCAGCGGGGGCAGCAAGTGTGAGAGTTGGATACATAGAAAGGTTGTGATCCTTTTCCCTTCTCTTCCTGTGCTCTTGTTTGTTCCTATAATGCACCCCTCCTCTTCCTTGTTGCAGTGAAAGAGAGGAGCAACAGGCCGCATGTTGCCCTGTTCGTTATGGACCCTAGTTAGAAATAAGCCTGTCTCTCAGTCGGTTACCAAGTTTGTGATTTCTGAATAAACTCACTTTGTTTAGTCCTTAATCAGACTAAGGATCGTTCTTAAGAAAAACTCCATTTCCTTCAAAACCAACCTTCAAAGTGGATTGAAAGTGCATTATTTGGGCTGTGCGAAAGGGCCGACAGAGCTGCCCAAGTTTAAGGATGCAATGTTTGGGATTGCCAACTCTTGGTTGGGAAATGCCTGGAGATCTGAGGGCGGAGTCTAGAGAGCCTCGCTCCCTTGTGTCTGCCTTGGCTTGGGTCCCCTGTACCTCCAACTGCCAAGCTGCGTGGCTTATCAGATGCCAGCAGTAGCTGTGGGAAGTGGGGGACCCAGAGACACACACCCCGTGCCAGAACAGCCCCACACGCATCCTTGGACCACCCACCTACCCATTCCCCCTGCACCCAGCAGCGTGTGCTTGTGGGAAGGGGGCGGGGACCAACATGTGGGGTCAGTCTTCAGGATGCCACTGAACTTCCACTGTGTTTTGCAGCTGAACTAAACAGAAGTTCACTGGCACCGGGGAGACCAACAACAGTGATAGCATGGGCATCCCTGAGTGAGATCCCACCCTTTTGGGTGTGTGAAGAGGCAGCCCCAAGGGAAAGTCAGGAATGGGGGAGGAGGTAGGATGGGCATGGAGCTGGTCTCATCTGCTAACAAGCAAACAGATAGGGACAGAATTGTAAAGCACCCTGGACTTCATTGAACAACAAATAACGAAGAGGACAGATGATGGGTTGCTCACTCCCTATGTCTGGTGTGGCTCCTGTGCCTTTGTGAGCTGCTCCCAGGGGCCATAGGAAGACAAGTGGAGCTGCCCCTGGCACAGCATGCATGTGAGTGAGGCGGACTTGCTGGTTGGAAAGCTGTCTGAGGCAGGATGCTCCAGGAGCCAGGCTGGAACCAGTGACCAAGCAGAGTGGTAGGAACTGCACTGGTCATGTCTCCAGGTCTTCCTATTGAACCACCATGTGCACACATGCTAAACGTCAACATGTGTCGCAATGGCAAACAGCACAGATGTCATGACAGCCTCAGCCATGCCTGTGGAGCCCATACCAGGAAAAGGAGTGAGGAGGGGGAGGATTTCTTTTTCCTCTGTGTGTCCATTGCCTCTCCTGTGGCTTATTGGGATTGGTCTGGCCCTTCCTCCCTGGCCTTCCCTGGGTTGGCCTAATAAAGGATTTTCTTGAGGGTGGGCTTTCCCTAGACTCCCCCAATGCCCTCCCTTCAGTGGCAGGCCCCTGCTGCCAGCCTCCTCCTCTGGCCTGTTCCCAGGTGCAGCCTGATCTGAGCCTTCTAAGGCATGCACCAGACCTGCCATGTTTTGTGGCTGCTGCAGTGCATTTCCAGGTGTGATTTTGCACTTGCTACCTTCCCCACAACTTCTGGTTGAGCTGCTTGCCTAGGTGGTGCCTGGGTAGAGCTGTCCCTCACTAGTGTCTCCTCTGGAGCTGATGAGCGTGGGGGTGGGGCAACCCCCACCCCCAGACAGCAGGCCATGTGGAGGAGCATAGCAGTGCCCCCTTCTTTGGTGGAGGGCCACACCTACTCACCTGACCCCACACGGGGCAGCAGCAGATTCTTCTGGACAGCTGTGTTGTGGAACATGGCATGTATTGTGAGGAGCTCGCTGACACCAAGGGGCTGCACGGCCCTGTAGCCCTGTGTGGTACAGGGAATGGAAGCATAACTTCAGTTGGTGTAATGCTTATTCAATGACTTTGTGGTTCTGATGGTGCACCTGGTTGTTGGCGACCCAGTCTGCTGGCTCATCCCTGGCATATGGTGTGAGCAGGTAGAGGGGTGGGGGTAGCCCAGTCACCTGTGGCAGGGAAAACAGCAGCCATCAGGACCCCCCCCCAGCCAACTGACCCCTGCCCGCCAGCGGTGGCACAGACCTAGCAGCCAGCCCTTGTCCTCTGGCCAGGCAGCCAGCAGGTGATTGAGGCCAGACATGGCAAAGATGTGTGCACAGTGCATGGGAACTTGGCCACAGGGTCTGTGAAAATCCCTGGTGGTAAAAGCTGGCCTGCACATTCAAACTTTTGTAGTAGTGTTAGTTGCAGTAGATCTTCAGCACATCCCAGGGGGCTATGAGCGCAGTGGGATGGGGGAACAGCTCTGCCTCCTCCTCCTCCATTAGAAAGTACACACACTTCTGCAGTTGCAGCAGCATTGCATCTAGGAAGCTTTGGCGGCAGTAGCTCACCAAAGACTGGGACTTCTCCAGCACCTCGGCCAGAACTGCCTGGAATGAGCAAGTGGCAAGACAATGAAGAGAGAGAGAGAGAGAGAGAGAGAGAGAGAGAACAGCACCTCCTACATGATGGGGATGGCCCTGGGAATGGAACCTGGCCCTGGAGGGCATGGCCCAATGCCTCACACAGGGCTTGGATGGCCAGGTGGAACCACCCCAGGCAATAGCTGCAGGGTGCTGATGCTCTTATGACAGCACTTCCTGTGGGGTTGCTATGCCACTCAGATGTACAGCATGGGCAGGAAGTGGATTGTCTGGATCCCTAGTCCATCCTGTGGCCAGAAGGAGCAGGGATGCATTCCAAGGTCTGGAAGTTCCCACAGTGCCTGCCCTTGGACTTGCATTCCCTTGTGGCATGTTGGCATAGTTTTGCTGGGCACAGGAGGCAGTGATGCGCACTGCCAGCCTAACTGGACTGAGGCTGAGAAGGTGCTCCTGTAAGGGCTGGTGAGGGGGCTCAGTAGAGTGGCCCCTGCTACCGCCAGGGGGGAGCTCCATGACTGTTTGCTGCCATGCCTTCTGGTGCATGGTGGCAAAGTGGGTCTCTACCCTCTGCCACACTGAACAGATGGGAGCTGTCTACTCCGAAGTGGTGGAACGACACAACTGGGCTGGCTTGGAGGTTCGTATGTGGCCTCCTGGCTCAGGGCAGTCCCTATAACAGGGCAGTGGTGGAGGGCCTGCCTGGTGCTGAGGCTGTGTTGTGTTCAGTTATTCTGTATGTCGTGGTGGGTGGATGTGGTGTCTTTCCTGTCAGGTGGGTATATGGCCTTGGGCATGGTGCAGCCCTGGGGGACCAGCATAGGTTGCCAGCCCGTGCTGCTTTCTCACTCCTGCCTTTTCCCCTGCAGGCATCTTGCTCAGCAGGGAGGCAAGAGCCTGCCTGTTGGGTGTTGAGGCTGGTCTACACACTGGCTTGGTGATCACGGACCTTGGGGACCAGGACATCGGTGCCACTGCAGCTCCAGTGACCCTGCTGGGACACCCCTCCATGAGGCCCCTGGCAGGCTGCATCTCCACCACCTATTCCATGGCTGTGAGGAGGAGATGAAGGTACACCTGAAGGAGCAGCTCATGGATGTGTCATCAGTGCTTGGTGGCCTCACAGTGGCCCTTGTGGGCCCCTTCTCCAACAGTGGTGGCGACTGGGGGGGTCACAAAGGGCAGCACCCAAGACTGGCCTCGCCAACATGGCCATGGTGCTGGTCGCCAGATTCCTGTGGCTGACTGTTTGTTCTTAGGATGGATGTGGTGGGCTGGGCCGAGTTGAGTCCAGAGGTGCAGCCATGCTTTGGGTGATGGTGTGTGGAGTGTGTGTGGGGTCCTGTTCCCTTTTTTACTCTGCTGCCTCTTTTCTGTTTGGCTGCAGCCTGTGCCTTTAAAAAGGAGGGGGCCACAAGTGTGGCCCAGCATTGCGTAGGCCTGCCCCTCTGTTCATATGTCCTGTGGCTGGCTCCCTGGGCATGGTGTCCTGAGGTTGGTTACCCTGGTCTGTTGCAGCCTCACCGTTGCATCCTCGTGATGTCTTGTGGGCATGATGGCACAGTTGCTGAAGATTCCAACACAGTCACAGCCCGTGCAGTCTGGCTGCAGGGGAATTTGCCTAGTCTGCGGCTTGTGTGGTCCTTAGAGATGTAAACTTACTAGTGGTACCGTTATTACACCAGTGGCTGGCTGCCTCCATCACAGCAGCCTTCAAGATTGTGCTGACCACTGGACATGAGAATGAGTTCTCACTCAGTGGCAAGCTAAGTGGAAGTGAGTGGAGCTCAATTAGGCTTCACACAAAAAAGACCCCTGAAAAAAGGTTGATTACATTATTTCTCATGAAGCTTCATTCCCATGAAAATATCATTCACTCTAATTCAGATACCTCAATGCTGCCGAATTCACCCTGGCTTTGTTTTTAACACCACAGACCCTGACTTTTGTGGTTACAACATATTGTTGTTACTGACAATGTGTTCTGGAATTCAGCAAGTAGATACTTTTATGTTTTGGTATGAACAAATTTGAAATGATGCAGAGGGAAACGAATTAGTTAATAATTTTCATGTCTTAATGCATGCAGGGGGATGTTACTAAAAAGAATTGGAAAGATCCCCCCTGACGAAGCTGCACGCGACAGGCGTTGGGGTTGTTAAAATTGTTAAAGAATCCCGTTGCCCTCTGCACCGTTTGTTTCTTTGCCTTAGTTTTGCCTTGGTGCTGCCCCTTTCTTTTCTTCACATGGACGTATCTCACAAACATGTAGCCCTGCTGGACTTCACCACCTAGTGGCCAGCAAGGAAAGCTGGTTGCCTTTCTAGAGACAAGCCAGTTTCCTTTCTGTTTGGCTGCAGCTGTAGTTGCCATACGGAGCTACACTGGGGCTTAACGGAAGTCCGGGGCTGGGAGGGGTGCATGGAGTTTCTGGTTGCATGGACACCTATGGGCTGTGCCATGTTTTTTTGCTGCTGGTTTTAGGGGTGCTCCTGGGGCTGGAGCAGCTTAGAAAGCCAACTACACCCAGCTCCAGCCACAGCATGCCCACGGCGCCACCTCTTTCTAAGCTGACACGGCAGGTATGATGGCATATCATCAGCACCCCGTTACAGAGCTACTGTCACCCATTACTTAAACTAGGCACAAGGAACCCAAAAGTCTCCTTGACTGTTTTGAAGCAACACATTAACCGCTAAGTCACAGTGATGCCTGGTGACTGAATGCTCCCTTGAAACTTTCTATCTTTGTAGGGCACAGCCTTTAATCTCTAAGGTTTGTTTATTTCTTTTGTCCAGGTTCAAAGTGAAGCCTTGTATTTCACAGCCAATAAACAGTCAATGTATTAATTAACACTGTTATTTAAAAATTAATCTGGTAACTCTAGATCTGATTAAAGAAAACTGCATTGCATAGATACACAGAACACTGGCATACCCCATAGAAATCAATCCTATATAACATATAGGTCATGCCTATTGAACCTGACATTTAAAAATAAGGTTAATTTTCAAAGCGTCTTACCCAGAGCTTTGCCTACTAAGGGGAAAGCAGGTTTCACTTATAAAACAGGACACAGGGTCTTATGCCAAGACACTGAAAGACTGGACAATTCTACCAACTATTTTGTCAGATTGCACAGAGAAGCCATTGAAATTCATAAACATCAGCACAACTTTAACAGAAAAGAAGAGAGTTTAAGAATGAATAAGGCTTGGCTTCCTATCCTGAAAACCTCCAGACTAACAAAGACTACAGTCCACAATAGCCATGCAGATTAGTTTTGGATTTCACACATTAACAGATCACTTCAGGATACAATGGTTCCATATTAACATACCACACCCTCATTAGCACATTATCTTGATACTTACAGGACAATGATTAGCACATTACCTTTGATACTTTTTGCAGGACAATGATTCCTCTCAAACCCACCCCTTTCTGACTATATATGACTCTTCCTACACACTTGACACTGAGAGACACTGTCCTTCAGTGTTACTCCTCTGAAGATGCCTGCCACAGCTGCTGGCGAAATGTCAGGAAAGAAAATACCAAGACCACGGTCACACAGCCCGGATAACCTACAAGAACCAAGGTTTCACTTAATTCTAAATCTGAGAGATCCAGAGGTTATAGGGTGTTGCCAGTTTATATAGAAGCTATTACATAGTCTAACATATGACTTTTCTTCTGATTCATACTCTCTAAAGGCATGATATAAGACATCTCTGAGCATCCCAAAGAATAATTGTTGCAAACTCTGTTCCACTTGTTCTGTAATTCACTCTGGGTATAAAAACATTTATTCATAAGTTATTCTTCAAGGCTGAACACTGTAAGTTAGCCAGAACAGTAAAAAAATATATGCATGTTTGCACTTTTACCCAGGAACTACAAGAAATGAAATGCAAATTCTTAGGCCTATTGTGTCAAAACATCCTGAATAATTATTTAGAATTAAAATCCACAACACCCCACCGATTGCCACAGAGGGCCAGTTGCAACAGAGGATGCCAACGATAGGACATTGTAACTGAAAAATGCTAAAATTACAAATATATAAATTTTAATAAGGTGCACATTCAAGTTAAAAACATAGGATCCAAAAAAGGACCAGACGCATTTCGGCCTAAGAAGGCCTACCTCACTTGACCGATTACACTACTTGATGTATACACATCCTTAAGAGCCCAACATACAACAGAAGATGAGACATGGAAGCCACGTTCTAGTATATAAGAAATAAATAAACATACAGGGAGCTTCACTATACTAGAAGGGCTTTTATACATTTTTTTACTGTTCTTTATGATATAATTATATTATCAGGATGTGTGCTAAAGTATATATTACTGACCACTGAGGAAGGCCTTCTTAGGCCAAAACGCTTCTGGTCCTTTTTTGGATCCTACTTTGGTCAATATACGATTGTACATCGCAGGTGTTCATGTTTGTATACATTGAAAGTGAAAGTTTTGCCTATGATAGAGGCCTATGTTTTTAACTTGAATGTGTACCTTATTAAAATTTATGTATTTGTAATTTTATAATTTTTCTTCGGTCTGGAATCAGTACTCGGGCTGAGTTCCATTTGGTTTCCCCCCCTCTTTTGTTGTTGTTTTTCCAGGACATTGTAACTGCCATGCTAGTTGAGATAACAGGTTGAGATAAACCTGTTACAGCTGCATAACGATTAGTTGACTTCCTAAGCACTTCTGGTTCTAGGCTCAAGACGCAGTTGTAAGTGTTCCTGGCAATGGAAATTGTTTCAGCTGCAAGTGTGAGAAAGGTAATTTCAAACGCACTTCGTTCTGTGAGCATGAATTTTAATAATTTGTGTAATGTTAACGTAAATAATGTAATTTCCAATAGAGTTATCTGACCCTGGTTCACAGCTGTTGGGAAGCAGATTTCCCCCCCTGCTTCCCTGCATGCAACCTCATTCTGGGGTATCTACAGCTTTTCTCTGACCTTTTCCAAACCTGCTCTGCTGTGAAGTTTGGGCAAGACTGCAGTACAGCCTGGATGGCTGGCATGTGATTGGAAAAATTCAGATCTTCCCACCCACCCACATGGCAGTCATTTTCCCTGTCCCTGCTGCAGCCATTTAATCTCCCTACCATCAGCGGGCTTAACAAAATTGTCACTAGAATGTTGTTATATCAATATTGCATTGTTCCACTAGGTGTAAAAAGTTCTCTGAATTCCCATATTTTTTAAAGTAAGTCTCTATCTCCTTTCTTTGCGGAGATATAAGTGGAAAGGCATATCTCTGTAACAGAAGGGGTAGAGACATGTGTTTTTTTAAATGAAAGCTGGGAATTCAGAGAACCTGTTAAAATGATTGTTATCATATTATATCAATATAACAATATCTTTGTAGCCTTTTTGAAATATTGCAAAAACTCTGGTAGCCCAGGAGAGAGGAAGGTGGCTGCTGCTGGGGGGGGGGGGGGCTGTGGCAGGGAAACTGCAGAGAAACCTGTCTTGTAGAAGCCCCATTGCCACTCTGTTTTATCAGCAGCTGCATCAGCAATGGGAAAACCACACAAGCCCATCCTAATATGGAAACCACCTAATAGTGAAAGTTTGTACATATCTAGATAACGTTTTAAATATCCTGTGGAGTGTAAAGGTGTGTTGTTTCATACTCCATCTGGGATATGAGGGTAATACTTGAGTGCTGACAAAAATTCAGAAAAGTTTGTATTTGATTGGTTCTTGTAGGTTATCTGGGCTGTGTAACCGTGGTCTTGGAATTTTCTTTCCTGACGTTTCGCCAGCAGCTGTGGCAGGCATCTTCAGAGGAGTAACACTGAAGGACAGTGTCTCTCAGTGTCAAGTGTGTAGGAAGAACACTTGACACTGAGAGACACTGTCCTTCAGTGTTACTCCTCTGAAGATGCCTGCCACAGCTGCTGGCGAAACGTCAGGAAAGAAAATTCCAAGACCACGGTTACACAGCCCGGATAACCTACAAGAACCAATGAACTCTGACCGTGAAAGCCTTCGACAATATTTTGTATTTGATTATTTGCAATGCGGCCAAATCTGTGGATCCTTAAATCCAAATACTGGAACCATGAACAGACAAGAACGTTCTTTCTACAAAATTGAGAAAAGCTACAGGTTTGCAGAATAATCTAAAAAAAAAAATTACATTGGAGGGTTGCCAGGGAGAGTGAAAGAGGAAATAGTGTGAGGAGGGTGATATGGAAAAACTGAGGTACTCCCCACCCGCAAGTCCTTGCATGTTCCCTACTGTGCAACTGGGCTTGGCCCTGAAGCCAGCACTGCACAACATGGCCAGACTTTTTCCATGGAGAGGCTGCGAGGGGGAGGGAAGAAGGGAAAACCGAATGCGGGGGGGTGGGGAGAGATAAATATAGATTGGCTGGTAGGTGAGAAGACGGGAAGAAGGCAGACAAAGGGGAAAGGCTATGGGGGGTTTCAGGGAAGCAAAAGAGGAAATAGAGGGGATGGGTAAAGATGCCCCTTGTGGGTCCCCCAGTTGTTTTCTCTAAAAAATGAAATTACACATTTTTATTTACATATAGTAGTGTCGTGAAATTAAGACACCAAGCCATCCAACTAGTAAGCAACATTCTTCTCTTGACTCTGTACAAAGTGTAGCATTCTCAGTGAAAGACACATGGGGACAATCTCTGAATGTGCTATTGATATACACAACTTTTTACATTACCCAAGAAGCAAAAATCTGACATGCAACCAACTGTGTAATCCCAGTTAAACTCTGATAATCCTTGTGATCTTCTGGGGTTTTCTCTGGAGTCCCTCTGCCACAGATGGCATCGTTCTATGGTGGACTGGCATAGGAGCACAACAAATAGGCCCCCAGTAGTTGAGGAAATTAATGCCTTACCCCTCAACTAATTAACTGGCAGATTTCTGAAAACCCCAATCGAACAGAGGGTCTGCCCTGTTGGAAAGGCAAAGACAGAAACACTTACCCATTTTTAATTCAGTTGGAATTTATATTCTTCTATAAGATCTTTGATTACTCCATTGATTTCACACTTTCCTGTATGTTCTCATGACTACCACTTAATCTATCTGCTGTCTGGTAACGATAAGGCTGTTACTCTATCAGTAGTTTACTACTTAACAGCTGCTTTGAAGATATGCCAAAAGTTATAATCAAGTTACGCCTAAATGCTCATTTGCATACAAGCGCTATTTTTGCACTGGAACTGGAGCAGAGGAGATGAATAAATGAGGATATTCAAATAAAACAGATTATGGGCCCGCAGTGACACTGACGAGTTCATGGTTTTATGTTCTTCTAGTAAAGTTTGTTGTTGCTACATGGTTGTGCACCAAGGCTGCCCCGGTCCCGGCCTTCTCCACCCTCGGACTATGCACCATGGGAGATAGGCTTGTGGTATGGCTGACTGCCCAGGAGCTGCCTGTGGGGGTGTCCATGGGGGGCCTGTGGCAGTCTTGGTACAGCTTTGGTCAGTCCCAGATACCAGCTGCCAAACAGCACATAGATAATCAGAGTGGTCCTGCCTGGAGAGGAAACAGACCCAGCAATAGTGGGGATGTGTACCGAGCAACTGTCCCGGGGACTGCCCCCAAATCTCCAAGAATTTCCTAAGCCAGAGTTGGCAACCCTAGGCTGGCCACCGATCTGGGGCAGTTGAGACATTCAGTGGCTTGTTGTGCCATATCTCATGGGTTACTAACTGCAGCTTGGGAAATTCCTGAAGATTTAGTGGTGGTATGTGCACAAGGCTGAGTCTGAGGAGGTGGGGGAACTCTGCAGAGGCGCCATAGAATCTGCCCTCCAAAGCTGCCATTTCCTCCAGGGGCACTGATTTCTGTAGCCTGGAGATCAGTCGTAATTCTGAGAGAACTCCAGGCTCCACCTGGAGGCTGGTAACCCTACTTGTGGGCAGAGTATGAGATTTTTCATACATTTTGGGCTGCTGCTGCTTGCATAATTTTGGCCTGGATATTCAAACAATATAATTTATTATTTTTCATCATTGATAGCAACCCTCTTGGATTTCGATATCATACAGGGATACTGCACAAAATGTAAGAGGGGTCCCAGCCTAAATTTGATTATCATGTCATGCAAAACCCGTGGCCAAAATGCATTGCTTTTATCCATCTGGCAACAATCATCATTATGCTAAGTCACATGGTTGTAACCAAAGGTGCAGCCTTCCTGGAGCAATGAGGTTTGTGTTTGCCGCAATCTTCTCTGAGCTACTTTGGCAGTTCTCACTAGTTTGGGTTACAGTGACACCCCAGGCACTGGCCACGGACAACATAGACTCATAAACTCTTGTTGTACTGGCAGCAATCGTTATTCTGCCTGTCCAGATGGGGACTGGATATTTGGCCTTCCAGGTAATATTATCTAGATGCCCAAGTTTTTCTAGGGAAGGAGTTGCACCAGATTCAAAACTAAACCACCCATTGTTGCTGACTTTGCTATTTGCATACATGATATAGATGAGGTGTCGCAATGGTTTCATACCGTATATTGCTTCCCTAGCTCAGACATACAGAGCATAGGTTGCATTAGTCATGGCAGCAAAGGCAATTAATTAAAAAAAGCAACTAACAAAATCTCCTTAGTATTAGTTCTTTAATATTAAAGCACATTAACAGGACAGCTTCCTACCCTTCTAGCTGGGCAGTTATAATGTTTAACCAGGAGTTCAAGAGGTTTTCCAGAATAGGGAAGGTATCTTTTTGTTTAGGGACACCCTTAGCTTGGAGTAGGAAGTTGGCTTTGCCAAGCTTTGGTCTGTTGCTGTTGCCTGGCAGCTGTGTGTCCCAATATGGAATCAGGACACCTTTACTTCGTACTGCAGTGATTGGAAATGTTGGATGCACCATCGGAACTGCCTGAATTATTCTCTTAAGTACTACTTCTCAAGGACTGTGGAACTGAGTAGCCATGGCAGTGCACTTTGTGCATGGCAGAATTCTTTAAGTGGCCATTCATGGACCATGCTTTGACTTCTCTGTCCGACATTCACTTGCTCCCTTGAATGCAAGCGTAGTTCTTATTGTAATAGTAGTTGCCCTTCAATTAATGCCTATTTAAAAGAAGGAAGTGATAAAGGTGAGCAGTGAATTAGACTAGATGTTTCAGACTTGACTTCAGCTAGTGCTTATTAGTCTGGAAATGTGTAACTAGGAAGTTCTGCTTTCACAGAGAGATAATTTACGTTAACTTTATGGGTATCCTGGAAACGAAAGAGTTCACAAGGCTGTCAGTTTAGCAACCTTTTATTTTAACATTTAATTGGTGACAGATTTTGACCTTTTTGGTAAGTGGCTTTTGCACTAGTTAACAAAGCTTTAGTGGAGAAACATGACAACTCAAAATTAGCACTACAACTCCAAGAGCCAAACTAGACATGACATCAGGAGACATGTGAATGGATGTCTCATGTTTGTTTCAGACTTAGTAGCAGCTGCTGGGGTGGTATGGGATGCAGTGTTGATTCTGATTAAGACCACTGTGTGTGTGTGGGGGGGAGTCCTTTTCCTGACCTTCTCCCCTACCCCCCCAACTGCTGTTTGCCCCAAGCAAGAAATATATAGATACCATACTGCTGCAACTAAGAATTAGGCACATATGTGTATTGATATTTGGTTACTATGCTTTCCATTACTAATAGCTTGAAACAATAAATTCAGGTGTAAACACAATGAAGCACAGAAGACATTATGGCAACAGAGATTATGTGTTTCTTTGCCAAGGCCAGTGGGGTGTGTACAGAGTGGTACTCATTTCCAGTACTGAATGGTTAGAGATGGCTCTGTGGTGGCTGAAGGGCCACTGGGATGAAATGGAAGTAAGCCATCCGCTATCCAGCGCCTATGTATTCTTTCCAGGCCCCTTCTCCACAATTTTTGTTTCTTGGAATATCAGTGTGTGCAACACTCCTGTGATGTGCCTGGGGAAAATGCTGCTTGTGTAGTCATAAGATCCCATCCACTTGTACCAGAAGGATGTCCTGGGTCAGTTTGCGAGACGTTGTCACATTATGTTTGTGCAGCAGCATTAAATGTGCCACATCACCATCCTGAGTTTTGTTTTTGTGGGTGAAGAAGCCCATAGGCTCAAGCCCTCCAGACCCGAGGCGTCAGACTCAATTGTTACAGGAGCCGGATATGACATGTCACTTGGTCAGGCCGGGCCATGCCTTGCCAGCCCAGATTAAGAGTGGGGGGGGGGGCTGTCTGGGCTGGCTTGTGGGCCGGATAAGAGCTGTCAAGGGGCAACTCTTTATTGTGTCCCATTATCTTCTGACCTATGGAAGTTGATCTCCAAACTCATGAGATTATAGCCATGCAGGTCAGGGAACTGCACTGAGGCAGAAGCAAAAAATCACCTCCTTCCTCTTTCACAAGAAAAAGTCTGCTGACAAAAGAGGAAGGAAGGGTGATTTTACCCCTTTTCACTCCTCACTGCAACCCTCAAGCCATGTTGCTGATTCCACGGGTCTAGGAATCAACTTTGGTTGGGTTAGAATGAACTATTGAGGGAAGGAACACGCAACAAAGAACTGTGCTCCTGCCTTGGATGGCTCTGCTAGATTAAACTCTATGATTCTATTATTCTAACCCACTACGTAGAAAGTTGATTCAGTTCAAATTCTGTGATATTACTTAGTAGTTAGGGCTCTTAGAACAAAGCATGTCCAAAATGTTTAGGCAAGGCAGGCTTTCAGTGACTCACTCATATGTCTTGTATCCTACCATTTTAATTCATACTTTTGTGAATTCATACCACAGCATCCCTTCAAATATCAAAAACAGTGTAATGTAGCAGGGGAGGGAGTCTTGGGAGCACCTCTGCCAGCTGAGTGAGATGTGGGCTGAGGTTATGTTCCATTCTTAGTTACAAGCGTTTTGGCTTGGGGGTGGCCAGAGGCGCAAGCCTTTGAGCCAAAGGGCCAAAGTCAAAGGGCCGTTGGCCAATGGATCGAGGACCAGCCCAGGATGTTGGAGGTGTGATGTATATTTTTCTATTTGTCTAAGTCATGTTTTTGAGTTTCTTTGCATCTCCAGTGGGGAGGAAAACAGGATAGAAATGCTTAAATAAATCATAAATACATAAATATTCCAACATGTTATTAGGCTGGGCCCTGGCATCAAAAATAGGTTGTTTTGACCAGTCCCAGTAAGTGTTGGCTCAAAAATTTGAACAGAATGTGCCAAGGGAAGAAGAATAACTTCTCTCAATAATGCTGAAGTCTCTGTCTCTCTTGTACTTGCTGTCTTGCCAGCTGGCTACTAGAAAAACTTGGCTCGAACTTGAATGTATAACAACATTGCACTTGTTAACATTGATCTAGAGATGCATGTGAATTATTGTCAAGCAGGACGAGTTCTTTGCACAGGAAGCAGGCCAACTGATCATGGGCAGATAACGGTTTGCATTTGTGTGTGGAAGTCAAGATGTATTATAGATGAAAAAGGATCGGCTACCTGCATACATGTACAAGGTCTTTGAAGTAAAGCACTGTACCACTTTCCTCATTGGTGCAGAATGCTCAGCTTATTTTTCAGGTGCAGCAGAATCTCATGTTAGGATGTGCACAGAGAAGACAGGTTAGTGGAAATAAATGGAACTAAGAAGTGCTTACATTGGGCTGGGTTGTGCCCCTGCAGTGATCAAAAGCACCAAATGCTTCTCCGTTATTATGAACTGATCCAAACTGCCAGTGCATGATTTTATGAACCTGTTACAATGATAGGATCCTTGCAATAGGATGAGACATATTTCAAATAGAGGTGGTCTCAGTGCCTTAATCACCAGCCAGACAGCAAACTTTATCATCCATAGTTTATTGTCGTCAGGAGAGGTACATATTTCATTTATACAAGAGTTCTTAGTCACAGGTGGTGATGCACAGTTTATATCTATTGTTAGTGTGATTACAGAGCAACTATAAAAGATGCTCGGAAGGTGCAGGTTGTCATTGCAGTCGGGGTTTCGGTAGAGGTCCACCAGCAACAAGAGAGACAAGAAAGACACCTTTGACTTTACTATATACTGCATCAACAGTAAGACAAGTAGTAAGTACTCTGCTTGAGAATGGCCTTGTTTGGTCTTTTCAAGAGTTTCTTTCAACTAATATTTGTTATTGTTTTTGTAGATAAATATGCAGTCTTTGCACACACATCTGCCAATAAATTATTATTTAATGCAGTACTTTAAAAATAATGACACTATTAATGGAACCAGTACTTTATATTCGTCACCCAGTGTTCTTTGTTTGCACATATTTCTTAAAAATCTGTCACATTTCAGATAACATATTCCTTTGCTATGTTTTTGAGAAGAATAACTGTATAGCTATGTTATGCAAACATACTCATGTTTATCATATTAATTCAAGTTAACATGGCACAAATGTACTGATGAAATTAATCCTTAGACTATTTTATATCATCTTGTTGAATAGATTAAAAGACCAGAAGATGCTCTTGTTCCAAATGATGACATTTGTACCCATTGTTTTTCTGGTTTGCTCTGCAACATGCCAAGAAACTGAAAAGTAAGAATAATTTTTGATTAAATTGTATTGTTTTGCCTTTTGGATGTAAAATTACTAATTTCTTTTACTTTTAACAATGCAAATAGGGATTTAAAACTATAGAAGCAGATGCTTTTAAATATAATTTTATCCTGTATTAAGCTATTTTCAGTGCAGTCCTAAGAAGAGCTACAGACTCTTAAGCCCATTGTCTTCAATCGCCTTGGATGTAACTAAACGAAACTGAGATTTGCATTAAGAGGTTTTTCTTTACATTTTTCCCCACATGGTGCTTCTCATCTTGTACTTCGGTAAAGCTTTGGAAAGCCAAGAAGAGACTTGCTATCACTTCACAGATAGTGACACAGAGAAAATTAACTTTTAACATTCCCAAACACACATTCAGCCAAAATAGACATTGATGGTGAGACTGTATCTGTTTCATTTACATATAAAGTTGGAGATTTTATTTTAACATGAAATAGATGTGTGGGAAAGGGAAGCAGAACCCCCTTCTCCTGCCATACCTCCCCATACTTCATAGCTCAAGGCAGTTACGTGTCAGTCCAGCTTAGTGACTTTAAGTTTAATGTCAGACATATGAATAAACAAACAAGGCTATCCTCATATCTAGACTGGCTTAGGGCAACAGGAGATATAACAGCTGGAAATACGAAGTTTATCTAAAGTTAGAAGCTAATTGTACCACCTTAATTTTACTTTGTGAGAAAAGGTACTCTGTAGAACTAAAGAGCAACAGTTGTGGAACACACATTTTTTTACAACACTGTCAAAACTGTACACTTGTACTGCCTACTTCTTCATACATCAGGGAAAAATAGGAAAAATAGGGCTGGATCCCATGGAGGATTTCCATGAATGGGGGAGAGGAGGCAGATGAAGGAGTCCAGCTCTGCTAATGGAATCCTTTCCATCAGCAATGCCCCACAAGATCGAAGCCATAGAATGGGGGGCAAGTTTAAAAAAAACCTTCTCTAGGACTGTGGCCCTGATCCATAACATCCCTACCACCACAGATGCTTTTGTAGCTCAGTTATACATTTCAGGTTTGGCCCTTAAATGTCTTACTTTAGCACATTGAACTTTCACTGGGTTGTGCTTTGGAAGGATGTGCCTGCAAGAAGTAGAGAAATGGGAGATTCCTTTCTAATTCAAGAAAGAAAACCATTATCTGTCAGTGTGATATGTACATATTCACTTGAATGTAATTCCCACTATGTTTAGTAGAAAATATTCCCAAATAAGCATGCACAGAATTGCAACCTTTTTAAAAAATGAAATTGTCGGCAAATGTGAAAAATCAAGTGGTGAGACAATGACTGGTGTGGGTTCGGATTCAATGGATCGTTCTGTAGATTTCTCTTTGCTTATCTATTTTTATTGGACAATCTGGTAGGAAACTAGCTACACTGTTTTCTAGCTCAGGTGTGAAATGTGCCTCTGCTTCTCAATAATATTGACTTTTTACATTTCAGTAAAAGAGCAGTGACAGAGCATCAGCTCCTGCATGATAGAGGGAGGGCCCTTCAGGGTCTAAAGCGGCTGATGTGGCTCCATAATGCTGTGGGTGGAGTGCATACTGCCAGTGGCAGAGACATCTCCCAGGCACACTTCGTGTGGACCTCACCAAAGAGCCAAGACCTCTCTGACCTCTATGATAGCACAGGCAGGGAAGAAGTACCCGAAGTGACAAAGCAACTGTTGCTGGGATTGCTGGAGAACTCGCCTTTTGCTGTACTAAAGAAGACAAATATGCTGCAGTATCTGAAGAATGTAAAGGGTAGTCAGGACCTGCAAGACCTTTCTGACTTAATTCAAGTTGCAGACCAAGGTGGCAATAGATCTCTAGACTGATTCTATTATCGTCTGTTACTTGAGACCTACACAGTGTTGACTCGAGGGAGTGCATAAGTAAAGGTGAACTGCAAAGATAAAAAGTGTTTGTACTTGTTTGTATTATTTACTACTTGGTGTTTTGGAAAGGCTGTCTCAAAAATGGGCCAGAATGTTTTCCGTCACTCTGCCCAAAGAGGGTTGGTGAGATAAGAAGTTACAGAACACAAAAATTCCCTTTAGCTTTCCAAAATGCCCTGCAATATTACCAGAGCTTCACAGCTGCTATAACTCATTAATTCCACCTCACATTTGTTGAATAACATTATTGCTAGATGTGTGTATTCTAACTCTCAGACTATACTTAAAGATTCTGTCAGGAAGAATGGAAAGGACCCCTTTTCCTTCTGCTTTCCTATTGTGTACAAGGGAACCACTGTACCTCTTCTCTCTTATATACCTTTAGCAGCGTGGTTGTATACCATGCCAAAATTAAAGCATATGGTATCTTAAGTAAATGAGAATAGTCTCAGTAAAAGTCCAATTCTCCAAATGTGCATCATGCTTCCTTGTGTTTGTTCTTGTTGTATCTTAGTACAGACAGTATGTTTCAGACTAGAATTGCAAGCCTTTACATACTTACCAGTGAATAAGCCCCATTCAACCCTACAAGACTTAACGTCTGTATATAGATGAGATCAGACAGCACAGATTCTGCTCCAACAGGGTTTGCCAGGGAAGTCAAGTATTCCAAATCAATGCCACAGCTTAGTGATCAAACCCCAAAGGTATAGAATAAGAAAAGTAAACGCAACCAATTAAGCACAAATTTAAACAATGTTAGAAAATTCATTCTGGTGGAAGGTATAGGTTGTGTTGCCATTTTGCATAGGGATGAAACCGCAAAGATTAAAGGAGCCTGACTCTGATAAGACTAGTTCCATGAAGTAGACATTTGTTTTACTCACTGTGCTATTGGGAAACATGGGAATAATTTGCCATGAAGGAGTAAACGTAGAACAGTGTGATGGAGGAGCAAAGTAATGCTAATCTTGATACCACAGATGGTGATCACAACTATCATCTTGCTCCTCCCCTGATATGGATCATACAACTTGGCTGCATGTTGCATAAATCCAGAATACAGTATGTTGAGCACTGAGCAGATTATATGGCCTGCTTATGTACCTGCTATAAAAACATCCTGCAGAGTTATTGCTGTGCACTCTAAACGAACTTTATTAGTTGATATGGGACAATTTTTTTCTCCTTCCCTCGGTATTGTAAAATATAAATATATCTACTTTTTCTTGGAGGATCTCTGAAAATGGAGGTTGGATTCAACATTCCAGTTCCTTGTGGTAGAGATAAGATCAGCGATGTCTCACATTCCACCTCTGCATTTGAGATCCGTTTTTGATCTAAAGTACTTCAAGAAAATCATAAAAGAAACTTTGAAGCATATCAATGTTTTATTTTGAGAAAGAAATTCCACATTCATACATACCAGAAGAATAATAAAGGTCACAAACATACTCATATTTAATAATTGCCCACTGTGTCTGAGTAAATCAACACCTAAAAGTGGTTAAACAGATAAGCTTTCAAAGTAAAAAGCCTGTATTGCTTATTGATGTTTCAATTACTATATATGTATCACACAGGATCTGTTGTTAAAATAAATCTTTTGATAATTACTGAACACAGATTACTGAATTTACAATGATCTACTTTAAACAAACCCTTTACTTCTGAGGTCATGGAATATATAAACATATATATTGCATGGAAAATATCAAAATGTTGTACTTGGTTTATTGTAGAAATCTCAATAAATATAAAGCAAGATTATATTTCGCTAATAACTACACTTTTTTAAAGAAAGTGAAGCCAAAGTTACTCTTCGAATATACTGGAAGTAAAACAACACTGCATATCTTGGCCTTGATAATAAGGTTGGCATATTGGGTTCCACAGCCATATAAGAGTTTCCTATGACTGTTACCTCAGCTGTAATATCAGCATATAGGTGGATTTAGAACTGGATCCTTCATCTGTCATGTTCTGTTGTGAATACTAGGAACAGTGTGGTCTTGCAGTAAGAAATAAAGGGCAAATGAAACTATCCTTATAATCAACCCAAGTAGCTGTTTCAATACTGCAAGTAAAAACTACACATTTTTTTATTGCAGCAAAAATAAAACAAAGGTATTTTGGTGTCCATGTAATCTGATAGTTATCTGGCTGATGAACCATATGAATCCAATTAATAGTTCAGTCCTTTGAAATAACTATGCTTACCTCTTACGTGTTATGCAATGCATACAGGATATACAAACGGCCCCATTAATTTTGTAATATGTAAAGCAGCCATCCGGGGAATCAAAGTTTGATTTTAATTTTCCCTCCCTTAACTCATATAAATTAATTATTTGGGCCAGATATTAGTATTTCTGGTCTAGACTCTAAAGGACTGTACCAAGCCTCTTATTGGTTGAATAAGTATTTCCATAGTTCATCCAGTCCTTTTCTCAAGTATCTATAAAGGTTAGCAGTTCACTATGACAAAGACATTCGGTTTCAAGGGAATAGCTTCCAATTCATGGCGACCCTATGAATTAATGACCTCAAAAAACCTATCATTAACAGCCTTGCTCAAGGAGCCCACTTCATCAATGCATGAAAGATGTTGTTAGCTGGCAGTTATAGACACATATATATCTCACATATATATTTCGCAGCAGGAAAAGAGGAAGACCCAACAAGAGATGGATTGACTCAATAAAGAAAGCCACAGCCTTCAATTTGCAGGATCTGAGCAAGGCTGTCAAAGATAGGACATTTTGGAGGACTTTCATTCATAGGGTCGCCATGAGTCGGAAGCGACTTGACGGCACTTAACACACACATAGACACATAAGCAGGGGAGAGTAAGCCGGGCAGGCAAAGCACAATGAAAACTAAGAGGTGCCATTTTTATTATGGCACACGCTTTTATGAATAGCAGCCTGCGGGATGTACTAAAACGAATGACAAGTCAGCCCATTGGAAGCAATGGGAGAGGCTGCCCAGCCCATTGAAGATAATGGGAGAGGAGTTGACTTGCATTGACTCCATTGAAATACATTACAGCACATAAACAGATGCAAAGAAAATGTGGAATGGATTTCCCAATAAGCTTTCTAAACCGTTCTGAGGTGGGGATGACAGCCCCCCAAGGGGATTGAAAGCCCTGGGGACCCCCAAAAGTGTTCTAGAGTGAGGATGACAGACCCTGGGATCCCCAGACATGTTCTGAGGTGGTGATGACAGCCCCCCAAGGGGATTGAAAGCCCCCGGGACCCCCAGAAGTGTTCCAGGGTGGGGATGACAGCCCCTGGGAGCCCCAGAAGTGTTCTCAGGTGGTATGACAGCCCCCAAGGGGGCTGAAAGCCCCAGGGACCCCCAAAGGTGTTCTGAGGTGGTGATGACAGCCACCCACGGGGATTGAAAGCCCCAGGGACCCCCAGAAGTGTTCTAGGGTGGGGATGACAGCCCCTGGGACCCCCAGAAGTGTTCTGAAGGGGGGATCTTGGGAGGCTGTCATCCCCCCTTCAAAACACTTCTGGGGGTCACAGGGCCTGTTATCCCCACCCTAGAAAACTTCTGGGGGTCACTGGGGCTTTCAATCCCCTTGGGGGGCTGTCATCACCACCTGAGAACACTTCTGGGGGTCCCTGGGGCTTTCAATCCCCGTGGGTGGTTGTCATCCCCACCCTAGAACACATCTGGGGGTCCCCGGGGCTTTCAATCCCCTTGGGGGCTGTCATCCCCCCTTCAGAACACTTTTGAGGGTCCCAGGGGCTCTCATCGCCCCTTCAGAAGACTTCTGGGGGTCCCTGGGGCTTTCAATCCCCGTGGGTTGCAGTCATCACCACCTCAGAACACTTCTGGGGGTCCCAGGGGCTGTCATCCCCACCCTAGAAGACCTCTGGGGGTCCCTGGGGCTTTCAATCCCCTTGAGGGGCTGTCATCCCCTTACTGGGAAATCCATTCCACATTTTCTTTGCAACTGTTTTTGTGCTGTAAAATATTTCAATGGAGTCAATGCAAGTCAACCGACACTCTCCTCTCCCATTATCTCCAATGGGCTGGGCAGCCTCTTCCATTGCTTCCAATGGGCTGACTTGTCATTTAGTACATCCCGCAGCCTGCCCCATCTGACCGTCGAGACTCTAGTCTTCAAAAGCTTATGCCACGATAAAGTATTTCCAACAAGATATATTCGACAGCTCCAAAGCAAAACAGGACTGCCAACCTCCAGTTGGGGCCTGAAGACCTCCTGGAGTTACAACTTCTCTCCAGACGACAGAGGCCAGTTCCCCTGGAGAAAAGGGCTGCTTTGGCACCTTAGGAGTAGATGTTGTCACGGAGGGAAGCAGGACAGTTTGCTGTCGTCGTCCCCACTTATCAAAAATAGCTTCGTTTCTTCTCGATGCAACATGGCTGCAACCCGTCGCAGTTTCTCAGGATAACATCGCGCTACGCGACCGCCACCCCAAATAACACGTACGCCACCATGCTAAACAAATTAAGTGTATTTAGGACTGCAGCCTCAAAGGGAGAGGAACCAGTCCAAGTGAAATCAACCGCCGAGTAAATGTGCCAAGGCGACGTCCTTGCGCACAGAGCCCCGCCGAACACTGCCGAATTTACTTCCGTGTAAACACGCCGAGGATCCGACTACACGGAAGCACTTTGCGCGAACTTCCTCATAAGCGGAAGAATCGGACAGAAGAGCTTTTACTTGCCCGGAGAAGCGCAGGGCGACGAGCGCATGCGCAGTCTCACTGGCAAAGTACAACAACCGCATCTTTTTGGTCCACGGACAGAGACGGGGTCTCAGCCGAGGCGCGGGCCATTTCCCGCCAGAGACGCGCCCCTTGGAAGGGCGGAGCCTATAGAGAAAAAAAGGGGCTTGGGACGCATGCGCGTTGGGCCGCCGTTGGCAGTTGGCGCTTGTCCGGTCAGAGCCTCCGAGCTCTTCTTTGGGCGAGGGGGATGAGAAGAAGGGGCGGGGTTAGGCCTCTGGGAACTATTTTATCTCCTGTGCTCGCGAACCTTAGAAGGAATTAGGAAGGGAAACGGCTAGTTGTCGCCCCTCTGCGGTGCGAGGAGGGGGGGTCCGGTAAGTGATTCTTCGCTCGAACTGACCGTTGGTCTACGAAGCTCATTTTCTCTTTCCCCCCCCCGTATGGTCTGACCTTAAGCGGAGGACCCCCCCCCCTGTTTCCATAGCACCCTAGGCTTCTCCATCCTTTCCCCCGCGTTTGGGCGTCGGTGCGTGGACAAACGGCCGTGCTGCGTCCGCGTACCTGGGAGCCTCCTCAGAGTCGGCGGGTCTCCTGCGCCTCTTGGTTCCCTCGCTGGTGTGAGCCGCCTGGCCTCGGCCCGCGCTCCATGCCTTTGTTTTCGAATGCCGTCACTCTGCTTGTTTGCTGCCGCTGCTTCTCCTTAACCTTCCACGCGGGAAGACGGGGCATGCAACTCGGTCTTGCGCATTTGGACTTGGAGGGTATGTCTGCTGCAGCCCAATTAAGCTGGAGCCCAGTGGCACTTCAGAAACGAGAACATTCTTTGGGAGTAATGCGGTAATAAATTGTTTTATGGGCTTCTGTTTGAATTAGCTGTAGTAAGGATGTCTTTTGGCTGTGGCCAGTTGCCCTGCAATTTGTTGCCTGGAAAAAATAGACCTCGCAGTGACACTGCTATTGTTGTTTTTTCCAAGTGGAAAACTTCAGCTGCAGAAAATGATGTTCAGTTACTCCAGTACGGCAAAGGAAAATAATGCCATGCTGTAACTCGTTTCATTTTTTAAGTGAGTGTTCAAAGCATTGTGGTGGTAAGATTCTTTTAAATGGGACCAATAAATAACTCCTTTAGCTGGGTTTTGGTTATGTTAAGCTTAGTGAAATACTGTACCTTACTAAATTGGGAAGTAGGTATATATCGTGGGTCTGGTCCATAACTTTAGCTTTCCATAACTCTTTTAAGTATTAGCTTCTTCTCTTGGACAGTTACAGTGTAGGGGCAGCAAAGAAACATTATTTGCGTTATTAAATCAAGGAAGAATGGTTCTTAAGATTAGAGCTGCAATCTGTATGCATACTTGCATGGGAGTAAATCCAAATAAAATAAATGAGACTTAGTTTCAAGTAAATATACGTGGGATCTACATGTAAGGCTGTGATTGTTAATTGAAAATGGATTTCAACAAAATAAATGGAGCGTAGGTATATCCAAATAATGTTGACAAGAAAATCTTCTGACATCATTTCTGCCAAACTTAAATGGTCAGGAATGAGGATTTGAGAGCTTTAGTATGCATAGTGAAATATGAAAATGTCATCTACAGATGCAGCATGTCCTCGTTGTTTGTAACTAACATACAGGAACTCTGATGTTTACTGTTTTGTAACATTGTGCCCTGCTTTCCCCCCTGTATTTTTTAGCTTCTGGTCTGGATAACTAAAATATAGTGGTCATGTTACAGTTTTACACAGCTTTGTTGAAACTGGCAGCTAGCATTGACCTTAAATAATAATGTAGCTTAGAATTTATATGTTAAGGTTTGTATCATGACTGGCCTAAAATATTTTCTATTCTCCTTTGTCGTCCCCTCCCCAGTAATCATGGCAATGACCGGTCCAGCACCTTGCTCGTCCATGAGCAATCACACCAAGGAACGAGTTACAATGACAAAAGTGACTCTAGAAAATTTCTACAGCAATCTGATTGCACAGCATGAAGAACGGGAAATGAGGTAAAAATCTGAGTTAGGGTGTCGTGGGGGGATACACTTCTGCATGAATTTAGAAGCTGTGCTATTTTCTTAAGCTTAAGAATAAAAAATATTAGAAGCCCCTGATGTCACCTAAATACATTTTATATTGTTTTTCTCCTTTCCTGCTAGAAAAAACCTTTACAGTATTTTTCAAAGATATTTTTATGGTTCTGTAATGTACTTCTAATCTGTTTTTCCATTCTTGTGTGTTTTAGTAAAGGCTATTGTCCTGCAGCTGTGTGAGAGAAAACTAAAACGTATTTTCCTCTCTATAGCACAATATTTTCTTTTGATTTCCGTGTGTCTATTGTAAACACAGTCTGTATTGCGAAATAAACTTGTAGTGTCTTTATGGAGTATTATAATGAAAGACATCTTCTCCAAGAATATTTTATGGCTTCCCTTCTATTTGTAGTTATATTTTATATTAGTTGCCTAATATTGGTTCAGAAGTAAAATTTTCAGTCTCTTAACCGTGATGAAAAGATTGGGAGCAACACTGCCTGCTCCCTCCTTTTTCTGATATATTTCTTCTGCCCCTGCTTTAAGCCTGATGCAGCATTATGCCTGTTTAGCATTGATGTTGGTTACTACCCACTACATTTCATAGTTTGTAAGTGTACTTCAAGAGTTGGTGAGCCTTGGTTAAGAAATTGGGAATGCTGTATCGGTATGAGAAATAGTATGAACTATTGTGGAATCTATTTCTAAAGGGTGGATAATAGTTTTATGGTCCATGAGAAACAAATTTGTTAAGTGTAGATTTACTTTTAGAATTGTGTGTGAGAGGCTCTGAAATTGTTCATTGGGTATACCTTATGCGAACTGAGTAAAACTGTATTTTATTAGCTTCCCTGTTAGGTGCCACTTTGCACAGATGTTCAACTTCAGCTTTAGACAAAATGTAAAATATTGCATGTATGTATGAGGAAGAAGAGATGTTTCATGGGAAAAACATATGGTGGGGGGGGGATTGGGACCACAGAGAATTGTAGTAATCTTGGGGAGACCACCTAGGGAAACACTATTCTGTCTTTCTTTTAAAGATTTGTAGTAGAAAAACTTGTACTGACAGTTTTGATGACTTCAGTCTGTATTAGATGACATGTTCTGCCCTCCAAAGTGTGTTTGTGAATATGTAATGCTGCTTCTTGAGCTTCTAATAATATAGTGTTCCTAATGCTATAGATTGTTGAATGCTTTTTGCGTCATGTCTAGCATTGTGGCTAGTTTAAGTAGATAGTTTTGCAGGCAGACTTTGAAGGCAGATTTTGAAAAGAGGAGTGGCTGTGTCTCAGTGGTAGAGCACCTGCTTGGCATGCAGAAGGGCTTAGGTTCAGTCTCTGGTATCTCCAGTTAAAAGGACCAGGCAGTAGGTTATGCGAAAGACTCCTGCTGGTCTGAGTTGACAGTAATGACTTTGATGGACCAAGGTCTGATTCAGTATAAGGCAGCTTCATGTGACCAAAACAGCTTCAAATTAGAATAAAAACTGTTGGATATTGGAGTCTTCTGGAAACATGGGATATCGTTTGTCAAAGGAAATGCTGTAGTTTCTAACTTTTTTCTAATGAGAATTAGGATGTACTTCAAATTAGGATGTCTTCAAAGTTGGGCATGTTAGCACATCATATCTAACTTATGTGTCGATGGCCCTAGTTGGGGTTGGCAGGGTGCTTGGTGCCTTATGCTGGTCTTAAGAGGCTATTTCCTATTACTACTGGACAGTTATCTCAGCAGTTTATAGAAAGGTCTTACTGTTTTAGTCAGTGATGGGGGGAAATTATAGCAGCATACAATAGAGAACTTATTAAAATGTGGCTCTGGCGTTAGCAAGAGCATCCGGAAGACGGTATTGCAAAGAATGACTTGCATAAGCTTGTGTTTCTACATATCCAAGAAATGGCTTAGAGAAGTTTAAAAGTGTGTAATGGGTAGTTTTTAGGAGTGATAATGGCTAACTAAGATTTTCCATCCCAAGAAATATACTCTTGGAATACAGTTTTAAATTTTATTTGCTATAACAATGTGGGTAAAACTGCCTTTTAGCATAGGTTCACATGCTAGTGGACATAATATAAGATACATCTGGATAAAATTATGTCAGGCATAACAGTAATAACCCTTAAAACAATTTCAATTTCTAAATGCTTCATGGAATAATTATGCTTTGTTTCTGAAGAGAGTTCAGGGAAGAAGACAAACAAGCTTCTCAAGGGAGAGTATTCCCTAACAGCAAAGGCCCTGCTGTTGGTCTGTCTTCAGGAGTAAAATTGTAGCTGCTGTCACCTCTAATCCAGTTCTAATTTTGTAGACTTTCCCTCTCTGTTGCTTCCCCCCTTCTCA
Source organism: Euleptes europaea (assembly GCF_029931775.1). NCBI lineage: Eukaryota > Metazoa > Chordata > Lepidosauria > Squamata > Sphaerodactylidae > Euleptes > Euleptes europaea. The sequence goes on from NC_079313.1 coordinate 83,970,507, forward strand.
AAGCAGTTCTCCTTGATACAAAAGTGACTTAAACTGGTTCTGCTTTCTGACAAAATAATCTTCAATTGTGGCTCTTGTAGCTTTGAAAGTCTTGTTTCTCCTTGTGCTTGAACACAAGATATGTTAGTAATATGTGTGGTCAGTGCACACACAACCCAGCAATAGGCCAAAAAGTGTCCCTCCCCCGGGGCTCATTTGCCTCAGGGAAATCTGGGGTGGAGAGAAGACGAACCCCTCTTCCTCTGGCACTGCAGTTCTGATCCAAATTAGGCCCTGTGGTGATTGGATAAGTTCCCCACAGCTGCTGCGTCACTCTGTGGCTGCAGGGAAAGTGGGTGCCCATCCCAGCTCATGCCCAACATAGTGTGGTGCTTTGTCTCTTGCTGGCCTAGAAAGACAGCTACAACATAGTTGTATCCAATGCTTGTTTTCTGCCAGCAATAGGGCATGTTTGCCCTTGGAGTAGGTGAGCAGTAGGGTGTTTTTGCCCTTGGGAGGGTGACTTTTGCCAGTTTTGCTCCCATATTGCTGTCAATGCTGCTTGTGGAGGGGAGGGGGTACCTTGAATCCTAGGGACAGCATATCTTGAAATGCTGTGGGGGAGATTTCTATTCTGCAATTGGAGTTATACTCACAGCTTGCATATAACTCATTACCTGTTACTTTAATGACACTACTCATACAGCCAATTTGGCTCTGAACAGTGTCACACTAACACTACCTATTACCTGTTTAAAATCCACTTATTGCAGTGGGAGTTTGAACTGGATTATCTAAAATTCTACATGAGAAAATAATGCTCTAATAATTCTGGCAATTTTATGTAAATAGCTACCTGCTTATGATGAATGAAGAACTAGGTCCAGGTGGAGAAACTTTACAAAAGCTAGTACTGTCAGTCACAAATGACCAAACTACATGTAACATCTGTCACATGATAGACCAAACTACACGTTACATCTTGCCACGTGATTGCCATGGAGACTTGCAGCAGGACACCAGCTGCAGGTCCATGTGGGGAGCACAACTTGGACCGTGATGCTTCTAAATTGAGTTCTCATGGAGAATACACAGCTGGTGTCCTGCTGTAAGTCCCTCTGGCAATCATGTGGTAGATGTAACATGAAGCCTTTGGGATTCTGACACAGCATGGTGGCCACAGCAACAAAATGGCTGCCATGGGAGGCATAGCCCCCCACAAAATGGCTACCACAGCTTACCTTCAGTCACCATGTTTTAGGTGCACAAGAATGCTGAGGTCTGTGGCACTTTGAACTCTTAACTCCAGAATATATTTTCATAGAGTTTACTTTTCAAATGCAGGGGTTTTGTTTACTTAGAGTCCACTCTTAGAAACAGGGGTCATAGCTTAGTCTTGAACACACACTTTTATTCAGGTCTCCAAATTTAGACCCATGTTTATCTATATAAAATGATATCTGGTAGCATGATGGGAATGCTAACTGAAACCCTGAAATCCACTGCCATTCAGAGTAGACAGTGCCAGGCTGGATGCACCAGTGGTTTGACTTTGTATAATGCAGTTTTATATGTTCTGTGCTGCAATCCTGTGCACTTGATTGAGAGCAAGTGCTATTAAGACCAGTGGGATGTAATTCTGAATAACTATGCAGAATAAGCATCTCTAAAACTTCCTAGCTGGGTCTGGGGGAAGCTCTTTAGTAGAAACTGTGAGCAAATCTGATGTCATTTGTCTGAAAAAATAAAACCACCATGATATATACCCCAAAGCAGGGGCAAAATTCGTTCTGCTTATAGTGGTGCTGTGCCTGCTTATTCTTTCTATTTCCAGCTGGGAAAGGAAAATGGAAAAAGTGGCCAGGGGCAGCTGCTTTTGGGACACAGAAAAGCCTTGCTGATAACCTAAAGTAAAAATCTATTGCAAGTCTCCTGTGGTGAAGCTCTTAAAGGCATAGTGCAACAAATTATTTTGCCTCTTAAAGCATTCACCAAGGTAAAAAGCATCCTTGCCACTGACAAACTTGATTGCTTCTGTGCAATGCTGACTACTGATGTTTTGTAGACATACTTGGAAGGCTTTATGAGAGTAATTTTTGTTGTTGCATTTGTGCTGGCTTCTGTCTCCCCTTCTACTTCATTGCTTTGTTATCTGAATGTGCAAAGATAATGGGGACTTCGATTAACCCAGTACATTTGTGGAAGTGTTACTATTGACATTTTTCATATCTCCCATGTGCTTCATGTTCTTTACTTGAGATGACCATACTGCTTCTTATGTCATATGCAATTGGTTGACAGTTGCCATAGCTACTCCATATCAGTAAAGGGGGGAAGTTTCTTTGTTCTGTGGAGTCTCTTATGATCACAGTATCTTTTTAATACCTCCCCATAATGACACTATCCTTTTGAGCTCCATTGTGGAAATAAAGGGGTCTCAAATGTATTTAGTTACTGAATACTAAAGCCTGCAAATTTCTAACAGTTTAAGAAGTCTAAAGGCCAGAATATTTAATAGAGGTAAACATGGCCAGATGCCTAGCAGCTAAAAAACTATTTTCCATTGTCCAAAGCTCCTAATTTCTGAAAGATAGTCGGGCTTTCACTATACAATGGCCATTTTATGTAGAAACATAGTACAACATTTTATATGATTATGTAGAAATTAATATACACTCAGAACCTGAATCGTAATGAGGCCATCTGTATAAAGGTCTGTGAAATTTACAAGTAGTTTAGGTCTTACAGAAGGAAGAACAAGTATTTCTCTTTCTGTGTGTGTGGCAAGTGTTTATTTCGTGAAGTAGTAAGGTTAGAATCTATGAAAGTCTTAGTCCACAGGTCATCGCCATCCTCCCCTTTCCAGACGTGGGGCTCGTCTTTAATCTTGACCTTCCATATGGTATTTTCTTTTAACCACGTCCTTGTCTCATTCTCACCTTCTCTCTTCGTCTTATAAAACCAAATGAGAAAGAAATGGTGCTGCCTGTGGTGTGACTCACCTTAGGTTGCAGTGCAACCTACTTTCTGCTCCAAGCTGCCATTGAAGAATAGTGCTCTAGTTTAGCCTCTGAACTTAGTGGAGATTCTATTCTAGGTTCCTGCCATTAGCCAATATCAACTAACTCAGTCATCTGAGCATGGCCTTCTGCAGGTGCCACACAGGCAAGTTCAATAACTGTCTGTACATGAGCATTCTTTGTTGTGTTCTCTACCTTATGGAATAGCCTGCCTGAGGAGGTTAGGAAGTTTCCTACACTTCTGGCATCCTACCAACTCCACAGGGTGGATAAAAATAAATGATTAAATAAATCAAATCACATTTTTAGAATTTAAAGCAGGTTTTTTAAAATTTAAAACAATTTTAAAAATTTTAATTGGATTTTTTAAATAAAATGCTTTTTGAGGAAAAAAAATCTAAAGATCATTTAAATAGTTTTTGTTTTTAGATACATTATAGTTAGGGTTGCCAACTTCCAGGTACTAGCTGTGAGATCTCCTGCTATTACAACTGATCTCCAGCCGATAGATCAGTTCACCTGGAGAAAATGCCCACTTTGGCAATTGGACTCTATGGCATTGAAGTCCCTCCCCTCTCCAAACCCCGTCTTCCTCAGTCTCTGCCCCAAAAACCTCTCGCTGGTGGTAAAGAGGGACTTGGCAACCCTAATTATAGTCTAAACGTTATTCATCATGAAATAATGATTAGTTTTTAATTATGTAGCATGAGGCTATATATTCATGCAATGTTTAAATTTTTTGGTAAAGGAATTCCATTAATCCATTCACAATGTCAAGATCTGCCTGAGGTTTCTGTGAGATTATTTTGGGTAATTTTTCTATCTAGAAGATATTATCACAGATGCTTTGAGTTTTGCAGTCCTGAAAACTGAATTTGTGTCTGCAGAGATACCGTATATACCCGTGTATAAGCCGACCCGCGTATAAGCCGAGGTGCCTAATTTCTCCCCCCAAATGGGGAAAAATTAGGCACCCGCGTATAAGCCGAGGGTCGGCTTATAACCCCTCCCCCCCCGCAGGCTTACCTCAATCCAGGTGCGCAGGCCAGCGCCGGCCGGCAGGGTCCTCGCTGTGCCCGGCAGGGGCGCCGCCGGGGCCTCCAGAGGCCTCTGGAGGCCCTTCCAGGCCGGCGCCGGCCGGCAGCAGCGTCGCTCCGCCCGGCAGGGGCGGCGCCGGGGCCTCCAGAGGCCTCTGGAGGCCCTTCCAGGCCGGCGCTGGCCGGCAGCAGCCTCGCTGCGCCCGGCAGGGGCGCCGCCGGGGCCTCCAGAGGCCTCTGGAGGCCCTTCCAGGGCGCTCCTGGCCGGGGGAAGCCACGCGGGCACGGCAGCGATGGCGGCGGAGGCGGCGATGGCGGCGGCGGTAAGTTCCCCCTCCCTCCTCCCTCCTCTCTCCCTCCCTCCCCCCTCCCCTACCGTATTGACCCGCGTATAAGCCGAGGCCGGCTTTTTCAGCCCTTTTTTTGGGCTGAAAAACTCGGCTTATACGCGAGTATATACGGTAAGATTCCTCTTCACAACAAAAATGTTATAAAATAAACATACAGAATTGAGAAAGACCTTAATGCCATTGTTCCTTTGCAAATCTGTGTACCCAGAATCAACCGCTTACCTTTTAAGTGCTAAGTTTCAAGAAGTTCAATGCATAGAAGATTGTTTGGAATGGAATAGATCTGCAAACGGAGGGAGGGACAAGCAGTAAAAATGAAAGTGAAACCATTTGAGCAGAATACACCACAAATCTTGAGATCTTTGTGTGTGTAGCCTGAGGTTTATCATGTTATTCTCTCCCTGGAGAAGAAAATCTATAACAGCAAGCAGGCTGTAAAACATTCCCAGAATGGAAATATTTTAATGAAGTTCCCTCTACCTATGGGTAATGCAGGCATGCAAAATGCAAACACTGCAACAAAGATGTGCAAGGCCTGGTGTGTGTGTAAAGTGCCGTCAAGTCGCAGCCGACTTATGGCGACCCCTTTTTGGGGTTTTCATGGCAAGAGACTATCAGAGGTGGTTTGCCAGTGCCTTCCTCTGCACAGCAACCCTGGACTTCCTCGGTGGTCTCCCATCCAAATACTAACCAGGGCTGACCCTGCTTAGCTTCTGAGATCTGACGAGATCAGGCTAGCCTGGGCCATCCAGGTCAGGGCGCAAGGCCTGGTGGCCCAAATGAAACTGGAGATCATTCACCTCGCAATAATTTCATAATTATCTATCTGTGAATTTCTAATGGTGTAACCAAATCAGTAATTTTTTTATATAATTGTAAAGCTAATCTGAAAAGTTATTATTCTAAAAATGAAACTATCTGGTTGTAAATATTAAGATTATGCCAGCAAGAATAAGTCTTTAGAAAACCATGATTTAAATCTAGTCTTACTGAGTAGTGATTTAAATCATGATTTAAGTTGATTTGATTTAAATCAAAACCACCCTGAAACTACATAAAGCAGAATTGTTCAGGAGGGCATTTTTATAAAGGTAATAAGGCTATATTATAATCGAATAGTTCGAGAAGATGCTTTAAAGAAGGCAATGGGCTGTGGATTATACTCTGGTGTATAGTATGTGTTATCTGTTGCTGTATGTATTGTCCTGCTCTCACTGCATTGTTTTATACTTACATAATGCAATTTTCTGTATTGTTTAATACTTATGCTTTGTTTCAAATTTCTGCAATCCTAACTATTCCATTGCTTATTAGATGTCTCATCCTATTGATTGAATTGTTTTACACTGTGTAATCTCCTTGAATCTCCGTGAGAAAGGTGGACTATAAATAATGTCAATAAATAGAAGTGAGCCGGTGTGCTGTGCTGGAGTTGACTTTATCTTAACTTGAATATGAGAAACAAATCCTTAAATGAGTAAGCCATGACACTTAGAAAACCAGTTTGTGAACTTCATGAATTCTGACGTGGAAGAAAAAAATCTCATTGTTCAGTCTTTGCATCGCTGGGTTTGTAACTATAAAAGTAGTCAACCCCACCCAACATCTGGTATAGGAAATAGCTTTTGATTTCTTTCTTCCGCCAACAATAACTATCTATTCACCCACAACTTCCTTCCTCTGATCATGTGTTAATACCACCCTGGCATTCCTCTGGTTGGAAAGAATACTTTATTACCATTCTGAAACTTAAAAGGTTGGATTAAACAGCATATATTGCTGTAGTACTCTTCTGAACAGTGTGGGACTGTTTAAAAGGCCAAGATAAGAGCAGCTTAATTATTTATAGCCCACCTTTTGCACTTGAGATTCCAGGTGGAAGTTATTGTTGGAGCTTTATTGTGAACAAGACCAAATAAAACCCACTATGATTAGCTGGGCACAGATGCTAGGCCATGATATACTATTAAATAAATGGGAAAGACTTTGGTCACGAGATATGAAACTCATACTTTCTCAATCACTAAGGGAAATATTTATAAAATGATGAATAGATGGTATTTGACACCTAAAAAAACTGGCAATGACTTACAAATCGATGTCCCCGAAGTGCAACAACGAAATAGGCTCATTTCATCATATGTGGTGGTGTGATAAAGCAAAAAACTTTTGGGACATGATTTACAATGAAATAAGGTTAATTATACAAAACAATGTACCTAAAACACCTGAAATGATGTTACTAAGTATGATACCTGACTCTATTTTATCTCAGATCATTTTTTATATATGCCACCACAGCTGCGAGATTAATTTATGCAGCTAAATGGAAGCCAATGGAAATTCCAGACAAAAAAGACTGGATACAAAAGATGTTAGAAATGGCAGAACTTACTGCATTGATAAATCAAAAAGACAATGTACAATTCATGGGTGAATGGGAGGCAAGGAGGGTTTACTGTGAAACTGAACTTCAACTGGAGAAACGTAAAGGTTACTCATTGATCTAATCCATTTTTCAAAGATATTGCTAAAGAATTGTGATACATTAATTTTGTTTTTAGTTTTTAAATAACTTTTTTATTACTATATACAATGCTTAATTGAATAAAGTATTGAATAAAGTAACTATATTTAGTTATACAAAACATATTAGGATTAGAATCTTTAATACAAAAGAGCAAATAGGTTTATAACAAGATGGAGGAAGATGAAGGGGGCGTTCTTTATATTTACTTAATAACAAAGATGTATTTTCAACAATAATGTATTTTCTTTTTTCGTATTGATGAATTGTACGCATTGTTGAAATGTTCATAATGTTATAGAAAATAATAAATTGTTTTTAAAAAAAAGATTCCAGGTGAAATACACTGTGTAAAACAATGCAGTTGAATGAGACATCAATAACCAATGCAATAGAGCTAGGATTACAAAAATTAGAAACAATATAAAAGTAATGATGTGTCAAAGCATAGCATGGAATTACATAAGTAGAAAACAATTTAGTAAGTGCAAAATGCACTTTCCAGGTGGGAAGAGTACTGCTGCAACTGAGAGTTAGGGGAAGATGGGTGCTTTAGGTTATATTTCTCCCTGGCAAGCAAGAATGTGGCATAGTGCTGTATTATAGCCCCTTTTGTGATCATCAGATGCCTCAGAGAGGTTTTCAGGTTGTGTCCCAGGAAAGCTTTTCCGGTTCTTCAGTAAGATCAGTGATAGAGAACAATCTTCCTGAAAGACTGTTTGTCCACCATTACTCATTGTCCCCTGTAATGTGCAGCTTGGGGGGCAGCTACTGCCCATTGGAATTGACTATTGTAGCATGCTATATGCGGGGCTTCCCTGGAAAAGGACTTGGAAACTACAGTTGGTATAGGGTACAGAATATGATATCTGTGCTAGCCATAGACAGCACATATAATGTCCTCTTTGATTAACAGAAGTGTAAATGGAAACACTGGCATTACTCTGATCATCTTGTATGTCAATAGAGTTTTGGAATGCCAAATTGTAGTTCCCAAGGACCTTATTCACAATTTCTTAATTTTTCAGACAAAAGAAATTAGAAAAAGTGATGGAAGAAGAAGGCTTAAAAGATGAAGAGGTATTGCATGTTCTAAAGTTTCCAGCTAAATATGCTATCTAGAAATCTGTTGCTTATGAACTTAGGTTACTGAATGCTAGGCTACACAAGTTAACTGTATTGCAAAATTCTATTTAAATTTTTTTTTAATAGAAAAGAATCAGGAGGTCAGCACATGCTCGAAAAGAAACAGAGTTTCTGCGCCTAAAAAGGACAAGACTTGGGTTGGAAGATTTTGAGTCTTTAAAAGTAATAGGCAGAGGAGCATTTGGAGAGGTAAGAGACCTAGAGACTATCACTGCTGCCTTGAAAACAAAAACAGCACAGAGAACCAGCTACTATCTCTCCCATACTACCAGTCCAGCTAGAGCAAAAGGCTGTCTTTGGCATTATGTTCAAAGTATTTTTTTAGGACTTGCAGTGCATAAGCACCAACTTACATAGTGTCTGACTTCATCACATTTTTGTAGGTTTGAAAGAAGTGATGTAACTAGTTCGTTTCTCTAAAAACGGGGCATACCGTATATACCCATGTATAAGCCGACCCGCGTATAAGCCGAGGTGCCTAATTTCTCCCCAAAAATGGGGAAAAATTAGGCACCCGTGTATAAGCCGAGGGTCGGCTTATAACCCCCCCCCCGCGCGCGCGCGCAGGCTTACCGGTACCTTCTGGGCTCCTGGCGGCGGGCCCGGCGTAGCGGCCTCCCTGCAGCCGCAGGGGGCCTCTAAAGGCCGCTCCCGGCCGGGAGAAGGCGGCAGGGGCGGCTGGTCAACCTCCTCGTGGCCGCAGGGGGCCTCTAAAGGCGGCTCCCGGCCTGGAAAAGGCGGCGGGGGTGGCTGGGCGGCCTCCCCGCGGCTGCAGGAGGCCTCTAAAGGCTGCTCCCGGCCTGGAAAAGGCGGCGGGGGCGGCTGGGCGGCCTCCCCGCGGCCGCAGGGGGCCTCTAAAGGCTGCTCCCGGCCGGGAGAAGGGGGCGGCCGGGCGGCCTCCCCGCGGCCGCAGGGGGCCTCTAGAGGCCGCTCCCGGCCGGGAGAAGGCGGTGGGGGCGGGTGGGCGGCCTCCCCGCGGCCGCAGGGGGCCTCTAAAGGCTGCTCCCGGCCGGGAGAAGGCGGCGGGGGCGGCCGGGCGGCCTCCCCGCAGCCGCAGGGGGCCTCTAAAGGCCGCTCCCGGCCTGGAAAAGACGGCGGAGGTAAGTTCCCTCCTCCCTCCCCCCTCTACCGTATTGACCCGCGTATAAGCCGAGTTCGGCTTTTTCAGCCCTTTTTTTGGGCTGAAAAACTCGGCTTATACGCGAGTATATACGGTAATAGCTTTATTAATAAACATTGCTCACAGTCTGTCAGATGAAGTAAATCCTCATGCTGAGCTCTGTTAATTTCTTAAGCTATATACAGTTGCTTTCAAAATTCAGAGAAGGTTATTGCCAACTGATGTTTAGAACAAACTGGCTTATTTGAAAATTAGAACCTGATAACAAACAATGTATTCTTACAAACGTTTAGTTTTTCTTATTTGCTTTGGCTCCATAAGTAGCCCCGTGCTATTGTTAAGGTACATGAATAGCATTTCTTTTTATCTGTTCTCATCAGTCAAGATATTTTGGATTCACCCCAGCCCATTCAAATGAATGAGCTGGTATAATATACTTCCAGAATCTCTTGCTTTAGCTGATCATGCGCATTGTTATGCATGTTACCAAAATAGGGAAAGTAGTAATTAGTTCAGTATGAATCTAAAGGTTCAATGGCAGTTGGCAATATCTGTGCTAAATTGATAGAAGCCAAAGGTTTGTATCATTCTGCATTATCACAGAGTGCTTTGCTTCTCATTTATATTGCTTTGAGCCTTAACGACAAATAAAAATGCCTGAAAAGGGATTATAATGTGTTCATTTATTTTTGTACAACTTCTAGGTACGGCTTGTTCAGAAAAAAGACACAGGGCATGTATACGCAATGAAAATCTTACGCAAAGCAGACATGCTTGAAAAAGAACAGGTAAATACTGATCGCTTGTGGCAGTGCTAGCATACTGATGCTTAATGTTTAACTAAAATATGGTTCTTTGTTGCTTTACCCTTCAGATTAATGATAGGATTTTTAAAATTACTGTTTTGTGTACAGAGTAAGATTAGAATTCCTGCTAGTGTGGGAGAAACTTTTTTGGGGGAAACCCTCTTGGTAATCTAGAAGTGATCAAATTAATTTATTTACAATATTTATAGACAGCTTTCCCAAATGCATCAAAGTGATTTCCCCATAAAACAATTGCTTAAAATCAAAATCTGGAGCTGTATGTTTGTGGGTGACATTTTTCCTATTGTTTAAGTTATTTTTAACATGGTTTTACGCTGCTGTCTATTCACTATTTTATTGAGGTATGCTTTTATTTCTGTTTCTAGTTGTGAGATTTTTTCTGCCTGTTGTAGAGTGCTTTGGACATCTTTTTGGAGAAACAGCTAATATTAAAAGCTGTAAACATCAAAAACTGAATGTGTGTTCATACATGTGTGTTGATAAACTTACCCATGCTTACTGTGGAGCTGTATAGGGAAATCAAAGTTTGGAATTCTTGCATTGGCCACCCTAACTGCTGGTTAATGTGAATTTAGGCACATGCAGGTGGAAATGAGCAGCTGAGCTGCATAAAGGAAAAATTATTTTGAAGCCTGTCCTATAGGTGTGATATGGCAAGAGCCTGCTTGTGAACTGGAGTTGACTTTAAAACAGAAGGGAAATAAAACTACCCCAGAATGGTTACTTATTTAAGGGTTCCACGTGGCTACTTAAAATGCCTTTGCCTGTGTAAAGGCGTTTGTAAAAGAAACTTAATTTTAAGAAACACAGTAGTTCTTTAGTTGTAGGTGTTAGAAACATTAACACAGTTCCCCATTTTCTCTCTCAAACTTGTTTCACAAGAGCTATTTCCCATTAAACTCTTAGCAATCACTCTGTAAGCCTTAGAGCTATTTTCCCTAGATAACTGGTTATGTATCTTGTCCTGATCCAAAACCCAAAAATGTGCTCCTTTTAACTCCTGAGGAGAATCATGCACCAGACAGCTTACAGCTCACACAGCTGTTTCCAAACTCAGTCTGTTAACTACTCTCACAGTCAGCTGTCAGTTCTTAACTGCCTGTTTTCTAACTGCCACTCTCAGAATTCTGTTTGAACTCCCTGTCAGTCATGGGGGTTCTATGACCGGGTCAAGTCTTTAGAATGCAGCTGTCCGTCACAGTACAATTTAAAAATTTGTGCTAGCTGCATGGTGCTCTTCTGCAGGTAAGTGTTCTTTGGCATCTTTTATATGGCTACCATCTTGGCTTAAATTGGCTTGCTTATTGATTGACCATGCATAATGAAGGGAGAGCTCTACCAGCATTGTCTTTTGCCGCTCATGTTTTGGAGGCCAGGGCTGAATAGCCTTTTGTGCCCCTTGACTCCCTTTTAGTGCAAATTGGTGGATGGAGTAATTGAAGCTGGCTTTTCAGCTCTTGCTCAACTCATAACATAGTACCTGATAAAATTAGTTGCTGGCTAGAGGTCATCAGGCCCAAAATTCCACTTGCAAATGCTGTGCAATGGAAAATATTTCATTTATTAATGCAAGTCTGTAATTATATTATGTCTACCTCCCAGGTTGGCCATATTCGGGCAGAGCGTGACATTCTCGTGGAGGCAGACAGTTTGTGGGTTGTAAAAATGTTCTATAGCTTTCAGGATAAGCTAAACCTCTACCTAATAATGGAGTTCCTTCCTGGAGGTAATTATTTAAGATAAAAGGTTGTTGTGTTCTGTAACTGTCTTATAATCCTTCTTTTGATACTATTGGACATGTGAATGCTTCAGTCTGTGGGTACATAGGCTCTGATGCTGAATTACTGAGCTGTTGCAGTGCATGCTAATAGATGTCTAATGCCTTGTAAAAGGAAGGCATCAGTTGATCTGTGTCCAGCAGTCTTCATGGAAAGCAGTTTTAGACTACAGGAAACTTCTTCCATAACTAGATGCACTACACAGGTAATAAGATTTTACTTCTGGACCTACGGTGTTGGTAGGTGTGTCTTTGAGGGAGTGGAAGGAACTGAAGCTGGACATATTTGTTTTAAACATCTTACCAACTTTAGTAAAGCAGTTTTTCAGAGTCATAATCAGTCTTCCAATTCCTAACCTTTTACTTGACTAGCAGTGAAAATATTTGAGGCCCTTCTTTTAGCAGTGGAACCACTTGAATGGTATTTCCACACTTGCCTGTTGTTTGGTATCTTGACAGTGTTGCTCCCAAAAAGTTGATTTTTCTCCACACTGTCTGTTTTTACCCAGTAACTGAATTGTGATTGGTTTAGCTTCCAACACAATTGCAGCATAATCTCTTCAGGTGTGAACTGGCAGATTTCATGCCTGAAATGTGCTAGATGACCCCACCTTCTTGAATTTTTCTTTTGTTTTTCCACCTGACAATTCACCACTCTTTGGAAGTGAAAGTACCAAAAAGTAGGGTAAAGTGTCAGTTCAGTATCCACATTTCTTTATATGATATGTATACATACTAATTTAAATGAGAAAGGTACTTTTGATAACACCCCAACTCTTACTCTTCTCAGCAGCAGTACTGGCTGCTGAAAGGGGGGAAATGGGGGAAATCTCAGCTACCACTATTGCAGCTGCTGATGGGAGAAGAGGACTTGGTGGGGGAGGATTATGTGGATTGGCCAGCTGCTTGTAATTTAAGAGGTTCTAACTACTGCTCTCCCCCACCACCAATATGTGCCTGCTTTACTGGACCGGGCTTCTTTGCCAGTGCTGTCTGAAAATCAGTCTTCTGACAATCTTGAATTCCTTTCTTCTCTCTCCCCCCCCCCCACCTTTGGTTAACCACTTCACTGGAATGACTGCCGGTGAGGGAACTTGTCCTAACATGCACTGCTGTTGGGGTAGATTATCAGCTCCTCTGTCCCAGTTCTTTAAATCTGCCTTAGCCACTGCGATAGTCTAACTGGCCAATGGGGAGAATAGTGGGAGGTTGCTGAGAATGACAGTCTTTATGGTAACTGGAGTCATGCTTGCCTGGTATCAACTGTGCTTTGCTGCTATGGCTGGGACCCAAAACAGACTGTTGCATCCTCTAGCCATTCCATCAGCTGTTCCATGCTACGGCCATCAGCAGGCAGTAAACAACCAGATGGAATGACCCCGTACTTTGCCTCTTGTTCATAGCGTTTTGTAGGCAGCAATAACAAAAAAGTATGTTAATGTGTGGGAACTAATGAGAGGAAAATTGACACATGATAGGGATAGCAATAGTGTAACACTTACCTCCCAAAACAGCAGTTTTGGCTGTAACTTGCAAACATCCATATTTGTTTGCATGTGTTGAGGTTTAAAATGTGCTATTTTTAATGGGATTGGCAAAATTAAGGGCATATTCAAAAAGTCACCCGCTATTATGATGAGAGTATGCATGTACTTTGGGATGAGTCAGAACTCATTGTGATGTGCAGAAGCCCACAGAACTCAGGCACACAATGGCAGTTAAAGAGGGAGGGCTTATTTCCTTTTTACAGGTTGTAGCCGGTGAGCCCGATCCTGAACAAAGCTGATTCCCCCGCCCCCTTCCCCGCTTTTCCAGATCGGGATTTCTGGCTACTGTCAGTTTCTGCTGGGTTTTTCAGTTCAGCTTTGCCAAATGCACACCCCTAGTCCTAACGGTCAGTTATAGGTTTCTCCCCCCTAGTACAAATCTTCCCAAGGGATTCTGAAATACAGTAATCTATGTGAACAGCTACAGGATTTTGTCTGTTTCTTCACCTGTGCTAGGGAAGAAGTGTACTTCTTGAAGCTAAGAATCTGCTTAAGAAGTGAATGGTGGTATTCTGGGGCAAATGAGAGGCTGTGCTTGGTTCAGATGAGATTGCAAATTAAATCTTTAATAGAATTGATATTGAACTAAAGTTGACACCTATGAAGGAGGTGAATTCAGTTTCCTTTTTTTTTTGCTTTCTGGTATCCGTACATACAGGAGACATGATGACATTACTGATGAAAAAAGATACCCTGACAGAAGAGGAGACTCAGTTTTACATTGCAGAGACTGTGCTAGCTATTGATTCAATTCATCAGCTGGGTTTTATTCATCGTGATATCAAGCCAGATAATCTCCTTTTGGACAGTAAAGTAAGTGTGGTATTTGCTTGGTAGTACATTCAAGTATTTCCCAGTCAAAATGTAGCTTACTGTGTTAGGTGCCATTGTCATTTGGTTTGTAAACTCCAAGGGCATAACATGGAATAATGTCACAAAGTAACTTGATGAAGTGAACCTACATTGATTAAGCCCAGTTCATATATTTAAAAGCAGTTCATACATGTGTCCTGAAGTTTGTGATACAGCAATGTGTGGTGGGAGCAGCACCTGACTAGCTCCCCCACACCCTTAAGGGAATAAATTGAGGAGCGAGGCTTCATGGTAGGGCCACACTGAATGGGGCAGTTTAAGTGTGTGACTTGGGGTTCAGTTTTCAGTGTTAAAAGATCCATTACACAGTTGAACTCTGTTTTGGTTGCTGGTTGGTTGCTCTTGAATGTGTTCTCAGAATATCAGGATAATAGTCACACTTGTATACCATTGCTTGGATCTTATGCACAGCCAAGGGAAAGCACTGATGGTTTGGAATCTTCCCCACACTTTCTTATCTATGGAGTCATTTCCGGTCCTGGGAAAGTTGATTCCTGTGGTTGAAGTGCTTCCATGTACTAATAGTTGCACCAATTGGGGGACTGTAATGGAGTGAATAAGGGGGGGAGTGACATTGCCGTTTCTGCCTCTTGTATGAGCTGCTTAACTGACGCAGCCAATTACTACATGCAGGTCACTCAACCTGGGAATAAATATTCTAAGGGTCAGAGGTAGGTCCGGGGTGAGGGGAGGGCAGAGAAGATCCTGTACTCCTTTCACCTGCAAATCAAGGGATCAAGTCCCTTGTGTAAGGTCAAGCATACTCTTATCATTTTAGACCGACTGTGATTTAATAGTTTGTCATTTTCATGAAAAAATATTGCTGTAGGTTTGTTCATCGTAACACAAGGCCACATTAGCATACTGAACTGTAAACTGTTTTGATAGAATTTTAAAAATACTGTAAAGGTTCTCCATTGGATTCTGCAAGAGATTTTATCTGTCCATTGTTAATTTACCGCTTTTAAAAATGAATGTGTAGATTTTTCAAGGAAGAGGCACAAACAGTAACCAGTGGGAACATAAAATCACTTTGTGGATCTTTCCTGGAGTTCATTTTCAGCCCCAGCGTGAAAGTTTCCCAAAAGGGTCACTGTAGAGAGCCTCACTAACTCCTGTGATCGCAGCTGCTGTAAAAAGGGCAGTCACACTTATGGCAAAGACTGCCAGCTATCTCTGTCAGCACATTCTCCATGCAGTCATTCCCCTATGCATATGATCATATTTTAAAATCACAATTGTCTTGAGAATGAATCATGGAAATCTGGCTGCGATGAATTACTGTTTATTTGGCTTCCCCCACTTAATGGGATTGTGCTTCTTTATTGTAAGAGGTCAGGTGAATTCAGTTGATAATTGTTAAGGACATTCAGTATCTCCTGTTATCACCCGTGAAATGCACAACTGTTTACTCAAGCTGCTTTAGGAAGCAATGCTGGGAAATGAAATGCTTTCCCCCTCTAACATTGGGCTTGGGAGAATAGCACAATCCAATTAATCCATAATCATGACACATAACATATATGGTTAAACACTTTCAGTGTCTGAACAGTGTACGTGCTGTGATCTTCTGTTTCTTTTGTTTCTCTACATCTGTAGGGGCACGTGAAGCTATCAGACTTCGGTCTCTGCACTGGGCTAAAGAAAGCTCATAGAACTGAGTTCTATAGAAATTTGAGCCACAGTCTTCCCAGCGACTTTAGTAAGTTACGTTATACCAGTACAAACTCCTGGGAGCTTTCTGTCTTGGCATAAAGTAGGAAAAATACCACTTCTCATAATTGTCCGAAATACGGATTAGTCTCTCAAGAGAAGATCTGTGTTCTATCCAGTCCTATTAGTCATTGAGCATTGCTGGATAAGTGAACTATTGGAGGGATTTGTTTTTCCTATCTGTCATTTACAGTACTTCAAATGTCAGAGGATGGAAGAGTCTCAGTTTAATTGGATTGAAAAACTGTTAGTCATTATAATTTACTATCATTTAATTGCGAAAGAGATACTCTATCTCTGAATCCCAACTTCAGTGAGAAAGTAATAGCAAAGAGAACTTTGGAATTTGCTGTCCCTTTCATCTTGCCTTTCTGTTAAGTCTTCTCTCATGCAGAGGTCTCTTTACTCAAACTCTCTTTTTGCTATTCGTACCGTACAGAGAGCGCCAGGAAATGTAATGTTTTGGGTTATGAGTGTTCATGATAGCAGTTCTTCAAATTAACGGGACTTGGAGAAAAGCAAAGCAGTAAGCAAGAGGAAGATTCAAATAAGCTTGCTTTTTTTGTACATGGTATTATCTGTATAGATAACTCATTGATATATCTGTAGTAGTTGGTTGGTCCATGGGCTTATTCTGTGTGCTCTTTTTGCGTTTGCTGAAGACTAAAAGGCAGTCCCTCTTGAATCTGTAAAAATGCATTCTTGGCAGTTAATAGTTTGCTTGTTCAAAAGAAACAGTTTTTGACACAACTTTGGTGCACAGGCATTGTTTTGGCTATCATAGCTTTATGACTCAGGCAAGGATGCTGGGGTGGAAGTGGGGTGCAAAGTTCCAGGGTCCCAGGCCACTGTGTGTGTGGTGGTGGTGGGAAGTATGTAACGAAGCAAGTCATATGAAAGTCTCTCTGTGGTGGCTCCTGGGCAGTGGGTGAAGTGTGAGTGTGTCAGTCTATTTCTCAGTGGGAAAATGAACATATGTTGCCATAATAAAGTTGTTACATTGGCTGACAGTGACTTTGGCCTTCCTGTTGAAGTTCAGGCATGTAAATTCTTCTTTCTGAGGTCTTGTCCCTTCAGATCAGGATTTAGGCTCAGTGTTTGGGAAGCCAAATGAGGACAGCAAAAATATGGTGATAATTCTTTAGAATGTTTACTTTTTGCATTTCTCTCTTTTGCTCTTTGACATGTCTGAAATCCCCTTTACACAGACTTTAGAAGATATGAACCAGTATGGGAAGAGAGCCAGTGTGATGTAATTGTTAAACCTTGGGCCAATCCGTCTCTCGTCCTAACTTACTTCACAAGGTTGCTGTGAAGATAAAATGGAAGAGTGGAGAACAGTGTATGTGGCTTTGAACTCCTGAGAGCCAGCATAGTGTAGTGGTTAAGAGAGGCAGACCCTTATTTGGAGAATTGGGTTTGATTTTCCACACTTCCACATGAAGCCTGCTTGGGTGACTGTGGACCAGTCACAGATCTCTCAGCCCCACCTACCTCACAAGGCACCTGTTGTGGGGAGAGGAAG
This sequence comes from Euleptes europaea, assembly GCF_029931775.1. Taxonomy (NCBI): domain Eukaryota; kingdom Metazoa; phylum Chordata; class Lepidosauria; order Squamata; family Sphaerodactylidae; genus Euleptes; species Euleptes europaea. Next base: position 83,987,948 of record NC_079313.1, read on the forward strand.
GGAATGTAATTGTAAGCCGCTTTGAGACTCCTGGAGATAGAGAAAAACAGAGTATAAAAACCTGCTGCTGCTCTTAAAGGAAGGGTGGGATTAAAAACATAATACAAAATGATTTTAAATTTCCCATTTTGAAATGCACCCTAACCCTCTCACTGGGATCTAATATAACCACTGTTAGAAATTGATGCTAATTTATGCTGTATTTGTATCCTAATCAAATCCTGTACAGCCCTTTTTTAAAAATTCTAGGTTTTTTCCCTAAGTTCAGGGAGTGGGGAAATACATTGAATGGAGCTAACTATTGGCCATTTTTTTACCTCTTCAAAATACCAGCAAAATCTTAAGTCATCAAAAATAAAAATAGTTAACATAATATCTACCTGTGAATTTCTCTTTAGCTTTTCAGAATATGAATTCCAAAAGGAAAGCAGAGACTTGGAAAAGAAACCGACGGCAGTTGGTAGGTACCACTCTGTTTTGAAATCGTTGCTCATGCACCACAATACAGCAGGGTCCAAGAGATGTTTTTTAAGCCACTTTGCCAAAACAGGCAGTTAGGTTCTAAAAGTGTACTAATGGTAGGGGCTGCTTTGTATGTTATGTACTATTGTAATCATTATGTGGACCTGTTTCATTTTGGTTTCAGCCCAGTTTTGGCGCACTTTAGAAAACTGTATGAAACTTTGCCTGTATGAAACTTCTTGACTCGTATTTTAGCATGTTCCTTTATTGTGTATTTTCAAACTGGTTTTTCATTTGATACAGAATATGAAAGGATATTGGGGGAAGAATACAGGAACAGTTTGTTTGGTAGATTTTCAGGTTGTACTCTTGTACTGAATACCCGAAGGCCTATATTCAGCAACACTTGGAAGTACTTTTTCAAGATCACATCTTAGAGAATGTTGCTAGTTCTAGCTGTGCTATCAGCATTAATATGCCACCTTTTAATGTAAGATTTACAGCACTAATCACTGTGGTTGCAGTATTTTAAAGCACTACTTTTGAAAGTACTAAAGAGTGCATTCTAAGAGGATTTTTCTTAACTTTACCATTTTAGGCTTGGTGTGTGGGAGATGGGGTTAAAAAACAGTGCTGAATGTTGCTAGGCCACCCTCCTGGAAGGGTTTTGCATTTCAACTGATCATAAAAGGTGTCTCCATACTTAATTTGTCACTGTCTTGTTGAAAGTGGATGTTGTACAAGGAACCCAAGGTAATTCAGTGAATAGTTGCACATAAGGAAAAGAGGGGCATTGTTCTCTTGTTTATTACATATTATGGTCCAGTTATCAAGTTAATGCCATTGTTTTTCAGGCTTTCTCTACTGTGGGAACTCCAGATTATATTGCTCCAGAGGTCTTCATGCAGACTGGCTATAATAAACTGTGTGACTGGTGGTCACTTGGGGTCATTATGTACGAGATGCTAATTGGTATGGGACTTAATATACCTGATTTTTTATAGTAACTTGGTTTATGGAATGTCCTCCCACACACTTGTCCCTCCTTTCATTTCTATGCTGTATCACATTCAACTCTGCTCTTCGGTTGTTTCCATTTGGTTTTATTTACAGTTTTGGTTTTTGACCTAAAGCATAGTTTAAGGAGTGGGTGGCTAGGTGCAAGTAATCTTCATTAATCACTATTTCTATCATTCCTTTCTTAGGTTATCCTCCTTTCTGCTCAGAGACTCCTCAAGAAACATATAAGAAAGTGATGAATTGGAAAGAGACTCTAATATTCCCTCCAGAAGTTCCAATCTCTGAAAGAGCTAAAGATCTTATTCTAAGGTACCAGATCAGTAATAGCATGATTCCTCATTCTGTGATGGGTGCCTGAAGGAAAATCAGAAGCAGGGCAACTTTCATGATGCTCCTGATTTCCTGGGGAACCCAATAGTGCAAAAGATACTGTCTCATCCATTGTTTTGACTGGCATCCTATGCAAAGTTTTAGTATCTTAGTTTAAGCAATAAAGCCCAGCTACAATATACAAACACTGACTTCCAGTTTTTTAATGAATGAAAGCCTGCCTTAAAACAAATTCCATTGAAAGAAATTGTACTTAACAACACAGGATTGTGTCCTGTCAGCTTTTCCACAGTGGAAGAGGGACCACTTCCAAGGCTGTGCTGAAGATAGTGGGAGCTGTGTGGATAAATGCCACCTGGCTGCAGTGAGGGACGGAATGGGTGGGGGGAGAAGAGAAGCTTATATGATCAAACTCATTTATTTGTACATTCAGTAGTCTGTATTTAACTTCTCTTGTTTTGAAACGTTGCTTGCTCCATTTCCCCCCCACAGATTTTGCTGTGAATGGGAACACCGAATCGGTGCCCCAGGTGTTGAAGAAATCAAAACAAACCATTTTTTTGAAGGGGTCGACTGGGAGCATATCAGGTACAACAATGTCAGATTTTTCTTACCCCCCTCCCCTTTCTAGGAAACTAAACCTTGTTTAGAGTTCTAGTTCAGTAATAACTTAGTAACAGGATGGTGGACCTGTACAGTGAGAGGCTGTAAGGCAAAAACTTTCACCCTTTATATTAACTTGTTTGAGTTTCACACACCTTAATCCAATCCGAAATCCAAGTGATCAGTGATTCTTGTTCCAACCACAAAGTCTAATCTTGACTCATTCCTACCAGGGAGAGGCCTGCTGCAATATCAATAGAAATTAAAAGTATTGACGATACTTCAAACTTTGATGAATTTCCAGAATCTGATATTCTTAAACCAGCAGGTAAATATTGCTGCTTCTGCTTTTAATTCTTTCATTGGGGTGCAGGTTTCTTATCTTTTGCTAGTTTTTCAAAGTTAGGCAGTTCGTTTTAAAAAGTGCTCCTGACCAACTGCTGGTCTGACACTGCAAACCTCCATGTGCAATTCCATTGAATTCATGCTTGGCATGGTGATATGGTTTGCATGAGAGGGCTGCGCTATCTAGACACACAGGCCACAATCCAATATAAGTAAACACGCTCAAGCCTTCACGGAACTGTGTACAGCTCACTGATTGTGGCCAGTGCAAGTTTAGGACCATGAACTAAATCTTGAGTTGTTTCTCCTTGTGATCTTGTTGCCTTTTTGCCCATTGTATTACCAGAAAATGTATTGCAAAATAAAGCAACATTGAAATTTTTAAAAGGGAATAAAATGTATTTTTACCCAAAAGTAGTTTGGTTAACTGCAACAGAGAAAATATGAGATGTGGTAGAGTTAATTTCATGACCTTTAGTGGTGTAGGGAAGATGGCATAATTGACAGCAAACTGCAGAATGGTTTTATAATAACCTTTGACAATATGCTTCCATTTTTAAGTCTAACATCACCTGGTAGATAGTCGGAATACAGCATTTTCCCATATAGCAAACATTGCTATGCCTAAAGTAGGTAGCTCATTTCAGTCACAAGAGCAGTAAAACCTGCAGATAAGGAGGAGCGTATATAGATTGTGGGGGTTCCCCAAGTATGCAGAAAAATGTTTCTGTAGATTAACCAAAAAAAAAAACATATCCACCCCCCAAAACAGCTGGTGTGCTATAGTGGTTAGACTAGATTTTGGTGAGCAGTCAGGGAATCTCCACTCTGCCAGTCCCACTCTGCATTCCTGGATGTCATTGGGCTAGTCATTCACAGCCTAGCCTACCTCACAGGGTGTTTGTGAGGATAAAGTGGATGAAAATAATAATGTATGCCATCCTGAGTTCATAGAGAAAGGAGCTGACTGACCTGCTCAAACATCTGAAAACTCAGAATCCGGGTTGGGGGAGGGGATTACTACTTAGCCCTCTTCTTCCGTGATCCCTCAGAGGCCTCTATCTTGTTCCTTCTAATGTTAGACTTTATAGTCAGGTCCTTATCAATAGGCTTTCACTGAAAAGTTAGGGGTTTCTGCATTCTTATTGGATTTTCTTCTCCGATGCAAAAAAATGACTCTGTAAATATGGGGGGGGGGAAGCTGTCAGAACAACAAGTTTAATTACTGCCCTCAAAATGTTGAGAGCCGTTTAAAGAAAAAATAACGAAGGGAGAAGAAATTGTCCCACTCAAGCCCTTACACCTTATCCTGGAAGGGAAATTTCCTGATAGTTTTTCCTTCTTCCCTATTACATTTCTTAACCAGGTATCAGTTTGTTGTAGAATATTCCCAAGAAAACTCTCGTATCCTACTGTACAGTTTAATACTAAAATAACTTCTATATGCTTGCTTTCTTCCTTTAGTGACCACAAGTAACCATCCAGAGACAGACTACAAGAATAAAGACTGGGTCTTTATTAATTACACATACAAGCGTTTTGAGGGCTTGACAGCTCGAGGGGCAATACCATCCTACATGAAAGCAGGAAAGTAGTGACTCATAACAAGACTATTTCTGAGCCTTGGTTCTTGCTTGTCAGCACAAATTCTTTTTCTAGCCTTCCAAGCTTTACCCACAAACTGTGAACTCAAAGAGTGCAGGATAACATCTTTATGCACTGTTTACATAAAAATGGATCTATCATGGGAATATTTCTACAAATGGCGTTTGTGGCCTGCATTTGGAGTATTTATTGTGGATGTAGGTTCGTCTGGCTTTAGTTAAAATTCTGAAGACTGTTTCGTCAACATGGAGTAAAGAGCAAACTTTACTAACATTACAAAGCATAGCATAATTTGAGTTTTTTTGTTTTATGTGTTTTGTTTTACAAGCGCTGTGCTAAGCATTGTTCTAAGGGCTAAAATTTAAAGAAACAGAGCAATAACTAGTATGAGAGAGAAAATTCTTGGTAAGTTATCCCCTAGGAGGGCAAAACCAGTATCGCCTTAAAGGTCAATAGAGTATTGTATACTTCGGTCAAAAGCTTTCTGGATAGCAATTTTTATTCCAACTCAACAATAGCCTCAAAACCTGCTGCACTTTACCCTTGGTACTAAATAGTGACCCTCCAGTGTTAAAACTTTTAATAAATTTCCATCTTGCAGATCATGTTGGTTTTTGTGAGCAGTACCAAGAAAAAAAGTATGATTACTAATCAGATTTATTCTGGGTAACCAACTTAGTAAAAAGCAAATCACTGTAAATAATATTAGCACATGGTAGCTAATATGGCAAGGAGCCCTGTCCATACACATCTGCAGGTTGTGTGCCTTTTCCCAATGCCAGTCATTGCTACAGGAGAATGGTAGTGTGTGTAAGGTTTCAGCATTGCATTGTTTTGGAGAACTTAATCCTCTGCATCTGGGAAACCAAGAGCCCTAAAGTGCCTTCAGGATGCTTCCTGTGAAGAGTAGTTTAAAACACCCAGGCTAGTGGGATTTTAGTAGTCTGACTCGGTTGCTCTCAAGGTTTATGTTTAGTTCCACACTTCAAACTCTGCTTGTGCTATTGGGTAGCATTAGCACTCTTTAAAGTGTTTAAGATTCAGTTGAACTCTTACCTCTCCATCTCTACATAATGCACTAGATGGCCATTATTTAGTGTCTCCATGTCATTCACCATTGCCATCTTCTGCTCTGTGCATGCAGCTCTTTGAAATACCCAGGAGGATGTGTTCTAGTTGTTAATGACACGCTCCTGAGGGAGAGCAGCAGGAAAAAAATGGAATCAAGTACCTTAGGATCTCTATTGGATGGCTTGGTAAAATGTGAAACTTTGCTTTAATCTCCTGCAGTTTCACCAATTCATATACAAGTAGGTTAAAAACAGCTGAAGTATTGCTTGCCAAGTATAGTCAGCTTTTTAGAAAAGTTGGTGGCTCCTGCCATAGTGTTACAATAACAGATGAATCAGCTATTCTCCTTGGCTATAAGTAAGGCTGTTCTGGTGCACCATATCGTCCGATGGGACAGTGAACTGCAATGTCCCATTGTTTCCCCACATTAAAGCAATTGTATTTACTTTTCTAGAATGCGTTCCTTATCTCCATTGTAAAAGTTTGCAAGATCTTTTTTGGTACTCTCCCCAAGCCTGAGTGGTTCTACCACTTAATTGCTTGATAGTTGTGGAACTACAGAGCGTCAATTAAAACAAATGTTTTACCTTAGAGGATGATGCTATTGAAATATTTTGCATTTTAGGCTGCAGAGGCTGCAGCTAAGTAACTCTTAGTTACTTAGTGTGTCCCAGTTTTTGAAATTAGTGTGGTCCAGTGACGTGCTCTACAGAAGGTAGGGCTAGACTTTTGCTTGCTTGCTAGATAAAGATGGTTTAAAGTTACATTTCTGGTGCTCGCTGAATAACAAAAATATGTAGCATACATAAACTGGTGCTTATAAAACCTTTTCTTTAACAGCTGTAGACTCCTCAGGGTGTAACCTGAGTGCCTAGAGACCTGTCCAGCCAATAGCTTGCACAAAAGGGAAGAAAACAAGGATATTGTGTGCTGCCTGTTTGTTATGACCATTTAGTGAAGTATTTCTGTGCCACAGAGTGATAGTTGAGTGGGAGCATTGTGTGTACATGAGCAAATCAAATTGCTGCGCTAGGTGTGATTTTTCTTAGTCTTTTACCATTTTTTTTCTGGAAGGTTTACTTTGTGAGAATGAGAGTTCATTGTTGCAAGCAGGAACATCATCCTGAGAGTCCTCCAGACTCAGTAGCTGCCAAGATGGGAGTTGGTCACCTGTTGTGCTTTTCATTGATATCAGTGCAGGCTTCCCACAAAGGAGGACAGGATGCATCCACAAGGGCTTATGGAATTGAGACTTATGCACCTGGAACATCAATCTGGTACTTCATTGTTTTAAGAAGGTTGATAAAGCAGCCATTTTGCTCACATAGAAGCATTATATTCTGGATTCCTGTACTTAAACAGAGCCAACACTAAAATGGGTATTCACGGAGCAGACCATCCCAGTGCAGATGGCATGTTGGCTGTCTTGCCTGCAAGTAAGAGAGTAGGACATGGCGTCATGAGCTTCCTCTCAATACCCCTTCCCGTCTCTGGAGAGTATTACATTTTCCTCCCTTAAACACAGTTAAGCATTATGGCAGCAGTGATGTGAAATCCACAAGCCCTGTATCCTTAAATATAGGTAAGGAGGCCAAATCTGATTGCTTTGTAGCCTTCTAAAAGTAGCTTTGGAGAGTGAGACACCCCCAGCCCCCCGAGCTGATGTAATCGGAGCACTGGTTTAGTCCCATGGTTTGCACCCACTCCTGTAATGCTGGCCCTTCCGTCCCTGGTTGTGACTGCACCAACTGTAACACATTCTTAAAAATCAGTCTTTCTACAATGGCACATTTAATTCTTTGAAAACAGTGATTTGACACATGCTACTAGTTATATCAGCTTGCATATTTTCCTGTTTTCTGCTGTACTGAGATATTTAGTAATGCTGAGGTCTCTCCATACCCTGAAAGCTGCAAAATTACACATTGGCACGTGTGGACGCAGGAGAAAATCCAACTTCCTGGCTGGGGTGAATATAAGCAGTGCTGCCAGTTGTGTGTGGTTCCTAGCACAGTGTTGCACTTAGGTACTATTTAACCAATGTGCCTGGGTTCTGCCATATTTTGGCAGATGAAAATTGGTTTTGTATCTACAGACAGCTATTACTAATTGCAATATAAAATTGGTATACTTTGTATGTGGTTCTGGGGTTTTGTGTGAAGGACAAGTTTTTATGGAACAATCTTTGCATTCTGAGCTGTTTAAAAAAAATCCTTTTCAATAAAAGTAGTTTTGCTAATGTTTGTGGATTATTTTTGTTGATTGAAAAGAAAGCTGTAGGCACCTTACCAACTGCATAAAGTAAAATTTAAAAGTATATCAAAATAGATGTGTTAACTGTCTTGATTAGGTGAAAGCAGAATAAATAGTGCACAAGGTTACCTTTCCCAGCTGTGGAATTCAGGGTTTTATACACAATTTATCCTTGCATAGCAGGCAGTGTAGGGAAAGGAGTAAAGTAGGTGATAACAGGGAGACTGAGAAGCATAGTTGTGTGTCATTTCTTTGTTGAAGGCAATAGAAACTATTAAGCATGAGAACAAGGGAGCATTGTCATGTTCCTCTCTACAGCCTTGCCATTTGTAAACACACTTTACCTGGAAATATAAAATATCTGGCTCCCTGGAGTGTATTATAGGTTGTCCAAGAAAGGCATATTTCTGCCTCATAATGTGAGGGAATATGAAACTAGTGCTGTTCTCTGGTTGTCTTCTCAGCAATGGTGAGGTTATTAAAAGAAAAGCTATAGGAATTCGCTAGGAAGCATAAAAACACTGGATCACAAGCACATTGGCTTAACTGAACAAATAATACTTTAATAAAGAGTATGGAGCAGCATATAAATAACTTATGCAGAAACTATATATAAAGATGATCTTGTAAACGAACACATTGTCTTTGCACCTGAGTAACAGGTAATGAAAGGGAGCAAAGCTGAAGTGTTTTTTACACCTGGATGGAACCATTCAGTTCACACAGCTCCAGTGCAGTTCACTTTATAACCAAACCTTCCATCAAGTAACTTAGGTTGAGTAAATCATACTGTTTTGAGAAAGTGGCATGATCTGTCTTTCATGAATTTGTATAATTAACTCCTATTAGCCATGATGGTTAACAGGAGCATCCATGTTCACAGGCCTCTGAGTACCTATAGCTGTGAAACTCCACGGGGAAGGATTATGGCTGTTTGGCATGCTTGTGACTTTTGGGGGACATATGGTGAGTATGGCACTGAAGTAAATGGGTTCTGACCCAGCATGGCGATCGTTTTCACATATTACATGTGAATAACTTCCTAACCACAGGTATCTCTTCTCGATCTGAATGGTCAACCATTAGTGAAAACAGACAAGGGATAATCCAGCAAAACTGCCCTTAATCTCCCAGTCATCTGCAAACACTAACTGCAGTGGCTCTGTTCAAAGTGGGTACTCGTTAATTTATTGGGTTGCCATATTGTTAAAGGTCAAGCTGTTGAATTTAAATCTTTGTTCTTGGAACTCTGTGTTAGAGCAGGTTCACATTTTGTGGCAGCTGGAGCTATGCTGGAGTTCACCACGACAAATGTAAAGCATAAAGGGCAGATGTGTGTTTCTGACATTTCTTTGAGCAGGTTTGGAGAAGCCACCACCACCAATTGGCTGTCATGTACCCCTGGGAATGCCAGTCTGCCCTTCTGTGCTTTACATGTTTACTATTGGAAATATCAGGGTAACTGGCTTATGTAATGGCCTAGTAAAACGTGTGCCTCTAAGCAACACTGGTAAACCTCATGGCATACTTCAAAATGGTAGTTCTGTGATCACTTGGAGATCTGTCAAATCCTTCCACCCTCAAAAACTTGCATACTTTTTTTTGGGTCAGGATTTAAACACCAGGTTATTTGAGAACAGGTTGGGTCCCATGAATTTGTTTCCCTAGTGGCGCAGCCCTCCTCCAGCACAAGGAGGAATCCACCATTAGTTGAACTGATTCACAGAATTCAGCTCTACATAACACACATGGCTGTCAGTTAATTTCTTGATCAATAATTTTCCATCTTTGAATCCAATAGTGACAGAATCCTCATGCAATCATTTTTAATATGTGCTGCTTTCAGTATTAATGGTTGCTTGTAAGTACTTAAGTCATCTGACATGTTCAATAGGATTTTTTTCAAAATAGAATTGTGGGGTCTGACCCATATCTCCTTGCTCATAGTGTGTTATATTCCTTTCACATGCTTTTGAAAAACTTTCACTTTGTGAAAGGATTACTGGAAACGTGGAACTGGCAGATGTTTCACTGTTAGAGCAAATTTGATCTGATCATCATACCTAGCCTTTCTTCCTCTTCTATTAAATGTATTTATGAAACAGGAGGGGCTGGTGTTAGATTACAGCAGAATGGTATACATTAACAATCTATTTTGGAAGTAAAGCCAACATTGGAGGTGTAACATAGCTATTTACTTTGAGACAGTATACTTTGGTATTTTTTGCTTATCAAAAGATACTCATGTTTTTGTGACTTTTGGAGAATTATCTCCAATGTTTGGCAAAATCAGGTAACTCATTTGCTATACCGACCCTTATGGATTACTTACTTTGGGGGGCTATATAAGAAATGTCTCCCTGTATGCTTGAATACAGATGCTAATAGCTGCAAAGGCCTCCACATTTTACCACAAGGATTAAATTATCAATTCTTAACTAAAAGCAAGCACCAAGTTAGGCCACACTTAAAGCTAGCAGAATTCAGAAATCCCTGTAGCCTTCATAAGAGAGGGAAAATCACTAGAACACCATGTGAAGACAGACTAATACTTCAGTGTTTGCATGATGACACATCAGTAACTTCCCACTTGGGATTCATGTTTAACATGTACCCAGATTTAAGCCTAATTCTACACATAAGACATAAGGAGCATTTGGCTTCTTGAAAGTTACCAGCTCTTTAGGACATAGCTCTGTAGATCTTAGTGTAGAAAAAGTTTCCATGGCCTGGCACTCAAATCCTCTTCTGCATAGGCGGTGTCTCAGAGGTGACGTGGGCACTCCAGGTCTGTGTATGTACCAGAGTTCAGTTTTGTTTCCTTCTCCTCAAAGATTAGAAAGCAATGCTTGGAGCTGGCATAAGAGCTACTGAAAAAGAAACTGAAAAACACTGCTCATGCTATTGCTTGTGTGTGCCCTTTATATTGCCTGGATGGAAACCATGAGTCGTTTTTTTATAAGCAACTTATAAAATTGTACTATTAGAGTCCCTTCTGCTACAGTGCTTGACCTTGTAATTGATGCCTCTGAAGTAACAACTGCCATATATTGAATATTAACACAGAACTGCGTACGCCTGCACACTGTATGTCTTCCAGTGCAATGAATGGGGATATTTACTTCCATTCTTTGACAAGGTTAGAGGCAAACTAGGGAGCCTTCAGCTTTGGTTTTAAGAATGCCAGGACTTTGCTTGAGGAGAGACTACATTTAGCAAGCACAGCAACTGAGAGGATAAAAGAGCTTATAAGAGATCCAGTTGTAGGAAGACTCATGGCAGGCTCCACTCTGCAGTATAGCTCAAACTGGGCAGATCACCAAATCGATTTGTGAAAACTCTGTACTCTTCCATTTTAATCTGGTAGATCACTAGGATCCATTTGAGAAAGTGGTGCATTTAATCTGTCAAGCTCATCCACCTGGGGAGGGTAAGGCATAACCTCTTGGCCTTCTGCTACATCTTCATCCACCATAAGGTTTGTTAGAGATTTGCTTCTAACACACTGGAAGTCAACATGGCGGCTCTTCCCTTCTTCCTTTTCCCAAGACATCTGAATGAATGGACGTTGCACATAATTATATATCACTTCTGAGCGCCCTCCGGGCCTCCTCTTCACTTTCTCTTTGCATGTTGGGTAACCTGAAACATGATTATTTTGGCAAGGTTATCCTTTCCCATTTTGACTCAAGTGGGTAGCTCTAACCCTTGATAAAGTAACAAATTGTATAATCCAGATTACAGACATGTCATAGTAGAGAAGGGATGGATATGATTTTATGAACAAGTCATTTTCACAATGTAAAAGTGAAAGGTAATAAGAGCAATTGGATTTTTAAAAGTTCCAAAACCCTTCTTCCCAACCACCACTTTTTAAAACGAATTACATTTGGTTTTCAAAATCTAAAGGAATAGCTATAAAGGCAGTTGGTGTTTGTGTGGAACACAAGAAGGATTTTTGATGTTTTAAAAAGCACTAATGCAAGTGTAACCAGCTTGCTGGGGGTAAATTGTAAGACAACTAGGGAGGGCAGTGGTAACCACCCCATAAACAAAGTCTGCCTAGCAAATGTCATGATATGATGTCCCCCACGGTTCAGTAATGACGCAGTGCTTGCACAGGGGACTACCTTTACCCTAATGAAAGAGTGAAAATACAGTTAATTCCCCCTGCCCCATTAACTAAAAGCATAGTATTTTTGTACCAGCCAAATTATTTCTTTAAGCCAGGGGACAGGCTCTTAGAAAATTCCTTTACGGTAGGAGAGAGAAGGAGCATGGGAAGCACATCTGCGGGTGGCACCTGCTTTCTGCTCAACTGGATTTTGGCAGGCTAGATGAATCAGGGAGTGGACTGCATTCACAAAATTGTACTTAAAAGAGTGCCTCCAGGGAGCAATGTGCCCTAGACTGTGTTCAAGCATCACAAAGCAACTGGAATTGGGGTTAAGACCAAGTCTAGTTTCTTCTTGGGCTTGTACACTCCCTCTCCTTAATGAAGACTTCCTGGTTTAAAAAGTCTCTAGTTTAAAAATATTGTCGAAGGCTTTCACGGTCAGAGTTCATTGGTTCTTGTAGGTTATCTGGGCTGTGTAACCGTGGTCTTGGAATTTTCTTTCCTGACGTTTCGCCAGCAACTGTGGCAGGCATCTTCAGAGTAGTAACACTGAAGGACAGTGTCTCTCAGTGTCAAGGGTGTAACCTAGTTTAACCTCGGTTTGTTTTGATGCCTGCTGTGGAGGTTGTTTCTTTTCTTTATATAGGTTTTCTTAACCAAGGCTTAAACCACGGCCAGATTTGTACATCACAGCAAACGGGGGATACATTGAAGACTGTTTGAACCACTCTGGATTCTGCATGTGAATGAAGCAAGGAGTGTACAAGTTCAAGACTAAACCAATCCTGTCCTAATCATGAACAAGCTGAATACAGCCCAAGTCTGGTGGCTGCTATTGATCTCAGAGAGGAAGCGCAGCCTGAAAGCAGCAGCCTGAAATTGAGCACAACCAGCCACAGATCTCGCAAGAGTAACATCAGATACAGGCAACACATAAGCAAAACAAAGAGGTTGGTGGTGGCACTGTTAAAGAACAGTGTATTTGTTGTGGAATATGCCACAAGAAGTGATAGTCTTTGCATCCTACAAGAATCTGCAGTGTTGGCTGCAGCAGTGGCCCCTCTGGAATTTGTCACCATGCCTAAGGGACACTCATGAAGTGACAGATAAGCAGGTGAGGAACTGGTGCAATAACAAGAATGTGAAAAGGCAGGATCAAGAGCCAAACAACATGATGGATTTCATGAGCTGGGTCTGGGTTCCATGCAGCCACAGAGGAATGCTGCAGGGAATGCTGACTTTAAAGCCTGCAGGGGCTGTGGGAAGAGCAGCTCCTGCATCCCTCCCCACAACCCATTCTCAGTTGAAGTGTCCCTGGTGGGGAGCTGCAGTCCAGGGCCATTTTATCTTTGGAAACCTGTACGCGGGATGGCAGGAGCTCTTCCTTCCCCTGAGCCAAATTGGGAAACCCAGACCCCACTGGTTCTTGTTGGTTATCTGGGCTGTGTGACCGTGGTCTTGGATAACCAACAAGAACCAATGAACTCTGACCGTGAAAGCCTTCGACAATATCCAGACCCCACTGTTTCAAAAACTTACCTTGGAATCTTGCCTAATACAATGTAATACAACGGGGCAAAGCTGGACCACGAGAGAACAAGTAAATGGTAGCTTCTTTAAAAAAAAATTGTTACTGGTTTCTCTAAAAAGGTACTATATTTACCTTCAATGCCAATTCGAATATTTTTCAGGCCTCGTTCTTTCAATACTGTTTTTGCAACATCCCGATTTTCGATGTACTTGAAGAATCGGTAGAGCTTTGAACTATACAGGACTTGGGGAGGAAGGAAGCCACAATTAGCACCAGCTTAAAATAAATGTGCTCTTAATATTAACAATAGAGCAGCAGTTAGTATGGCTACTTGGTAACCTTTTTATTTATTTATGTAAAACATTTATTAGCCACCTTTCTACCTTGTAGAGCTTAAGACAGCGTACAATATAAATAAAACAATGATTATTAAAAAAAACAATTAAAAATCTAATTATGGCAGCCAATAAATAAACACTAAATTAGTCAAATGCAGTCTTAAATAAAACTGTATTCAGCTCCTTCATTAAGACAGAATGTGAGGGGGCCAATGCACACCTCCTTGGTGAGGTTGTTCCATAATCATGGGGCTGTCACCCAAAAAGCCCCCTCTTGCATGCCCACCAGGTGAGCTCTGATTAGCGGGACACTCAGCAGGGCCTTGCCCTGTGATCTTAATTTCCAGGCAGAAACATATGAGAGAAGACAGCCCTTCAAATACCCTGGTCCCAAGCCATGTAGGACTTTAAAGGACAAAACCAACCCCTTGAATTGGGCTCAGGAGCATATTGGTAGAGAGCCAGTGTGGTGTAGAGGATAAGAGCGGTGGTTTGGAGCGGTGGAGTCTGATCTGGAGAACCGGGTTTGTTTCCCCACTCCTCCACATGAGGCAGAGGCTAATCTGGTGAACTGGATTGGTTTCCCCACTCCTACACACGAAGCCAGCTGGATGACCTTGGGCTAGTCACAGCTCTCTTAGAGCTCTCTCAGCCTCACCTACCTCACAGGGTGTCTGTTGTGGGGAGGGGGAGGGAAGGTGATTGTAAGCCAGTTTGAGTCACCCTTAAGTGGCAGAGAAAGGCGGCATATAAAAACCAACTCCTTCTTCTACTGTAATTGCTGTGGTGTCAAGGTCAAGCACTCCCAGTAGCTGGACCCAACCAGCAGTCTAGCCACAGCATTCTGCACTAGCTGCAGCTTATGAACACTCTTCCAGGGTAGCCCCAAGTAGAGCGCATTGCAATAGTCCAGTCTAGATGTTAACTAGGGCATGGATCACTATGGCTAGATCTGACTGAACCAGGAATGCAGGCAGTTGGGCAAAAGCACTCCGAGCTGTTGCAGCCACCTGATTTTCTAAGGTGATGGCTGTGCCAAGCAGCACTACCAAGCTGTGAACCTGGCTTTTTGAAAGGAGCATAACCCCATCCAAGACAGGAGAAATCTCATCCCCAGCCTGCCTTTCTACTAATCCAGAGAACCTGTTTGGTCAGGATTAAATTTCAGCTTGTTCACTCTCATCCAGCCCCTTACTGACTCGTTAGCACATGAACACATGAAGCTGCCTTATACTGAATCAGACCCTTGGTCCATCAAAGTCAGTATTGTCCACTCAGACCAGCAGTGGCTCTCCAGGGTCTCATGGTAGAGGTCTTTCACATCACCTACTTGCCTAGTCCCTTTAACTGGAGATGCCAGGGATTGAACCTAGGACCTTCTGCATGCCAAGCAGATGCTCTACCACTGAGCCACAGTCCCTCCAAGTACCGGTTCAGAACATTAACAGCATCCTTGGAATTAGTTGGAAAAGAAAGATAGAGGTGGGTATCATCCACATATTGGTGACATTGCAGCCCTCCAGATGACCTCTCTCAGTGGCTTCATACAGACCATAAATAGCATGGGGGAATAAGGCTAAACCCTGCAGAACCTCAGAGGCCAACAGCCATGGGGCAGAGCAGGAACCCCCAAGTGTATCTTTTGAGACCTATCCCCACAGATAGGACTCCAACCACTGTAACACAGTGTCCCTTCATCCTAGCGCTGAGAAGCGGCTCGGTAGGATACCGTGGTCAATAGTTTTGAAGCCCGCTGAGAAATCCACACTTCCCCTATCTAGTTCTCAACAGAGTTCATCAACCAAGGCAGCCAAAGCAGTTTCTGTCCCAAATTCTGGCCTGAAGCCAGACTGAAATGGTCCAGAAAACCAGCTTCTTCCAAGAACCTTTGGAGCTGTGAATAAATCACCCGCTCTAGCACCCTGCCCAAGAATGGAAGACTGGAGACGGGCCTGAACACAGTAGGGCTCGGAGAAGTTTCTTTCATAACAGGTCTAATCACAGCCTCCTTAGCACAGGCAGCATAACTCCCATTCTCAAGGAAGCATTTACCACTCCCCTTACCCACTTACCCAGTTCCCCTCTGGCGGCCTTTATTAGCCAGGAAGGGCAAGGGTCGAGAACACAGGTGGTAGGTCTCACCTGTCTAAGGATCTTATCTACATCCTTGGGATCCACAAGCTGAAAAGTATCCATCTAAATCGGACAAGCAGATGCCAAAGGTACATCATCTCAGCATACACCCATGCTAGCATCTAACCCAGGGTGGATTTAGGCAATTTTGTCTGCAAATTCATCACAGCAGGCTGTCACATGGTCAGAGTCCTGTTCCTTGAAGTTATGGTGTAGAAGTCCCTGAACCACACAAAACAGCTAAGCTGGATGATTACGTGCAGACAGAGTGGTGGTAGAGAAATATTGCCTTTTAGCCACCACCGAAACAGAATAAGTTCTAATACAGGCTCTATGCTGAGTATGAGAAGTCTCACTCTGAGCTTTCTGCCAGCAGTGGGCTAGCTGTTGTCCCTCCTGTTTCATTGCCATCAGTTGCCCAGGGAACCAGGGAGGCTGTTTGACTCTGTATGGAGCAAGAGGGCAATTAGGGGGAGATTGTGTCAACAGCCCGGGCCACCACCCTATTCCAGAGAGCAGTCAGGGCCTTGGCAGGATCATCAACCGTCAACCAAAGTAGTTAAAAACTAACAGACAATTTGGAACTGTTTAAAGTGATTCCATCCAAAGCAATCAGATTATTTCTGCAGGATCTTGACAAAGCGAGTGCAGAGAAATGCCCTCCGCTTTGGACTACACCACACTACTGGGAGTTTTGGGGCTGCAAACCCCCCACATTCCTTCCAAGACATTTCTCTTTTGTTAAAAGGATAGGAAACAGGAGCAAGGTTGATTGCTCTCAAGCATCCCCCATCCTTGCAATGGCTCTCACAGGCACCCAGTACTTGATATTTGGTAATGAAAATGCTTTTACGCAGCAGAGTGGGAGAAGGGGGCACTAGGCAGAGCCTGTAAATGGCAATGGGGAGTGCTGCCTTCTTCTGGGAGATATTTAGAGTATCTCATTTAGACAAAGGAGCAAAAAACCCCATTCAGTAGTTGGGGTGGGCTCAGGAGAGCAGTGCGCCACCGGTGGGGAACTGGGATGGCTGCTTAGTGTCTCAGCCTCTTGGAGGAACGCTGTTCGTGGGTGAGTGGGGGCCATTCTGCAACAGTCTTATACTACTCTAAGGAATTAAATGCAAAACTATGTGCACTGTAAGCTGTGCAAGCTTCCATTACATCTGATAACCTGCAGGAGGACAAAAAGAGATGACATCAGAGATCAACCCTTTTGTGGTTACAATCCAACACAAAACTCTACTGAATCAACGGACTTAAGCATACTTAACTGTGTATAGAACTGTAGCCCTAAATTGGCAATGGCTCTTGCAACTAGGAAGGGGGGATACTAGGACAGGCATTATTTGTCACTCGTGATTATGATATGTGCTATTCAATCAACACATGTGGTATTTGCACAGCCACATTCCTTGCAGAACTCACAACAGCAATGTGCGTCCACTAGAGGAAGAACTGTATAGTCACCATGACCAAAAACAAATCTTACATCCAAACACAAGCATTGTAATTAACAGGACTTTTACGAACACAACATGACATATGAATACCAGGATTCTTTGGAACCAGCATTTGGACTTTTTTTTTTAAAGGATTCTTTGCAAAAGTGTAAGCACCAACTTACTTTGTGAGTATTCTTCTCCCACGGGAGGTGGGTAGTCTTCATCCCAGTCCACTACGTCTTCATCGGTTAGAACCACAATGTGACACTCACGTTCTCCTTTCTTGGCACTGCCCACCATTATAGGCAAAATCAGCTCTTCCAGGTAGCTATCGAACTGCTTGTGAGCACCATCATTAGACAGCTCATGCAATAAAGCACCTAACAAGGAACCAGCCACATGTAAATGTTTTGGAAGAGAAAATGACAGATCTCATTCTAACGTTCTAGGATGCCATCCTTCTCTAGTATTTTTGCCAGCCCTAGGGCAGTTAATGAGTCCTGCTGATTGGGAGAAAAAGCAGGACATAGATATATTAAATAAAGAAATGAGGGCTAACTCAGGGGCCCATCTGAAGCCTAGTCTCCTCCCTGCAACCTGTGCCTTCCCTGTTTATGGTATGGCTACCAAATGCACACAACAGTGACAGTGTTTGTGCAGTGGCACACAGGTAAAGGACAGCTGCTGTTTCACTTATTGTATTTTATCCATTGTATTTATCTCCCACCTGTCTTCTAGCACAGAATTCAAGGTGAAATACATCCAGTGCCCAGGCGGTCTTCCCATCTACATGCTGACTTGTCCAGTTTCAGAAAGTTGCTGCATCATGTGCCTTCAGACCATCCACTCCAATATTGTGTGCATTATGCTTTCCCAAAGGCCCCGTGTGTTTTGTCGTAACCTTGCTAAGAGCTTCTTAACCATTACACACTTACAAAGATTCTCAAATTTCCAAGAGAACGGGTGGGGGGGGGCACACACCGAACTGAATTTCAATTGAGACTGAGGAGCAATGTTAACATTATGTGTCCGATGCTGGGGCTGCCAAAAAGCACTTACTGCTCATCTCATCATTCCACGTTGTGGTTATGGCATTTAAAAGGCGCTTATTCTTGTGGTAGCTGTAGAGATAGTGCATAAATGGATGTTCCTGGATTCCATATCACTCAATTCATGGTATGTTCACATATGGATGTTAGTTCTTAGGGAGAAGCTGACACAACTGCATTCGATTAAGGGCCTTTAAAGCCAAATGGCTTTCTTCTTAAATGGAGTGCTTGCAGCTCAATTATAAAGAGAGGCCTGGAGCCCCATGTCCACCTGCCAGATACCAGCCTTTTATGTTAGACCAGATCATCATATGAAATTCTTTGCTGTATACGCTTGAACTGTTATATTCTTTACTGTGACTAAGTCATGCAAGTTTTTCAATGGGGTCAGGCTTCTCTTCCTTCTCTGTTTTTTTTAATTGACTTCCTATATTTTGTCATTATAAACGTAGTTTTTCATAAAAAGGCTTCAGTTCTATGTGTTGACCCAGATATGTGCAGTATCTGCACACCAGCAAAAAAAGATACAACCCTAATATCCAGACATGGTAGCTATATGTAGCAGTACATGAGGTTCAGGCCAAAGGCTCTTCTAGTCCAGTATTCTGTTCACACAGTGGCTGACTACCTGCCTACAGGAAGCCCACAAGCAGGATGGCTGCAGCAGCATCCTCCTGCCTGTATTCCCTAACAACTGATATAAAGAGACATACTGCCTCTGGTACTGTAGGGAGTAGATATCCATCATGACTAGCAGCCATTATGACTAGTAGCCATCGATAGCCCAGTCTTCCATTAATTTGTCCGCTCCCCTTTTAAAGCCTTCCAAGTTGGCAGCCATCACCACTTCCCGTATTCTAATATTATGACAGAGGGAGAAAAGCTTCTTCCTGCCCACTCTTTTCATATCGTGCTTAAAACTCCCATAGAGCACGGGATGTTGCTAATTGATAGACAATTTGCTTTGCATGCAGAAGTTTCCCGGTTTGGTTCCTAGCATCACCAATTAAAATTAGTAGGTGATTTAACAGATCTCTCACTAGGATCCTGGAGATCTGCTGCCAGCCAGAGTTGACAACACTAGATCAAAGGTCTAATTCAGTTTAAGGCAGTTTCATGTGTTTATGTCCAGGATCTGCTGCGTGCCAAGTTGAAACCTCTTTTGGGTCACAATTTTAACATCAAGATTTTTACCCTGCTAGTTGAAATGTTTTGCCTTCTAGGTACTCTTTATTTGGTGTTATTAACCTACAGGAATTAACCTACTTTACTGTTAGATTGGATTTTATTGGTGCGTTTATAATTGTTGTCCTTTGCTGGTTTTTTCCTAGGTTGTATTGTGGCTATCAGATTTAATTTGATGATTATATTAGTTTGATATATTTTTAACATTTTCAGGTGTATTTTTTCTTTCAGGAAAAAACCTCAGGCAGCGATTTTGGGTATGTGTGTGTAAAGTGCCTTCAAGTCGCAGCCGACTTAGGGCGACCCCTTTTGGGGTTTTCATGGCAAGAGACTAACAGAGGTGGTTTGCCAGTGCCTTCCTCTGCACAGCAACCCTGGTATTCCTTGGTGGTCTCCCATCCAAATACTAACCAGGGCTGACCCTGCTTAGCTTCTGAGATCTGACGAGATCAGGCTAGCCTGGGCCATCCAGGTCAGGGCCATTTTGGGTATACAAATGCAAATAAATAATTAACTAAATAAAGAGGATTTCAGGGCCTGCAATGTGTTATCAAGCCCTTCTCTGCATGTCTTTTGAGATGAAATGCTTTAGGATTCCAGAACCACAATAAATGGAGACTGAACAATGATTGCAAATCCTTATCCTGAATACAGGGTACCTATTTCCTCAGCATTGACATAACGACGAGATGGGTTTTAATCTAGCATGAGTGGAGTGACACAACTGGAAGTGAATTTTCTTATGTCCCCCTTACTGCAGTGCCCCCCTTCCAAAACTCATGGACCCTGGGAACATCATGGGTAGTTAAGTACAGGGCTGCAGTGGGTGGGAGAAGCAGTGATGATCTTCTATTTTCTCCAGGGGTGGAAGTTATTTACCTATTTTGAGCATTTATAAGCCGCCACTCCAGCTCAACAATAACACAGAAAACAAGGTTAGGATCCAACCCAACCTGCTGTGTTCGCTTTGCAATCACACAGAAGATTAAAGTTCAATAACCCAGGCAGGGCCCGACATAGAATGGCCCAATTCATACAGCATGTGCATGGCTCCCTTTTAAGTTTCACTGCACTTAAACTTTTTAAATTGAATTCCCCATTTTTAAAAACATAGCATTATGTTCAATTAGCATGCATAATACAAAAATACTACTGTAATATACCCAATACAACATAAATGTATCTTGATAAATACAATTCCATACTGTTTCTAATAAATTTAAATACATCTCATGATTTTTTCCCCTCATGTTTTCATCTGGCTTGATTTTATTCCAGGAAATAATGAATCCCTGCCAAATTTTAACAAAGGAAATACAAAATACACTTACTCAAATCTTGACACTTGATTGTGTTGAAGTCAAAGTTGATGCAAAGATAATCACAAGTATCTCTAAGATCAGGAATAGAAATCCCATCAGGACAGTGAATTATTCCAGTTTTGTAATAATCCTGAAAGGACAAATATGATAAAACCGGTCTAGTTGGATTCTTAATGTCTTTCATTTGTATCTGCTCTTCCTTCAGAGTGGCACATAGAGAGCCTTCAAGAAGACTCCCAACCAGACTGGGCACCTGCTTAGCTTTAACAGTGTTCACTGCTTTTATATCCCCTCAGATGGTTCCATTTTATTTTAAAAGCCTGGCATTTTTTGTTAGCTTCATAGTTTACCACAGCTAGGAATGAAAAACATTAAAAAGGGAAAAGAGGAAAATCTGAGGTACTCATAAGCTGACACGCAAAAGATGCTCAAACATAATTTAGAGACAGAAAACCGAGGAAATAAGAAAAAACCCATGATGTATCACCAGAGTATAAAATACTTATGGAGAAACTGAAAGCTTCTCTGAACTTCAAGACAATAAAACGGGGACTTCATAGAGAGGATGGACAGTTCTGCTTCCTCAACTTCAAAAGATTCCTCACCAGCACCGTCCGGAACACAGTGGAGCCGATTCCATCTGCAATTTCATATTCACCCTTCTCATTTGGCCGAGTGAAGTTATATTCTCGTCCAGGTCCAAACATTCTGAAAGGTATCAAGGTATCTGTAAACCTGTTGCTGTGCGAGCTCCCAAACACCAGGTCGTATTCTGAAGTCAGCAGACTAGGCCGAGCCCATCCAAAGAAATAACACCACCCCTTCAGACGGCATTTTATGCAGTTCTGACACACTGAGCCTGACAGCAGGACATCTTATTTAATCCAGCTGCCGGGTATCTGTAAAGTCATATTCTTTGCAAACATTTCCTTCACTTCCTTAGAAGTTGCCACTGGTGATGAATTTGCTGTAGATAGGGTTGCCAGCTCCAGGTTGGAAAGTACCTGGAGATTTTGGGGGCGGAGCCTGAGGAGGGCAGGGTTTGGAGAGGGGAGGGACTTGAATGCCATAGAGTCCAATTGCCAAAGCGGCCATTTTCTCCAGGGGAACTGATCTCTGTCGCCTGGAGATCAGTTGTAATAGCAGGAGATCTCCAGCTATCCCCTGGAGGTTGGCAATCCTAGCTGTAGAGGTAGGCTGCAGCTACCTACCATTAGACACTCTTTGGACATAAGTTTGTCTTCATATCACACAGCAATTGTTTACTGGGGCAAGTACCAAGAGGTGAAACCCAATGCGCGCAATGCTGTTTCATCAGCAAGCAGGTTGGAGAATGGCTCATTCCCAAGCGCCTAGCAAAATCTCCCCTTACCCTCCCTGCTGCTGCAGTACCTCATCAGCCAGGCAGTCCATTAACACTGTGCCTGCTGAGCCGCACCTCACACGTGGCCCAACTCTGCTGAGATTAGGGGCCTGGCAATGTATTTGAAGGGCTGTCATTTAGAGGATGGTGCCGAGTTGTTTTCTGTTGCCCCAGAAGGTCAGACCAGAACCAACGGGTTGAAATTAAATCAAAAGAGTTTTCAGCGAAACATTAGGAAGAACTTCCTGACAGTTAGAGCGGTTCCTCAGTGGAACAGGCTTCCTTGGGAGGTGGTGGGCTCTCTTTCTTGGAAGGTTTTTAAGCAATAGATGGCCATCTGATAGCAATGCTGATTCTATGAACTCAGGCAGATCATGAGGGGGAAGGCAAGAAGGGATGAGTCACTGCTTGGATCTCATGGCCCTTTCTTACATGCTCAGGGTAATGCCGATCATCACTTTGGGGTCAGGAAGGAATTTTCCTCCAGGCCAGATTGGCCAGGGATCCTGGAGGTTTTTTGCCTTCCTCTGGGCACACAGCAGGGGTTAATGGGGGAATGGGGAGGGAAGGTAGTTGTGAATTTCCTGCGTTGTGCATGAGGTTGGAGTAGATGACCTTGAGGTCCCTTCCAACTCTGTGTTTCTATGATGTGCGTGCTGCTGGGCCAGTCAGTGCAAATGGCGAGGGAGCTCCTGCGGAGGGTTGGGCCTAGGCAGGATGGACCGTGTGGGAGCATGCAGCACAACTCCTCTCAAACTATGATATGATTGCAGCAGACCCACATGTCAGAATCAGGTTGCCATCAAATTCTTATGAACATATTACAGGAGGAGGAGAGCTTAAAAATAAGGACAGGTGGGAGCTGCTGAGCCTGTCCCCTGCCTGTCCCCCCCCCCTCAGAGGAGCAATTATTTTTCTTCAAACAATTTTTTCTCAGACGTATTCTAAGACCAGCATTATCCCTGTCCTGGAGAAAAAGGGACGAGGAGAAATGGTTTAAGAGATGGGGAAACTTGGGTGGGTTCGGATTCGGCAAACCCTCTTTAAATTTCCACACACACACACACACACCACCACCACCACTACATAGGAACTCCCACATACTAAGTCATGTTGCTCTAGTGTAGAGTCTGAAGGCCTGAGGGATGTTTTCACACTTGACGTTTAAGATCCAGGGTGAGCCTCTCTCTTGCTCTTTATACAGACTCTGGTTAATGCATTTATTTAGGATATGTGTAAATTGGTACTTTCTATTTAAATTAAATATTGATGGCAGCTGACAAAAAAGAATTTTAACGTACCACATAAAAATAAACTTAAAACAAAATTAATGCAAGACAGAAAGTTGAGATATTCAATTGCATGCTCTGATCAGTGTAGGCACAGGAAAGTAAAACACCACTTAATGTGTGAATATGCCCCAAGCGACCATTCTTCAATACATACCATTACTCTCTAAATTGTCTAAGATTGTGGTTTTCACTCTCAACTTGTGGGATATTCTCATTAAGCTAATGGATACCTTTCGAATACCTTCAACCTAAAATTCATGCTGATCCTAAACACCTTTACTTGGACTCTCTTTCAGTGAGATGGTACTTCTAAGTAATGGGGCACAATCCAGGTACAATTACGCACTTTGAAATCCCAATGAGACTTAGAAAGGCTGAACTTTTGTTGTCCAAAGTCCAAAGAGTTTAGGATTGTAGCTTTCAATGATATATGAATATCCCCCCAAATTATACATTTGTTCCACTCATACATCTGCTCTGAATCAGCAGCGGAAATCTATTTCCCTTTGAGAAGGATTATGTCGATTTTAAAAGGTAATGAAACTACTTACCGTCCCAACATAGTATCAGGATGAGCTGTGAATATCTGAGGATTTACAACAAATCTAGTGCCATCTACAACCAGAGTCACTTTCTCTTGTGCCTGGACTTGTGCACTGTTGTTCAAGCTGGTACAACTGCTTCCATGCTCTTGCGTGGAGTAGTAGTCTAGGCTTCTTTTACTTCCTGCTGGGAAGAAAATGCTTTTGGCACCTTCAAAAGCATTAGAACATTGAGAATTTGTTGGGTGGGTTGGATATCTGAACTCTGCATCTAAACACAGGAGACCAAGCAACAGTTCAGTGACTGGCATGGTTAATTAAATAACTCTCAATTATAGTAAATAATTCCATATATAACAGTATATATATATGAGAAGGCAAGCAACAGTTCAGTGACTGGCATGGTTAATTAAATAACTCTCAGTTATAGTGAATAATTACATATATAACACTACGAGGCAAAGACTACATACTGCTGACTTAGATGACTGTGCATACTGATGACTGGTTGTAGTGATGACCACTAGTATAGCTGGCTATAAAAGGGGATTTGACAGATTAATGGAAGATTAGTCATTATGGCTACTAGCCATTGATAGACCTACAGGAACCTCCACTTCCATAGGCAGTAAACCTCCGAATATCTGCGCTAAGAGGCAAAATCAGGGGAAGGCCTTGGCCTCTGTGCCCTCCAAAACAACTGGCTGGCCACTGTGTGAAATCACATGTCAGTTTAGCAGTGCAATTCTAAGAACATGTTCTTGGGAATAAGCCCCACTAAATAGACCTGAGTAGGATTCTGAGTGGATCTACTTAGGATTGCTCTCTTAATGGACCACTGGCCTGATCCAGCAGGGTTCTCCTTCTGTTCTTAGGTTTATACAGGGTTAATTCAAGTGTCATCAATCAAATGATGCATGTGTGCTTCCACTTTCTCTGTCAGCCTTTTGCAATTGGAAGATATAATGAAAATGGTGCATCTTTTTCCTTGGAGACTTGGTAGAATTTATAATAATTTGGAAGGAAACTGCTGGTTCTGTAGTTCCCTTCATATGTAATGGACATATACCCTAGCTCAACAATTTTGGAGAATGGTTTCAAGCATTGTCATCAGGGTTTCTTCTAGATGTTCCCTGTACCTCAGAGTTTTCCAGTGCAATCCTAAAAACCCAGTCCTTGCAGTAAATCTCACAGATTAGACCTGAGTCAGATTCTGAGTAGACCTGTTTAGGCTTGCTTTGTTTGTTGCTCAGTTATGCTGTAACGATTCTAAGGAGAAGGCAAGTAATAACACTAACTACAGCAGGATTAGTATTTGCAAACTCTTGGAAATGAAGCATTTTCACATAAGAATTAATGTTTAGATAGAACTGAAGTTTTATACAAATTGGTCAGGCTCACATTTTTTCAAAAGTTTTCTAATGCGCCAAAATTAAATTAAATCTGGAAATGTGTGATTCTGAACACGGAAACATGTATAGTAGAAGTGTGATGATTATATTATGACTTGAATGATTCTATTCTGTATGCCCTGATTTTCAATATTTAACATTTGATGTTATTTGTTTTGACTGTTATGTATAGATTTACACTAATAACAAAAATCAGATCATGCACATGTTTGTGTCTGAATGTCCCATTGTGCACACCTTCTACCATGCTAGGTAACACTCAGTTTATCCTAAACTGTCTTTAAACCTCTAGAAAATTAACATGTTGAGAAAATGAACATCCTCTGGAGGCAGAACCCCCTTTATGTTGCTGCGCAAGCAGAGCAGAACCCATGGGCAACCATGAGTGCAGAAGTGGAAACTCCACCACAACCACATCATAGGCAACATGAACTCTACAGCCATGAACTACATTTGCTTGGAGACAGTCTCACAGATGAGATGGAAACCGGGTTCCCTTCATGCCCTTTGCATATAGGGGAGCCAAGAGCCAACACCCCATCACGAGTTATAAGGCCAGTGCAAATGGGTGCCAGACATTTCATGCGAGATGTCAGGTCGCCTGGCAAGCAAGTAACAGCCAAACCATCCTGTATCACTGCAGCAGGAATAACCACAGGCTGCATCATTGTAACTGAAGTGCATAAAGAGTACTGGCCTATCTCTTGTAAAGCCAGTGCCTTACTTGTTCTTACCATTATTTCTGCAAGGTGGGAAAACGTTACTGGCTTGACTGCCCTGTTTCAGGTTACTTTCTCCTGGATCGTGGGCTGTAGCAGTGACGTTTTCCATGAGCTGACAAGATTCCTGATTGTTCATCCTCTCAATTCCAGTTGCACGCTTAGTGCTCATTTGGGGTGTTTGTTCCAGGTGGGTAGCGTGTTGGTCTGCAGTAGAAGAGCAAGATTTGAGTCCAGTAGCACCTTAAAGACCAACAATAGTTCCAAGGTATAAGCTTTCAGGAGTCAAAGCTCCCTTCATCAGATGGGTGTACAGATGGCCGCCCATCCGTAGAGAGGATTTTCTTTCCCCTGGATTCATGTAATAGTTTACTGGCCAGAATTATGGAACTGAAAAGGATTCTTCTTCGCCTTTTCCCACTTGGCAAAACACACTGCAAGCCCTAACCTTGTATACACGTTAGGCCCTTTTTGCTGCTCTGCAGGCAAAGGTCTGTTTCACCACCTCCCCCAAGAGTAAGCAGTTGAACTGTGTTTCTGCCAAAGCCTCTGCTGCTAATCACTGCGAAGGAGTGAGTTAAAGAGCCCTTTGCCCATGCCTTTCAGGGGAATATATTAGCAGGCACAGTCAATATTACTGGCTCTTCAGTCATTGCCTAATTCAGAATTTGGGCTACCCCTTTAAAAGTTGGTTTCCAACCATGACTGACTATTGTAACTATCAACAGCCAACTGTACTAAGATAAAGGTATAACTGTCATTTGTTACCAAGGGCAATGTGGAATGCTGCTGTTATACCATCTACACCTATTATGGGAGAATGTAAATTTTTAGCCAAATAGCTAATTTTAAAAGGAGACTTTATATTTCTTGCTTCACAAGTGATCTAACCAGCCATAATCTGTACACAACATCATATGATTGGTATTTCTATTGTGGACATGCTAACTGAATAAGGTTGCCACAGGCCTGGAGAAAAATGCCGTGTCCCTTTAATTGAGGTTTAATGTGATGTTATTTCTCTCCATGCCATGAAAAGCTTCAACTGCCCGTTTTTACACATTAAGCTTCTAGTGAAGGGAAATGGCCTGTTGGCAACCCTGCAACTGAAAGCATTTTGAAAAGACCATTAATATCTGGTAATGTAAAAGCGAACAACTTTATCTGTACTTTTACACACTTTAATTCTACACAATTAACATTCACTTAGATATCATTTTGATGAACATGGCAGATACTACAGCTAATGAAGGCAATGTATTTAATTCTACAATATTCACTTATTAGCGATAGTTAGCTTTCTATTTACTTGGTATGGCATTATCAAAGATATCTCCACTGTTCTGAGGTCTAGAAACACACACAAAAGTGGAACTTTCAAGATTTTGGTAAGAATTGTTTTGAGTGACCACAGATTGCTCTCATCTCCTCTCAAAGTGAACCTGGTCAAGCGGTCTTGCATGCGACAGTAATGTTACCTGTCAAAGGTGCTCGCAGGCAGCAGCTACTACTGATTTGGAAGCAAATCAGTGCCTCAGCCTCAAAATGACTTTATCATGAGTATCACCTTGCCTCATAGAGAGGAAAAAGTCCAGCAAGTAGGAAAATTAAAACTAGGCTTTTAGAAGCACAACCCCAAAGTTTTGTCCTTATTGTTACACAGAGCACTTTCACACAGCCCAAATAATGCTCTTTCAGCGCGCCTTAACGGTAGTTTGCAATTGGATTTTGCCAGCTCACACAGTAAAATCCGCCTTCAAAGTGCATTGGAAGTGGATTGAAAGTGCATTATTTGGGCTGTGTGAAAGGGCCCAGAGACACAACGCTCTATAGCCAGAGCCCACAAATCAATCACAGCATTGCTCATAACCTCCTCTTTTTTAAAAACCGCAGAAAAGCCTCGATCTGGGGTTCAAAATACTGGAGCGACACCTTTAGATTGTGGGAAAACTCCGGGAGCCACGCTACGGTTTGTAGCAGACAGACCCCCGCTGGCTTCCCATCCCCTCTTAACAAAGGATTTGGCAGCGTCTGCACCCGGCGCTCGTGCCCTGCTCCAAGCAAAGCCAGTCGGAGGCCTACCGGAAACACGGACGGGAGACTTCCAGCCCGAAAACCACGCAGGGCGTTTAGACCCACCGAAGCAAGCGCCCTGCTTCCCAACAACCGGCCTTGGAAACTTCACCCCCTGAACTTTCCCAGTTCCTCGGCGTTGTAATATTTGCGACTTTCCGCCGATACTCTCCCCACCCCCCTCCACCCAGCACGTCTTCATTACATAATCCGCATTTCCAGCGCCAGAAGCCGCCGGAGTTTGTGCAAAGCTCGCTTTCCATTCCTGGCCTTAATCGAACATATGCCTGGACAACTCGGACCCATCGGAAACACGGCTCCCCAGTCGATGTCCAGATCTATTTCTGGTACACGAAGTTCTCCCGCAGAGGCTCGTCTTGGTTGGAAGCCAATGCAATACATACCCCGCTTACCTATGGTCAAGGCATCAGTGGTCGCCGCTGATGAAACCGCACGGAAAGCTTGAGATCTGCCATTCAAAAGAAGGGGGACGAGCCCCGCGAGCAGAGTCGCTGAGAGTTAAAATTGACCTGGGCGATAGCGATCAAACTCTCCTCCCCCAGTGTTCAAACCCCGATGGCGATTCATGTAAATATTTCAAATTAAGAGTCCCTACCCAGCGCATACAGGAGAGAGGCAGTATTTGCCTGTACTCAGCACTAAGGTTTTGTTGAAACGGCGATAACTAGTATGAATTCACGTGGGATGTCTTAGAACTATCCTTCAGAAGACCTCCACTTTCCACTCTTGCAGGACCTAATCTACGCGGTTAACCCCTTCCTGATTCCACATGGTTAAGTTTTATACATAGTATGTAACAACACCATCATACCAACGGGAAACCCATTCCAATCGGCTAGTTTTTTTAAGGAAACTTATAGGATCAGTCACACGTGTAAGAATATCAAAACCCAAAACCAGATAATACTTTTTACTA
Organism: Euleptes europaea; assembly: GCF_029931775.1. Taxonomy (NCBI): domain Eukaryota; kingdom Metazoa; phylum Chordata; class Lepidosauria; order Squamata; family Sphaerodactylidae; genus Euleptes; species Euleptes europaea. Next base: position 84,017,092 of record NC_079313.1, read on the forward strand.
GGACCAATCAAAATATCACAAAGCAGTTTGCCAGCTTTTAAGTTCTCCACAATTCTTCATGAGGCCAGTTGTTCAGTACAAAAAAGAAGCAACATTACAACATTTTTTACTTTGGAAATGACAAACAGAAGAAACAGAGCTGCTCTAATAGGCAAGATGTAGCACAAGCATTCAGGGTCTATAATAAAAAGTATGACCAAAATAATATCAATCAGACTTCAGGGAAAGCTTATCAACACAACCATAATTTACACCACAACTCAAGATGCTTATGAGGAAGAAATTGAAAACTTTTATGCAAAAGCCCAGGAAGAAATTGATCACACATCTAAACAAGATGTGCTTATAATCATAGGTGACTGGAACGCAAATGTAGGAAACAAAGCAGAATCAAATATTGTTGGAAGATTTGGGCTAGGAGCACAAAACGAAGCAAGACAGATTTATTCATTGAGAACATGTTTCCGGCAACCAAATAGACAATTGTATACATGGGCATCACAAGATGGCCAATATAGAAACAGATTACATAATTGGAAGCAGAAGATGAGGAAGCTCTATTTTCTCTGCTAAAACAAGACCAGGAGCTGATTATGGTACAGACCCTCAATTGTTATATCAACAATTAGAATAAAGCTGAAGAAAAACACCAAAACATTCATTGCGCCAAAATACAATCTAAACAACATTCCTGAAGAGTTTAAAGACTACGTAAAGAACAGATTTGCATTACTAAGTTCAAGTGAATGGGAAACAGAAGAACTATGGGTTGAAACCAGAGATATCATCAAGGAAAAATGCACAAAGACTAGTCCTGTAGCAAAAATAAATGAAAAGCTTTGATGGATGACTGATTTTAAAATCGCTAAAGATAGATGAGAAGCAAAAGTTAAAGGTGACAGAAATAGAATTAGAAGTCTAAATGCAGCTTTCCAGCGATTGGCACATAGAGACTATTATAATAACCAGTGTAAGGAAACAGAAGAGAATAATAAAAAAGGGAAGAACAAGAGATCTGTTCCACAAGATCCAACAAATCAAAGGGAAATTTAAGATCAACGTAGAAATACATTAACTGAGCAGGACAAAATAAATGAAAGATGGGAACAATACATTGAACTATGCAGAAGAGATTAAAGAATTACAGATTCCTTCAAAAAACAAACTTTTGAAGAAGAACCTACAGTTATAGAAAGTGAAATGAAAGTTGCACTGAGAGCAATTGGGAGAAACAAATCACCAAGCATAGATGGGATATCAATAGAGCTATTCAAAGCCACAGAAACAGAGTCCATCAAAATCCCAGAACCAAGCTGGCTGAAGGCAGCTTCGAATGGGGGGTCAGAACCAGAGGTGGCCTTCGGGACTTCTGCCAATGTGTGCCTTCTCCCACAGAGCAGCCTTTAGTCCCAAAGCCTTATTACTGCCTGTCATAGGGGTGAACTGCTGGCACATTTTACAGACCAAGACATTGTGACCCTCACCTAGGCAAATAAGGTAAAACTCACGCTTGTTACCCCAGTATTTGGATGCCCCACCTGAGGATAAACGAGCCCTTGCAAAACTGATCCAAACTGAGGCTTTTCGCCTGTCCAAACAAGAAATCAATGCTGACAGGAATGCACCGGACTCTTCTGCAAGATCTATGGCCCCTGCAAAGTTTTGCATTGCCACTCCTAGCTCCAGACTACAGCCCTGCCTTTGGTCACCCATTGTAAAGTGGAGGATTTGCCATTTGAGGGGCAAATACTGTTTTCCAACTCCACTGATGACATTCTCTTGACTATGAAGACGAACCAGCAGGCAGCCAAATCATTGGGGGTAGGGTTGCTAGGTCCAGGTCCCTCTTTGCCACCAGCAGGAGGTTTCAGGGATGGAGCCTGAGGAGGGTGGGGCGTGATGAGGGGAGGGACTTCAATGCCATCGAGTCCAATGGCCAAAGCGGCCATTTTCTCAAGGGGAACCTATCTCTATCTGCTGGAGATCAGTTGTAATAGCAGGAGATTTCCAGCTAGTGCCTGGAGGTTGGCAACCCTAATTGGGGGTCATACCCTCTACACCTCAACAACATCGACAGAGGTTTTACCCCCCCCCCCCAACAGGGCTTCTCATCCACCCATTATAGGAATCCAAGGGTCAAGACAGAAGCCATCTTTTGAGGAAATCTCCACTTTGAGCATTTTTTTTTTTTGCTCTGTTCTGTTAGCAGCAGGTGTCAGCATCCCCTCCCTTTTCTCAGGCATACTAATTAGCTCACCAGGTTCAGCTGGGGGAAGGGGGGGGAGAAACTTGCTCTTTTTCCAGAATCTACCTCAGAGACAGCCCAATGATTGGTTGGAGAGGGTCAGAAGGTGTCTGACCCACATTTCTATAATATTCTTGTCCCATTCCTTTCTATTTGCCTTCCCCCATTCGTTACCTGCTTTTCCTTATGTTAAAGCTGCATGGAGTTTTGCTGCCTGCTTTGGATACATTGCTAAGTAAGTGTATCTGGAGAGCTAGTTTTATTGTTTTCTGCGTACATGAGCCTACCGCTGGAACTATATTGCTAATATTGTCAAAGGCTTTCACGGTCAGAGTTCATTGGTTCTTGTAGGTTATCCAGGCTGTGTGACCGTGGTCTTGGTATTTTCTTTCCTGACGTTTCGCCAGCAGCTGTGGCAGGCATCTTCAGAGGAGTAACACTGAAGGACAGTGTCTCTCAGTGTCTCTCAGTGTCAAGTGTGTAGGAACAGTAATATATAGTATTGGGATATATAATATTGGGACCACAAAATGCAGCATACAAACAAGGATAAAAGAACATGAAAGATACTGCAGACTGGGCCAACCTGAGAAATCAGCAGTGGCTGAACATGGACTGACACAAACAGGACACAGGGTCTTATTCCAAGACACTGAAAGACTGGACAATTCTACCAACTATTTTGTCAGATTGCACAGAGAAGCCATTGAAATTCATAAACAGCAGCACAACTTTAACAGAAAAGAAGAGAGTTTAAGAACGAATAAGGCTTGGCTTCCTGTCTTGAAAACCTCCAGACTAACAAAGACTACAGTCCACAATAGCCATGCAGATTAGTTTTGGATTTCACACATTAACAGATCACTTCGGGATATAATGGTTCCATATTAACATACCACATCCTCGTTAGCACATTATCCTGATACTTACAGGACAATGATTAGCACATTACCTTTGATACTTTTTGCAGGACAATGATTCAGTCAAACCCAACCCCTTTCTGACTATATATTACTCTTCCTACACACTTGACACTGAGAGACACTGTCCTTCAGTGTTACTCCTCTGAAGATGCCTGCCACAGCTGCTGGCGAAACGTCAGGAAATAAAATACCAAGACCATGGTCACACAGGCCGGATAACCTACAAAAACCAATATATTGCTAATCTTTTTTAATTATTTCAATAAAGCCTTGTTTTGCTTTAAGGTGTGTTGTTGTGAGTTACCAGACCAAACCTAGGTTACATTTGGTTACATTACCATAGAGAGGCTTGCTCCAGGGTCTTGGTTTGGAGACAGGTTTGGAGAAATATCCTGGACCAAGGTGGGTCAGCCTTGACACCAAGATATACCCAGCCACCACAGCTGTATCCTCCATCTAAACTGTACCAGCCAGTATCCTTCCACAGGAGGAGGGGTTCCTCCAGCCTAAGTCATGGTCTCAACCTCATTTGCCCAGTCACAACCAGCCCCCTCAAAAATTCTCACTATATATGTAGCCCATACTTAGACAACTGGCTTATTACAGCAGCATCAAGGATTCCTCTCCTTATGCTCGGAGGCCCTGGCCATTTGGCGTATAGCAACACATCATCATATGTCCCCCAGGGTCATTCACATAGCAGGTTCCCTCAGTACAAAAGTAGACATCATGAATGGTCGATAAAGGACCAGTACTTGCTTTCCATTTTCAGTCTTTGTGTCAGCCCTTGGCCCACAGAACCAGAAATCACCACAAAGTCATATAGAGTCCAAACAGATGGCTTTTACTGATCAAATAGGCATACAGTGCAAACGAATAAAATGACAGCTATGAGAGGCTCACTAGCTGGGAGATATTATAAGGCAGGAAAGGCGGGAGATTACACGCATGAATACAGTTTCCCAGGAGCTGAGTTCCCAGGCCTAGGTATGCGACCTTGGGGGGCAGACAATACAGCACAGAGACAGAGGCAATAACGAAACCGAGATAGCAGCCTGACATTCTGCTCCCCTCAAGGCCCCCTCCCAGTTCGCAAGGGGGCTGGCCTGTCCGGGTAAGCAATGTGAAAGGCGTCGACGAGGTCGGGGGCGGAGACATCCCGTGCGCGCACCCATTCGTCATAGGCAGGGGGGAAATGTTTCCAACGAACTAGATATTGCAGATTGCCATGGTGAATACGGGAGTCAAGGATCTTGGAGACTTCGAAGTGTTCTTCCCCCCCCACCATGATGGGTTGCGCAGGCGGTGGGTCCGGATGCCACCGTGGAGAAGCAACATGGGGTTTGAGGAGGCTTATGTGGAAAACAGGATGCACACGCCTCAAGGATTTGGGGAGAGCCAGTTCCACTGTGACAGGGTTTATGACCCGAGTAATGGGGAAAGGGCCAATGAATTTGGCGCTGAGCTTATGGCACGGTTGGGTGGAACGGAGATTTTTGGTGGAAAGGTAAACCAAAGCACCCACTTGCAGATCACCCCCGGGGGAGCGATGTTTGTCAGCTTGCGCTTTGTATTTACGTTTGGCCCGGTCGAGGTTGCTAACGAGCCATGGCCAAGTGGTACGGAGGGCGTGTGCCCAGGAGGCAATGTCGGGGTTCCCCTCCCCCTCTACATCATCTGTAGGAGCGATGGGACTGAAATCTTGTCCATACACAGCAAAAAACGGGCTAAAACCTGTGGATTGATGCATGGCATTATTGTAGGCATATTCTGCTAAAGGTAACAGTTCCACCCAGTTATCCTGGTGGTAGTTAACATAACAACGCAAATAACATTCAAGTACAGCATTGACACGTTCAGTTTGACCATCAGTTTGAGGATGGTATGCACTAGACAATCCCTGTTCCACCCCCACCAACTTGAGGAAAGCTTTCCAAAACTTAGAAACGAAACCACTTCCGCGGTCACAAATTATTTTACGCGGAAACGAATGTAAACGAAAGATATGCGTCACGAAGAGGCGGGCCAGTTTCTGAGCAGAGGGGATCCCTGCGCATGGAATCAAATGTATTTGCTTAGAAAACAAATCAGTAACAACCCACAACACAGTTTTACCCCCACTGAGAGGGAGATCAGTCATGAAGTCCATAGCAATCACTTCCCAAGGTCTGCTGGGCGTTTCAAGAGGTTGTAGCAGTCCCGGGGGTTTGCCCTGCGATCGTTTCGCAGCGGCACAAACGGGACAGCTGCGGATGAAGGAGTCAATGTCGGAACGCATTCCCCCCCACCAGAACTGTCTGCGCAATAAGTGAAGGGTCTTCAGAAACCCAAAGTGCCCAGCTGTTTTGGCTCCATGAGCTAAATGTAAAACGTCCTTCCGGAGAGCTTTGGGTACATACAATTTTGAGTCTTTGTACCAGGACCCCCCTTGTTCCAAAACACCAGGAGGTAGGGTATGAGCGGAACGTTCTAAAAGGCACTGGTCCCGAAGGACAGTTAAAAAGGATTCGGAGATGGGGATTTTGGAGGGAGCCCCCCCGTCGGTCATGGAGATCTGAGAAACAGTTATAGGGCTAGTGCTTACGTGCGGCGGCGCGCAGACTGCAGGCGGCTGAGCGGTCGGAGGGGTAGGAGGGGCGGGAACTCCGGTCTGTTGCGGTGGCGGCTGGGCAGCCGGTTGGGCTGGCGGAGCTTGCGAGTTAGGGAAGGTGTGCTGATGCTGGGATCGGGTTTGCACAGCCAGCATAGGTAGGGCCCCACGTTGCATAGGGGTGAACAGAGAGTTGGTGGGTCTTTCGAGTTTTACCGGATATTGTGGTAAACGGGAGAGGGCATCCGCGAGAACGTTCTGCTTCCCAGGGACGTGCTTCAGGGTGAAACGGAACTGAGCAAAGAACTCCGCCCACCGTTGTTGTTTCGCCGATAGCTTATGGGACCCCGTGAGGGCAGCTAGATTTTTGTGATCGGTCCAAACTTCAAAGGGTACTTTAGACCCTTCCAAGAATTGCCGCCATAAAGTCAGTGCATGATGAACTGCAGAGGCCTCTTTCTCCCAGATGGGCCAGTTTAATTGAGCGTGCGCAAATTTTTTTGAAAAGTAAGCGCAAGGGTGAAGAAGACCGTCCGGTCCTTGCTGGAGGAGAGCCCCTCCCATGGCTACATCGGAAGCATCGACTTGCACAATGAACATTTGATTTGGGTCTGGGTGCCGTAGCACCGGCTCCGAAGTGAAGAGGCGTTTGAGGGCCAGAAAGGCGGCTTGGCATTGCTCAGTCCATAGGATTTTTGCGGAGGGCAAGGCAGCCGAGCTTACTTTTCCCTTAGTTTTCAGCAGGTCCGTAATGGGTAGAGCCACTTGGGCGAAGTTAGGGATGAATCCCCGATAGAAGTTTGCAAATCCCAGAAATTGCTGTACTTGCTTACGGTTGATGGGGGGAGTCCAATCGAGGACGGCTTGGACTTTGGCGGGGTCCATGCGAAGACCTTGGTGGGAGATGATGTATCCCAAAAACGTGAGTTTGCTTTGGTGAAATTCACACTTAGCTAGTTTAGCGAACAGTTGATGGTTACGCAGGCGTTGTAGAACTTCCCTGACCAGAGTCACATGCTCGTCCACAGTTTTCGAATAAATGAGAATGTCATCTAAGTAGACCACCACCCCACGATATAGAAGGTCATGTAGGATTTCATTGATGAGTTGCATGAAGACCCCCGGGGCCCCTTTTAATCCGAATGGCATTACAAGGAATTCATACATTCCGAAACAGCTAGAGAAGGCAGTGAGGTGTTCATCTCCTTCGCGGATACGGACTCGGTAGTAGGCTTCCACCAAGTCTAATTTAGAGAACACACGGCCTTCCTGTAATTGTCCCAAAATATCCGATATTAATGGGATAGGATAGGCGTTGGTCTGGGTAACCGCATTGAGCTTTCTGAAGTCAATGCACAGGCGAAGGTCGCCCTCTTTTTTCCGGACGAAAAACGCGGGGGCCGAGTTTGGGGCATTCGAAGGGCGAATGAACCCTCTGGCGAGGTTTTTGTCCAAAAAGTCCCGGAGGACAGTGCGCTCGGAAGCGCTCATAGGGTAAATCTTACTTTTGGTTAATGTGCAGTCCTTTACTACTTCAATCGCACAGTCTGAGGCCCGGTGGGGGGGTAAGGCATCACATTCCCTAAGGTCGAAGACATCTTCAAAGTCCCGGTATACAGCGGGTAGAGCCGGTGGTACTGGGGCAGTAGAGGTTAATGCTGGAACGGGCGGAAATGGCAGAGCAAAGTTTTGCCGATGCTGGTCGCAGGTGGGACTAGCGAAAGAGATAGTGTTTGTTTCCCAATCAATACTGGGACTATGTCCTTTAATCCAGTTAATTCCCAAGACCACTTCAAATCGGATAGGGGCTATAGTGAAGTCTATTTGTTCCCAGTGGGAACCAATTCCCATTGCCACCCCTATGGTGCGGTGATCAACTGGACCCCCCTGGAATTGGCTCCCGTCCATTTGAGCAAATTGGACGGGGGCGGGTAAAGCCTCTGAGTCGGCTCTGAGTGCAGCAAACGTGGCTTCGCTTATGAGAGTGCGACAGCAACCGGAGTCAATTAGTGCTTTGACGGGGATTTGTGGACCTCCGTTAAGTTGTTGTAAAACTGCATCCACGTAGACGGTGGAGTCCACTTCTTTGATTTTGGTAGGAGCATTCGGTTTGATAGGAAGATCCTGAGGGGTCTGTGGAGATGCTCCATTCACCACAGACCGGAGCCGTTTTTTGACAAGTCGAGGGGAGATTCCAGGTTTAAGGCTGGAGAAATCCAAGGGTTTTCCTCATCCGAAGAGGGAAAGCTGTCCCCCAATGGGGCACTTGTAATCCGAGACCCGGCGGGGTCGTTGGAAGCAGGCAGGGAGGCTGGGTCCCCGGCATGGAGTGCAGAGGGTGTGGGCCTTCCCGGAGCTGCGCTGCGGGTGGCCGCGGTGCCTCTGCATGGTGGACGACCTCGGGCGCGGGTTGTCGTGCTGGGACGAAATAATTCCTGGCGGCGTGGGCAAACGGCTGCAAAGTGGCCCATTTCTCCGCATGTAAGACAGGCACCCCTCTGAAATCGGGCTTCACGTTCCTGGAGCGGACGTGGGGGATTTCGTGGGACGAGCAGTGGTGCCTTGGGTTGAGGCTTTTGGGTGCCCTTCTCCTTGTGCTTTTGACGGACGAGAGAAATAAAGCGGCGGCGGCTTTCCACTTCCTCGGCTAATAGGATCCAGCCTTCGAGGGTATCGGGATCGCCCCGCATGTAAGACCAGTTCAGAATGTCAGGATGCAAGGCTTCCCTGAAATGATGGATTAGGGTGGTCTCGGGCCAACCTACAATTTTACTTGCCAGTCGCTGAAATTCATCGGCAAATTCCCGAACTGTAGCAGAGCCTTGTTTTAATTGTAAGAGTTCCGTTTTGGCTCTTTCCCCCAGGAAGGGGTCCTCAAACCTCCTTCTCAGGGCAGTCATGAAGTTGTTGAGGGAACGAATCGCACGAGAGCGGGTGTCAAACTGGAGGACCATCCAGTCAGCCGCTTTGCCTGTCAGGAGGGAAGCTACGTACCGCACCCGGCTATCTTCCGTGGGGAAAAGTTGACCTTGTTCTCGCATATAACTGTCCACTTGATGCAAGAAACAAGGCAAAGTCTCAAGAGATCCGTCATACGTAGTCCTCAATTTGAGTTGCTTCCAAGGGCCGGGCGCGGGTTGACCCGGTTGCACGGGTGGTCCGGGCGGAGGAGCAACAGGAGCTCCAGGAGGCAAGGGTGGAGCAGGCACATTAGCAGGTGGTTGCACGGGTGGTCCGGGCGGAGGAGCAACAGGAGCTCCAGGAGGTAAGGGTGGAGCAGGCACATTAGCGGGTGGTTGTACGGGTACCCCCTGACCCGGTATCGGAACGGGCTGTCTCTGAGCAATCAGGGTTTGTTGTAATTGCCTGTTCTCTTGAAGCATAAGTTCCATTACTTCCTGGAGTTGATCAACACGGTCGGAGAGCTCCCGATTCTGGGCTCGTAAAAGATGAACCTCCTCACTTGGGCCACCAGTAAGATGAGGCTTACTGGTTCGGAAGCTCGTGGCCCATTGAGAGCTATCCCCATATAAATCCTCGTCTTCAGACTCATCTGAGTCTCGACGTCGGTCAGCCAAACGGCGTGCGCGTTGGGTCGCACGCGACGGGACAAACGCCGGGGAAAAAGTTAGACCTGATAGTCCCAGTACATAGTCCTTGGGGCGCGTGTCCACGTTCGCCTGATTCCTAATCCTTGCTGCAGCCGCCCTGGCTGCTTCCGCCGCCTCTCTCTCTCTTGCGACCCTAGCCGCTTCGGCGGCTTGCTGATCCGCAAGAACTTTGGCGTTCTCAAGTCTTAGGGCAGTCTCTGCCGTAATGCGCGGCAAAAGTTCTGTCTCGAGGAGCAAGAGTATGGGGTCAGGTTCCCCGCCCAGCAGAGGTTGTACTCGAACCGCCAGTGCGGATGCCTCGGCTCCAAACGTCGGGGTCAAAACTTGAGCCAAGGTGGCTACCGGGGTGTCCTTTGTACATTCCACAAGGAGAAGAGCGGTGCTAATAGCGACTCGCTTGGCCTCAGCCTGGCAGCTGGCCGCATCCGGGATCAGGGAAAAACCCTCCGGCGGGGCTCCCGCCATGGTAGAAAGAGTTTGTCGAGAAATAAGATTATCCAAAAGTCCAGTTAATATTTGTAAATCCTCAGTTGCCAATCGGGCATCGTCCAGTAATTGATCCAAGTCCTGAAGATCTAAACGAGCATCAGTATCCTCCGATGTTAACATCCAGAGACGTCCTGTAAGAGATTGCCACTGCGCCTGTACCAGTCCCCTCAAGCGGCAAACCTCTCGGGTCGTCCGGAAAAGTTCAGCGATTAAGTCTTGTAACAGAGTAGGGTCCTCTGAGAAGGGTTCCAGGGTAGTAGATCACCTGGAGAGCTGCACAGCTCCCATCCAAGTGGCAGGCGAACCCCCCTGGGCTCCAGCCTGGCTAGGAGAACGGTGAAGATGAGAGATAGCTGTCATAATGTCAGCCCTTGGCCCACAGAACCAGAAATCACCACAAAGTCATATAGAGTCCAAACAGATGGCTTTTACTGATCAAATAGGCATACAGTGCAAACGAATAAAATGACAGCTATGAGAGGCTCACTAGCTGGGAGATATTATAAGGCAGGAAAGGCGGGAGATTACACGCATGAATACAGTTTCCCAGGAGCTGAGTTCCCAGGCCTAGGTATGCGACCTTGGGGGGCAGACAATACAGCACAGAGACAGAGGCAATAACGAAACCGAGATAGCAGCCTGACACTTTGAGGTTTCCCACAGCTGAGATTGTACCCTGGTGACACCCTTTTGGCCCTGCCAAGCCTGGTTTTTGGAGCTGCCCCAGATGGCGAAGGGGCAATATGCTCATTTTCCACAAGAAAGAGACCTTCTATCTGGGGCACACTGTTCTATCTTGACATACCCCGGTTATACCTGACTTGGAGAAATCACCAACTGATTTAGTTTTCTTTGTGGGGGTTCAAGAGGTTTTGATTCAGTCCAGAAAGCCTTCCACACATTACTCTTACCTTAGAAAGTAGACGTGTTTCACATCCTGGGCTAAATCTAGAGGACTTTCTCCATCCTTGTGCTCATTCTCAGAGGTGCTAGTCTACTTGCTGTCCCTAAATCTGGGGGGATTAACTACCTCCTCAGTGAAAGTCAGTTTAGCAGCTATATTGCTTATTGTGATATGGTGGACGGATCATCTGGTTTTTTCCACAGGGTTTCCCGTAGGTTCCTAAGGGGTTTAATGAACTTGTTTCCAGCTAACCCCAAGATAATAACACAAAGGTCACTGTCCTTAGTACTTTCGCAACTCATGCTGAAGCCCTTCGAACCACTGGGTTCCTGTCCTTCAGCTCCACTGAGTATGATGGTAAGTTTTCTCATCACCACCACTTCTGCCTGAAGGATTAGTGAACTAGCCGCTTTTAGGTTAGATCCTCCTTTCTTCAATTAAAAGGTTGTTTTACGCCCCAGTTTGCAATTCCTCCCAGAGGCAGTATCTAACTTTCATTTGGCACAGGTTGTGCTCCCAGTTTTCTTTCCCTGTCCCACATCTCGAGCTGAACAAGCTCTGCACTTCCTTAACCTGAGCTTTCTTATTTTATAGAAAGAGAACGGAACCATTTAGGAAGGACACTGCTTTATTTGTTCGTCATTCTGGTCTAAGAAAGGGTAAATCCGCATCACCTTAGTCCCTTTCACAATGCCTAGTGTCCGGAATAAGATTATGTTATGAGAAAGCCTTGCCCCCTAGACATCTGTGCTCATTCCACTAGAGGTGCAAGGGTTCTTTGGCTGCATTCTGCCACGGTGTATCTCTTGTAGATGTCTGTAAAGTGGCAACCTGGTCTTCTGAAGACAACTTTGTGAAGCATTATGCCTTGGACCTGCAGGTAAGAAAAGATGCAGAAGTTTGAAAAGCCGTTTTCCCGTCATTGTTCCAGTGAAAGCATCACCCTGCCTCCTTTGGTGAGTAGCTCATTAGAATCCCAATGTGGGACTGCACAGGAGGTGGAAGATGAAAGCAGGGTTGCACGTACCTATAACTGTTGTTCATCGGTGTATCTTTTCTGCAGCCACACATTCCCTCCCTCCTCCTCTGCTGTGAACTCTCTTCTAAGTGTTAAGTGATGGGTGTTTTGTGGAGAGCATTCACAACTGGGAAGCAGGAACTGAAGGGAAGGGGGGGCACCACTCTTCCAGAGCACATGAAGTTTAGGCAGGGAAAAAAAAAACCTTTTTAGCTGTATTGTCTTATTTACAACCATTCTAAGCATACAAGAACGTAAGAGGTATTCTGCCGGACTGAAGAATGATGTGCCTCAGTCATTTTAATTCAGACAAAAAAGGTAGCTCCACTGTAAGAAGTTGAGGAAACATTGCTGTAGATCCATTTATCATGGCTCACACCCATTGACAGACTGATTTATTATAAATAAACTAAATGCAGACTTATTTTATTTATGTGTTCCATGTGGAGTGCTGTCCAGGAGACCAGGGTGGCATTTCTATCCTCATATCCTGTGAGTTAAATAAAGCTGGCAAATTGCACGATTTGGCCACCTCCCTCCCAAGACGAATTACAGTACTCACATGTCAACTATATAGCAATTATGGTACAGGGAGCACCATTTTTCTGACCTGGATCAGCCCCCCAGGGGTAGCTGCCATTTTTCACCCAAGGAGAACATTCAAGCACCAAATGGGGGCAACTGGAATCAGGAAAATGGGGTGGGTGGAAGGATTAGCCCTCCTCTCAATAATTTTTTTTTAAACTGCAAAACAGCCCATCCCATCAGGATGTTCAGAGGTAATTAGGCCTAATGGACATTAGAATTTCCTGCACTAACGCACAGCCCTTACTTTAGTGTAGAGAAACTTACGTATATTTCTGCACTCATGGGTAAAATGAATATGACTGGCAGGTATGTAGCACTCTTATTTAAAGTACAAGGAAAACAGCAGCACTCTTACAGGGAAAGTTAGTGCCAGGCATTTTTAAGGATTGTGCAGACACGGTGATCGCCACTAGATATCATATGGCTTAGAAAAACTAACTGACAAACTCCTGGGTAGCATGTGGCCTTGACGAGTTGATGGAACTCCCAAGTGCAAAGAGAGTATGGGCGAAAACGCATGGTCGCTTTATCCTCCTTTAATCCCCGTTTCAGCCAGGATTGAACGCATGTGTTTCGCCTAATGTGCGTTCGATCCTGGCTAAAACAGGGATTAAAGGAGGATAAAGCGACCATGCATTTTCGCCCTATATCTCTGAATGCCATTAGCAGAGAGCAAACAACACTGGAAAGGCAGCGTCTTTGTGCACTTTTCTTTGGAAGGCGTCTGGTTTGCTGTTGGGCTCAGACTCTGGCTCACGTGGACTTTTGCTTGCTGATCCTGCAGGTAACCGAGTTTATGGCACTGGGTGTGTGTAAAGTGCAGTCAAGTCCCCGTAAAGTTTTCAAGGGAAGAGACTGACAGAAGTGGTTTGCCACTGCCTTCCTCTCTCCATAGGGACCTGGGATTCCTGGGTGGTCTCCCACCCAACTCAGACCACCCTGCCGAGATCTGGCTAGCCTGGGCCACCCAGGTCAGGACTATTGCGCTATAAGAGATCTAGGATGAAAACGCATGGGAGGTTTTGCCTTGGATTTGCCGCTCTCTTGATGCACATTTTCCCCATCTGAATTCTCAAAACTCTGCATGGGGGCTTATTTTTGAGTTTGGAGAAGTCAGCTGGGGAAAAGGCGCATTTAGAGAGCAGCAAATCCAAGGCAAAACCTCCCTTCGTCAGAAGTATCAACCTTCACTTCAGCCATGCCGCTGGGGCGGCGTGAAAATAAATGAATGGTCTGCGGGCCTCTTTACACATGCCGAATAATGCACTTTCAATCCACTTTAATGAACCTTTACCAGTGGCCTTTGCCATTTCACATTGGGCGAAAACGCACGGTCGCTTTAGCCTCCTTTCTTCCCTGTTGCAGCCAGGATTCAGCCAGGATCGAACGCATGCGTTTCGCCTAATGTGCGTTCGATCCTGGCTGAATCCTGGCTGAAACAGGGAAGAAAGGAGGCTAAAGCGACCATTTTCGCCCATAGTAAAATCCAGCTGCAAAGTGCATTGAAAGTGCATTATTGGCATGCATGAAAAACGCCCGCTGCTGGAGCCAAGAAATCGGCCTTTCTGCCCCGCACCATCCTCTGGCGCACGTCGGACTCTTTCAAATGCCAGCAGACTCTTTGGCCACTTATGCCGGGGAGGTTTTGCTTTGGATGTGCTGCTCTGTAGACGCGCCTTTTCCCCACCCGAATGCTCAAAACTCGGCACGGGGGCTGGTGGTTGAGTTCGGAGCATCCCGATGGGGAAAACGCGCGTCCAGAGAGCAGCACGTCCAAAGCAAAACCCGCCAGGCATCAGCGTCCTCTGCTGGTTCCTGCTCCCCCTCGGCCGCCCTCTGCCAGACCGGCCCGCGGCGGGCAGGCGCGGCGGAGCGGCGATCCCCCTTGCGGTTGCTGCTGCTTCGCGGTCCGCACCCCCGCCGCGCTCGCATCGGGCTGCTTTCGTTTTCGTTTCCCGGAAGGACGACCCGGCCGCCCACGCTGCTCGCCAGCTGCCCCTGCAAGGGGCTGGCGGGGCTCGGGGCGGAGGAGCGCGCGGCGACCATCCGATCCCGGCCCCCTGGAGCAGAGGCGCCACCTCCAGCTGTCATGCAGGTAAGAGCTGAAGCGGAGCCCCTGGTGCAGCCAGGACTTTTCACCCCATCCCGCCCCTGTACGTTGACCCTCTCCATCCCAACCCGTCCAGGCTCCATGGGAAACACCCTCCTTCGCGCGGACAGACCCACAGCCGTCCCGCTAGCCTCGCGCTCGTCGTTTTGTTTCTGGCTCCCCACAGCCCAGATCCACACGTCCCAAATCCATACGTGTCTGAATCTCCCCTGCTTCTGACGCGATCCCAGACTCCAACCTCTGGTGCCTTGTGAATCGTTCCAGAATGTGCGCACTCTGGAATTCCCCACTAGTCGTTTCGCAAGGAAGGAAAGCAACGACACGGCTGCTACTGTGCTTGAAGGAGTTGTGTTTTGAAGGACAAAAAATATATATCCGGGGGGGGGGGTATAAAAACTCCTTGGATACTTTGGATTATGCACAAAAAGCATTCTTCTGTGTCTTGTAAAAACATCCTTTAAACATTGGTTCTTGTAGGTTATCCGGGCTGTGTGACCGTGGTCTTGGAATTTTCTTTCCTGACGTTTCGCCAGCAACTGTGGCAGGCATCTTCAGAGTAGTAACACTGAAGGACAGTGTCTCTCGGTGTCAAGTGTGTAGGAAGATATAGTCAGAAAGGGGTTGGGTTTGAGCTGAGTCATTGTCCTGCAAAAGTAATGTGCTAGTCATTGTCCTGTAAGTATCAAGATAATGTGCTAATGAGGGTGTGGTATGTTAATATGGAAGCATTGTATCCTGAAGTGATCTGTTAATGTGTGAAGTCCAAAGCTAATCTCCATGGCTATTGTTGACTATAGTCTTTGTTAGTCTGGAGGTTTTTAGGACAGGAAGCCAAGCCTTATTCATTCTTAAACTCTCTTCTTTTCTGTTAAAGTTGTGCTGATGTTTATGAATTTCAATGGCTTCTCTGTGCAATCTGACAAAATAGTTGGTAGAATTGTCCAGTCTTTCAGTGTCTTGGAATAAGACCCTGTGTCCTGTTTGGGTCAGTCCATGTTCAGCCACTGCTGATTTCTCAGGTTGGCCAAGTCTGCAGTATCTTTCATGTTCTTTTATCCTTGTTTGTATGCTGCGTTTTGTGGTCCCGATGTAAACTTCTCCACAGCTGCAAGGTAGCAAGTTTATTAACAGTCTGGCTCAAGTTTTCTTTTAGGGTATTTTCACAAGTGACCAAAGAATGTTTGTCTGGAATGCATCACGGGTAAATGCAGACTAGATAGTGGGGGAAAGCCATTTTAAAACAACTTAACATCCTCTATTGTGGAAGTTTTATATTTAAAGTATAGATGAATAACTTCTTAGTTGCCCTGACCTGGATGGGCCAGGCTAGCCTGATCTGGTCACATCTTGAAAGCTCAGCAGGGTCGGCCATGGTTAATATTTGGATGGGAAACCACCAAGGAATACCAGAGTTGCTATGCAGAGGAAAGCAATGGCAAACCACCTCTGTTAGTCTCTTGCCTTCAAAATCCTACCGGGTGTCCACAAGCAATCCGTGACTTGACGACACTTCACGCACACAGTGTTAGTTCTTTACAATCACAGGATATCTTGCAACAAAAGGCCAAACTGTTAGGCAAACAATTAATGATTAATGCTGTACAGTAAAGAAGAAAAAAAAATAGTGTTACGTTGTTTTACATTGATCATAAGCAGGTTTGTGCATGTGTGTGCATGTGTGGGTGTGGGCGCCAGTAAACAGATTGTTCTCCATTATTTTTATTTTTAAACTACTTCAGAAAAATACATCTGAAGTGGCAGGAAAGCACATATGACCATCTTTCACTTTTATTTTCTCTGTAGCCCTATATGGAGAATGAATCAGAAACGCTTTGACAGCAGGGCTTGCAATCTGATCCAAATCTAATTTTAATCACTTACTCTATGCACTTCCTGCCCCCTCCTCACAAACCATCTATTAAACACAGCCACTTTGCTTTGGAATATTTTCATCGGCTTCAATTGATTACTTAAGCATAAAGCATCTGAGATTGTGACATATGAGCACACTCAGAATTATAAGTAATGCACATATAGTCCAGCTCTGTCTGCAGATATAAATGTTCAATTAAATTGTGACTGTACATACGTACAGATCTGAAATTTAGCCATGTTCTTCCCACTTTCTACGTATAGTTGTCTTCCTTAAGCCTCTGTGAAGTGAGAATGAGATACAGCCCATTTCTACAGAGCTACAAGGTCATCTTTATTACAGGATAATTCTTTGGGGCACAACTGTACTTAAACAAAGAACATTAAGAGTACATTTCCTAGGACTGCTTATTTGGAAGTAGGTGTCATTCAAATAGAGGTACCAGGTAGGCATGTTGGTCCCCAGACGAATCCAAAAGCCGTGGAACAGCTTTTATTAAGATCAAACAGTGCATGAACTTGCGAGTTCTCCAGAATTTTTTATCAGGCTGGATGTTGGGGTGGGGGTGGGGAGATGTTTCAGACCATGAACTTGAGGATCTTTTCCTGCTCTGGTTTAGAATATCCTGCAGACCTGAGGTCCAGGGCAGAGGTAGTTTTAGGCACCTTGGCCTTAGTAGTGCAGGCTATTATTCATTAATCACATGTAGCTATGAGTAAAGACCCCTGCTATATCACCAAACCAAACACTCATGTCCCATACGAGGCTGAGAACAGAGAGGTAAAACATGATAGACCTTATATTGGCAATATCGGAGGTTAATAGTCATACTGGGGACTCAAATAGTGAGACTTACTTATGAGTAAACAGACAGAGGATTTTAGGTCCCATTAATTTCAGTGGGACAGTTATATCCATATTTGATTGGCTCCATGGCACCTAAAAGTGTCTAATTCTTGCATCCTGGGAATCCAGATTATTTTCTCTCTCTCTCTCTCTCTCTTTCTATCTACTTTTTTCTGAAGGGCGAAGTTGCAGCCAGTTCTTCAAGTCCTGTGACAGTTTCTACTTTGCCCCAACATCTGCAGCCCACATCTGTGACAGTGTTACAGCCACTCTATGAGGGGCAAATCTGCACGTTACCAGGCCATCTCAGTGAGTACAAGAGGCATCCATCTGAAGGGCTTCAGATCCAAACAAATGAGAATCTCAATATCAGTACTTGACCATGTATATGATATTATGCGTTAGTTGATTGTATATATTTCTTTTGTGTAGAAAATTTATAGTAAACCATAAAAACAAGACATAAAAGTCCTTGGGCCAGTCACATACTGTCAACCTACCTTACAGGATTGTTGTAAGGATAAAATGGAGGAGCAGAGATCAATGTAAGCCACTTTTGGTCCTCACTGGGGAGAGAGGCGGAGCATAATGAAGTAAATAAAATAACCAATAAATAGTTTATACCCCAGTTTTTTCCTTAGTGGGGATCCAAAGTGACTTACAATATTTCCCCCTTCTCCAATTTATCCTCACAATCACCTTGTGAGATAGGCTAGGCTGAGAGTGGGGGACTAGCCCAAGGTCACCAAGTGAGTTTCCGTGACTGAGTGGGGATTCAAACCTGGGTCTCCCAAATCCTAGTCTGACATTCCCAGCACTACACCACACTGGCTGTCAATCACCTGGGCTGCTGGCGGTATGCTTCCCAGTGGGTGTGCTGCAGGCCCTGGAAGGAAAGCAGCAGCAGGAACTCTAGAACTCGAGAGCCAATGTGGTGTAGTGGTTAAGAGCGGTGGTTCGGACTTTAATCTGGAGAACCAGGTTTGATTTCCCACTCCTCCACATGAGCGGCGGATGCTAATCTGGTGAACCGGGTTGGTTTCCCCACTCCTACACATGAAGTCAACTGGGTGACCTTGGGCTAGTCACAGCTCTGTTAGACCTCTCTCAGCCCCACCTACCTCACAGGATGTCTGTTGTGGGGAGGGGAAGGGAAGGTGATTGTAAGCTGGTTTGATTCTCCCTTAGGTGGTAGAGAAAGTCGGCATATAACAACCAACTCTTCATTTTCTTCCTAGAAGGCCAGGGAGAGGCTTTGATGTCGACCGCCAGCCCCCTCAGTCCCCTTTGTTTATCTCTTCGCTTTTCCACCCCAAGAGACGAGCCAAGAGTGTTTTGTCTGAAGCTGCATTTTTTGCTCTAGTCTAATCTATTGTAAGCCACCCAGGAGACTGCTCAAAAGGTGGGGTCAGTGTATGATAAATACTCTCACCTTTCATTTAAAAAAATACATTTTTCCTTCTAGCTCTTAGGATGGCAACTATAGTTTTGGGAAAGTGTAGGAGGAAGGCACTGCCTGGTGAAATTTCAGAAACAAGATCGGGGTGGCTGGATGGGATGAGCAAGATTTCTAATATTTGGGGTGGGGCTTCAGTTCCCTGACCACTTTTTGTAAGGAAATACAGAGAAACGCATTCAGGTTCCCCCTCCTCTTTTCAGTTGGGCAGAGGTTTGATGTATGTTGCCTTCATAATCGGGTAGGTGGTAGACAGGTAATAAAAGAAAAGTCAGCACTCCTAGTAGTGGGGATGGGAATTGTCTACAAGACGGGGATATAATTGGGCCTGGGTGTGTAAAATATGTGTAAATGTGTAAAATGTGTAAAATATGAGATACAAACATCATAACCTGGGCTCGTGGAAATTATTTCCTTTCTTTCTGGCATATGTTTTGATTTCTATGCTCTTCCTGCACCAAAGGGGTTGTCTCTTTATGTTAATTTAAATATCACATGCTTGGTTTCAGGGATCCAGCCCTCTCTGTGGAGCAAGGATGATGTGATTCACTGGTTAAGATGGGCGGAAAAGGAATATTCACTCAGGGAAACTGATGGAAATAAATTTGAAATGAATGGAAAAGCTCTTTGCATTCTCACCAAAGAAGATTTCAGATTCCGGGCTCCTAATTCAGGTTAGAGATGCTGCTGCTAT
This sequence comes from Euleptes europaea, assembly GCF_029931775.1. Classification (NCBI taxonomy): domain Eukaryota; kingdom Metazoa; phylum Chordata; class Lepidosauria; order Squamata; family Sphaerodactylidae; genus Euleptes; species Euleptes europaea. Next base: position 84,036,439 of record NC_079313.1, read on the forward strand.
TTCCTCAGCTGGGTGGGGAGATCCTTTTCACAGCTGGATTTTCTTAGAAGGGAAGAGAACTAGAAAAAGTGCATTTCCAAGTCTGGATTTCAATCTGACTTAATACTGTTCTTCTGTAAGCACCTAATTGTGAGGTTAAATTGTAATGGCATAACTGCCTCAGGTAAAGGTCAATTAATCCCTTAATTTGCAATCTTGCACACACTTATTTAGGAGTAAGTCCTACTGAATGAAGTAGGATTTGCCCCTGAGTAAGCATGCATTCCCCTGACCCAGATGGCCCAGGCGAGCCCAATCTCATCATATCTTGGAAGGTAAGCAGATTCAGCTCTGATAAGTATTTGGATGGGAGACAACCAAGGAAGTCCAGGGTGGCTACACAGAGGCAGACAATGGCCAACCACCTCTGTTCGTCTCTTGCCTTGAAAACCCTGCAGGGTCACCATAAGTTGGCTGTAACTTGACAGCACTTTTCACTTACCAAACATTTACCCAATTGGGCTATATGAATCAGGGCTGTTAAAAAGATGTATTTTAGCCTGGCTCCTAAAAAAAAGTAAATTAGGCACCAGGTGAACATCAAGGGGGAGGGCATTCCAATGGTGAGGTGCTGCCACAGAAAATTTACTGTCTGTAGTCCCCATCTGACTTACCTTTGAAGGTGGGGTCACAGAGAGCAGAGCTCGAAAGGGGGATCTTAGCTGGCTGGTTGGACATTGTGGAAGGAGAGGGTCCTTCAGGTACTTTGGCCCCAAGTCATTTAGGGCCTTAAGAGTAAGAACCAGTACTTTTAATTGTGCCCCAGAACAGATGGGTAAACCAGTGGAGATCTTTCAACACAGGGCTGATACAATCTCTGTAACCAAACCCTGACAGTAGCCTGGCCGCTGCATTTTTGACCAATGAAGGTATGTTTTAATTTCTCCTGCAGTAGCACATTGTTACATTTCTACCCCCAGATGACACTTCCTAGCTCCCAAAGGGCAGTTTTGTAAGAAAAAACCACTAAATTAGATAGATAATCTGTGTTTACATAGATCTGAGGCAAGCAGAGAAGGTGACACAAAGAGCTGTGAAGGAGTTATGGGATACTGAAAGTTAGTAGATTACCACTTAGCTGCTTTATGTGGTTGCATTTACTCCCAAGAGGTGCCCTCCTCCCCTCACGTGGTACTGGATTATGGACTAGCATTTCCTGGGGTTGGGAGGGAAGTGAACATATTTCTGCACAAACCATTTCCCACATAGTCATGGGGGGAAAGCACCACAAATCTAGTTGAAGGTAGAGACATTCTAAAAAGACACCGACCAGCCGTTGGAACGCACTAGATTCTTCTGAATGGCTACTGGAATACATTGAATAGGATTTCTGAATGGCAATGGCCATTAAAGCACGAATGAATGGTTGCTTATGAAGTAGTTTTTAGGGACCATCACCAGCTGGCCAAACTGAAAAGTTGTTGCCAATTGGAATGCTCTGAGATGTCTGAGGAAGGCTGAAAAATGAATGCATTAGGAATCTCACAATTACAGGAACATCTAGGGAGCCTTCCAAAGATCATGGGGTCCTTCAGTACTTACAGTTCCCCATCTGCCAAGAAATAAATTATTCTTCTCAATTGCTTTCCATAGACAATTCCATATGGGTTGAACATGCAGAGAAGGATGTGGGATCATCACCCATTCTAACAGATTTCTCTGGAGGAAGGGACCAATGCATTCCAATAGCAACACAGTGTCCTTCTTTTTAGTACATCCTCTGGTGGTTCTTAGATGGGAACATAAATGAAAACATCATGGACATGACTAAATCCACCCTGAATACATCCTGGGGCATAAGTGCTGGGGTTTCAATTTCTCTCATACTTGAGATCAGGGAATGTTACTTCTGAATAAGGGATATGCACCAGTTGGAAATTTCACATTGAATTCAGCCCTAATGGATTGAGAAGTTGGTGAGAATTTCTTTCAGAATGAAATACCATCCCAAAAGGAGTGTCAATTGTCCATATATTTGTTAGAGGCTTCTGAAGGGAGTTAATACTAGTTTTTAAAGTTACTTGGAATTGGTCTCTTTGTTTCTTTCCCCACAGGAGATGTTTTGTATGAGTTACTCCAATATATTAAGACCCAGAGAAGAGCACTTGTTTGCAGCCCTTTCTTTAACTCTCCCTTCAGGGACACAGACCATACGCAGACCCAGAACGCCTCAGAAGGTGAGTGTTGTCGCCTCATGGAGGTCGATCCCATGGTTCCAGTGGCCGTTCTAGGGGGGGAAATTAATAGGAAAATTTTCTGATGCCCTAAATAGAACCTGATTTGTTTTAGCACCTTTATTTTTTACTTATATTTAACAAATGTAATTTAAGAAGAACCCCATGTTAATGTTATGATCCAATAGCAACAAATACTTGAACTGGAGTATTTGATTGTGGGGGGGAAAACGAATCAAGCAATGTTTTAAACGTTATCTTCAAGTACATTATCTTTAACCACTGGGTGGTATTTGTCTTGTGGAGTGGCATAGGGCTGTATTCTCTCACCCATGCTGTTCCATCTAATGAAACTGCTGAATAAGATTGTCCTGAGCTTTGGAGTTGTGTGTCATCGATACACAGATGACACCCAGCTCTATAGTTCATTATCCAAACCTACGGATGCACCTTTCTTGGTTCTGAGCTTTGAGGCTGGGGCCTGGTGGCTAAGGCAGAACAAACTGAAGCTGAATCCAGATAAGACAGAGGTAATGCTGGGTGGGAACGAGGGAACCCACTTGTCCCAGATGGAGTGATGTCAGCTTTTTCAGAGCATGTCAAGAGCTTCTGGGTGCTCATGGACCCTGCCTTGGCTGTTCAAAAAGCAGGTTGGCAGTGGTGGCCAGGAGCACTTTCTGTCAGCTGCATCTGATTTGCCAACTCTCTCATTACTGAGACTCAGCTGATCTGGCCCCGCTGACCCATGCTTCTGTAACCCCATGGTTGGATTACTGCAACATGATCTAGGTGGGACTGCCCTTGAAGAAACCCCAGAAACTACAACTGGTCCAGAATGCAGCATCCTGACTACTGTCAGGAGCTAGCCACTGGGAACATACGTTGCTCATTTTGGAACAGCTCCATTGGCTGCCAGGTTATTTCCGAGTTCAATGCAAGGTTATCGTTATGACCTTTATAGCTCTTCACAACCTGGGACCCACATATTTGAAGGATCATCACATTCCCTGTGCACCAACCATAGTCATCAGGCAGCCATCTGTTGGCTATCCCACCACTTAGGGTAGCCTGTCTGGCATCAATTAGAGCCTGGGCCTTTTCCATCATGGCTCCAGCTCTGAGGAATCGGCTCCCTGAAGTGGTGGTGGTGGGGCTGTCCAGAGATCAGGAGGTACTGCAAGGCTTGCCTGTTTGCCAGGGCTTTTGAGGGAGTTTGAATGGCAGGCATGTTTTAAGGAGGGGAGAGATTTGGGGTATGCTATTTTATTTTTGGTTTTCACTGAAATTTGTTTTCATAGAATCATAGAGTTGGAAGGGACCACCAGGGTCATCTAGTCCAACCCCCTGCACAATGCAGGAAGTTCACAACTACCTCCCACACACATACCCAGCGACCCCTACTCCATGCCCAGAAGATGGCCAAGATGCCCTCCCTCTCATGAACTGCCTACGGTCATAGAATCAGTATTGCTGACAGATGGCCATCTAGCCGCTGCTTAAAAACCTCCAGGGAAGGAGCACTTACCACCTCCCGAGGAAGCCTGTTCCACTGAATAACCGCTCTAACTGTTAGAAAATTCTTCCTAATGTCTAGACGGAAACTCTTTTGATTTAATTTCAACCCGTTGGTTCTGGTCCAACCTTCTGGAGCAACAGAAAAAGAATAAAACCACAAATACATACAATGATCTACATAAAAAACAAAGTTATGAATTCACCTGATTGTGCAGGTCAGATCAAAACCAGAGCTAAACTTCTTATTTATGAATTCCCTGTCATGTGGTAGAAGGGATATTGTAATCATCAATCTGTTATGGAACTAACATGGAACTAAGTGATGAGGCGCCCCAGTGACCTCCACAGATGAGAGTTAAATTCTATTAAAACAGATGAGTGTGCAGCCATCTCCACAGCACATTATGCTATGTGGAGATGCTGAAATTGGTGTGTCAGCTGTTTTCAGTGTCTTTGGGGGAGGTGGTTCTTAAATGGAAGCTAGGTAAGGGAAAGTTTTAGAAATGTAATTCTTTAGAAATATTATTCCAGTAAAATAATTTTCACATACAGTAAGTATTTATTTATTAAAACATTTATATCCCACCTTTCCTCATTGTTCAAGGAGGCTTATAATAAGTTAAAAATATAGAGGATGGTGCTGAGTTGTTCTCTGTTCCCCAGTTTACAAACCAATAAGACATACATCTACTTTTTCACTAACTTACCAGGAATAAAAACCTGGAAAACATTAATTGCAACTCTGAAATTGCCCAGCTTGCTTAATAGTGTATGGGCAATGGCATTAATTTTACAAAACAATAAATCTATAGAAATGAAACATTTTCCATGGAAAAGTAAGGCATTTCGGGGGGAAATTCTACTCTAAACCTCTGGTCTTTCCCACTTACCTCAGTGGAAGGTCCTTGTTCTGGTGGAAAGTAATGCCATTACAGGAATGGACGTATTGGAATGTAACCCATGGTAATTATGCTTGGTTTGCACCACACAAGTCTGTGGTTGGTTTGAATCCTGGGTTCACTTATTGGTAATTTGTTCCATAGCATTCAGTTGACTGATAATATATTCGATGCACTGGTCTTTTCACAGGCATGAAGGGCAAGTTAGAAGGTCACCCAGCAGGTGGCCATCCACTGCCTACGGAATGTTTGTTGGTCACAACGGGTCATCCAGGCCATGCAGAACAATCTAGATCACCTACCAAAACGTTCTGTGCTCCTGGGGCAAATAGTCTCTCACACCGAGATCGCAGTACAGAGGTCAAATACAGCACAAATGTTGTCTACTCATTTCCTGTGACATCACCAGCTCCAGTCAGTGGCAAAATTGCCGGTAAGTATGGTCTCCCCATACTGGTCGTGTCATCAAGTTGCCTCCCCTTCTCCATGGGCGTGAATGTTTCACTTCTCACATGCTCCCTGGGAACGAGGGCTGCTGTATGCTGTGGGGGTGTGGGTGCATCATGTGACCCAAGCCCTGCCTTTGTCAGTCATTGCATGGTAAGTGCATTCCTCAGCTGTGCTCACCTTAGTGACCATTGGGGGAAGGGCCGTGGCTCATTGGTAGAGCATCTGCTTGGCATGCAGAAGGTCTTAGGTTCAATCTCCGGCATCTCCAGTTAAAGGGACTAGGCAGGTAGGTGATGTGAAAGACCCTGAAGAGGCACTGCCGGTCTGAGTAGACAATACTGACTTTGATGGACCAAGGGTCTGGTTCAGTATAAGGCAGCTTCATGTGTTCGTGTGTTCATACAGAACTGCCCAACCAAGGAGTGCTAATTCTACTTTGTCTTTTCCCTATCTCAGACTGCAGGTTACTCTGGGATTATGTCTATCAGCTCCTCTGTGACAGCCGATATGAATCCTTTATCAAATGGGAAGATAAAGAAGCCAAGATCTTTCGGGTGGTTGACCCCAATGGACTAGCCAAGCTGTGGGGAAATCACAAGGTACCAAAAAAGCTGATCACTAGAAACTATGTAAAAACAGGTTTTCCAGTTTCAGAAAAGTTGCTGTTGTGGTCCAACTCAAGAAAACAATTCAGTAGTGTTCAAAAATTTACTGTTTTTAAACCAAACAAAGTAATTTGATGGGAAAGTAACATCTAAATGTCACTTTTTAGGCCTCGTTTGCTCCACCTACCGTACTTTCCCACAAAAAGCTGCTGCTGCTAATCCCAGATTTCAGATGGAGTTACTGGCTAGTTCTCCACTTCCATGTTTTTTTCAAATGAATGTACCGGTATATCTTAAAAATGCATACCTTGTAATTCAATCAATGGAAGCAGTAGTTCCTCATACATTTAACACCAAGCATCTACTCTGATTTACAAAGTCTAAATTGAGGTTTTCAGACAATCTTAATTGATTTCAGGAGCCAATTAATTGGGATTCTGTAGTCAGATTCCGTTGTCGTCTTTTATTAATTGCATCTAAATGATTCAAATTATAGTCAAAGAAAATCAACAGTAAGTAATAAAGTAATTATCTTTTGAACTTGCAGAACCATATGAAGATTTTTAAAAATGTTTTTATTTCTTTAAAAAAAACACAGAAAAAAAAACAAGGGGGAAAAACTTAAAAACCAGTAACTAAATAAAATTAAAAGAAAAAAAAAGATATACATAAAGACAAAGATATAACAATAGTGGTGGCTGATCTACACATAAGGTTGTATAAATGGTTTCCAAATATCTAAAAATAAATCCATACATAGTTGTTGTCTATATGCCATAGATTCAGATGTTGATACAGTTGTACGGTCCTCAATCTCCAATGTTGTAATACAGGTCTTTTAACTGTAGTAAGGACACGGAGAGTCCATTCTCGTTGACCATCAGTTAGTTTCCAAGAGACTGGCAGATAGTTTAAAAGTACCTAAGCATCCTCAAAAATCAGTGAGCATTCTAATAAAGAATGTTATGAGTATGAGCATGTTAAAATTCAGCATAATCATACCCATAATCTCTAGGAATCAATGTTCCAAAATAAGTAATGACATCTGGGTACCACTGGAAATGTCCATGAGCAAACACACTCCATGATATATTGTCTCCCAATGGCATCAATTCAGATTTCGTCCAATTAATCGAATTAATTGGAGCCAAGTTTCCAAAGGTATTAATCATATTCATTAATGGAGGAATGGAAGTCTGAGGTGCCAAAATAAACAATGAAAGGCCATTTGCATAAACAATTAATTTTAAATTCCAAAGATATAGATATATAAAGCCATGGATATTATTATTTTGTCTGATGACACAAACCAAAGGTTCCAGACAAGAGAAAGAGGCCAACCTTGTCTAGTACCTCTCTCAAGAGGGAATGGGGTGGAAAATATGCCATTAGTCATCACTCTGGATCTAGGAGATGAATAGAGAATTCTAATCTACTTCAAAGTTTCGTGAGGAAATTTCCACTGTATTTTGTTCTTTGACAGAACCGTATGAACATGACATATGAGAAGATGTCAAGAGCTCTGAGGCATTACTATAAACTCAACATAATCAAAAAGGAACCAGGACAGAAACTTTTATTCAGGTGAGGGGCAAAGGTGAGACCAAGCGCATGTTGGCAGAGCAAGTGGGAACTCTCAGACGGAGATGGTGGAGGAGTCTGGGCTGTGGGCGCACACTCACCTGCAGCAGAGAGAAGTTCGAGGAACAGTAGACAACAGTGCCAGTTACTTTCCAGCCCCACACCTGCTCTAGAAACTCAACAAATGCAAGGTGGGATTTTTGGAAGTCTGGCTGGTTGAATCGGAGGCCCTTCCTTGGTGGAAAAGACAAGGAGCAACAGTCAGGAACTGGCATCAGAGACAGCCAGTCAGGTGGTTTGGGGGGATTTTAGCCAAGAACTTGCTTTCCCCTTAGCATGTGCATATGTGAACCTTTAGTGGATATGCAAACCTCCTAACACCTGAAGTTATGACTTGGATTAAAAGTGTGAGGCCTCTCTGGACCACAGTGGCCTGGGAGTCAAATGGAGAACATGGATTGCTCTTTTGGAGTAATCAGGAATCTAAAAGGGAAGAGTCATCTAGGACATGAACCAAACTACAGCATACATTCTGGTTACAATGTTTATCTTGTGATTTGCCTCAAGTTTCAGCAAGGAAGGTGAGCTATAAGTAAAGTAAATTTGATCAGCTGCTTAAATACTGAGGGTTACCGCACTTTGTATTCCCAGCAATGTATTAAGAGTTTGAAAATGTTATAAAAAACACCGCTTTAAAAGGGTTTTTGGATACCACGGCTTATAAATGGTTGGAAGACATCTTCACAGCTAAAGAGGCCAAAAAAAGTGCGGACAATATTTTTTATAACGTTTTCAAACTCTTGATACATCACTGGGAATACAAGTATGGTAAACCCCAATGTCTGGATTTTCTCTACTGATCCTGGAGGATTCAGGATATAATCCCTTATCGCACCCAGGCATCCAACTTTGTGTTATCAAAAGCTTCAGATATTCTTTGTTTTTTAGAAATCCAGAAACAATTTAAAATTCAGAACTGGGCTGAAATAAACTGTTTCAATTTGTGTTTATATTCATGTACCTGAGTGAGGTTAAGGTACTAGATCTGAAATATGTCAAGTATTCACAATTCAGAGAGAACTAGTGGCTTATTCCAATGTTGAATTTGGCTTCCATGTTCAGATTGAGAGGGAGTTTTGACTCAGCAAATGAAAGTATTTTGTTCTGCAAAGACAAAACCAGACTTATTTTTCAGGTGTTCCCAAATCTGCAACATTGTGATAAGTCTGGTTCTGGTGCTTTCTGATTTTCTCTTTAGCACTATTGCCAAACCAGGGACTGGGAATAGAACAGAGTTTAAATAGGAATAAATAAAATAAATACAGAATATATTTTACCAGTCTGATCCCAGCCTAGCATCTGAACTTTTAATGTAACTGGTCATTTGCTGTTCCCATTCAGTACTCTGCATTGTAGAATTAATTATTGAGTTTGTTTAGGTATATGTCTTTTCCCCACCAGTTAAAATATTATTTCAGACTATGCAAGCATTGGATCACGAAAACAAATTACTCTGGAAGCTCATTGTGCCATTTTTTTTTAAATTCCAGATTTCTGAAAACTCCTGGAGAGGTGAAATCTGACAAGTCCAGTAAATTTGACCAGCTGGACAACGAAGAGCAGGAAGGGGAGGACTGGAAAGAAGAGGGGTTGGAAATCTCACCCTAGAGGGCTGCCTAGCCGTAGTTGGCACCAAGAGGTCCAATTGTTGCGCAATGGAAAGGCTTGAAATGACAAAGTGACTTAAAAAGATGTCTCAGGGCTTGTCTCTGCTGCAATATGTATCCACAGCTCAAATGGATAATAGGGGTTAACGGGTTTCTGTTGCCTTCCTAGCTGACCATCTGCTTTGAAAGTGCTTCTAAGTTGTGAGTTTGTGTTTACACATATGTGGGGTATTCTGGTCCAAGAAGACTGTCCCAGGAATCAGCTCCCCATTCACACCTTCTGACTGAGGAGTTTACGCATCTCAGAGATCAGCCTTGATTAAAAACATTATTTTTTTCAAGTCACACCAAGTTGTGCAGTTATGCAACCACCACCACACACATCTGCAAACTAATCACCTTTTGTGTCCAGCTAAAATGAGCAAAGGCAGCATCAGGATGGGAATGAAAAGGCATAGGATGGCCTATATAAGTAACTGCAATCCTGCCTATGCAAAACTCTCATTTTGTCATGTTTTAGTAGAAGAGTTGCCTCTCAAAAGTGGTACAGCCTGTACTGTGCAAACACAACTCCCCAAAGTGTCAATATCAATGTTTAGATTCACTCAGTGTAGATTTTAGAAGCTGCTTTTAAAGCACTCCAGCACTAATTCACAGTAAACAGTTGATCAGAATCAAGATAATGATTCTCTTGTTTCATAAATTGTTTTGCCAGGTGATCAGTTTTTACAAATGGGAAATGGAAGCTGACGAGAGAAAAGAAAGGTACTGATTTACCAGCCCTGCAAATGAAGACAAAGCTTTTCTTGTCTCAGTCATACAAAAACAACACACAGACTTGCATGACTGGGTTCCAGATACATTAAGATTATGTAAGGCTGGTAGCAGGAATTGAGTAGGTCATGCAGTCACACAACCATGAGAGGAAATCCTGAGTATTTTTTTCTTGACATTTTTTCCTTACGTGTTTAATTTGCTTTGGCTTGTCACTGTCATGTAAAGAGTGTCACATTTGTTTTCGTTTCAAGATCCTGACTACTATGCTTGGCCAGAGTTCCACATCTGATTGCATGCAACTAGCCTCCATTGATGGCTGGTGATCTCAAATGAGGATGTATCAAATTATGCAACCAGCTGGTAAACTGAAGCAAGTGCCCATCTGAATGACATGTAGTACTTTTGTGCACATAAAGCTTGTTTCCGCTCATGGATCCACTGCAATTGGATCCAAGAGCTGATGTGTGAAGACCTTCGTTTATTCTGGTTAAGGCAGTGGAACTTACATTGCTGAGTGGGCTTCCTCAAAGGTCACAAGGCACCTGGAGAGGGATGCAGTTCTGGGCAGGGCAAGTGGAACCTTTGCTTATCATTCCTAGACCAGGGTGGATTGAATGCCCCTGACAGAGGATGCTTACTGGTCTGTCTTTGATTTGGGGAGCTCGCTATACTCTCCTTGCCCTATCACTGCAGAGATCCTCTTTATTCATATTCTAATGTCAAGGTTGGGGGTTGCAACACAATCCTCACACATGCCAGCAGGTTCTTTGCCCACAGCTGCATGCAAAAATCTCACATGCTTATTTGTGGGTCACTTGGCTTGTGTTCAGCAGGGCAGAAACAGAGTTCAAGAAGCTTGAGAAATATTGGTCTGAGGAATGGCGGCCAATCTTTTACTTGAATTCTAGTGACTAATTGAATGAAGGACATCCTTGCTCTAAAGGATGTGTTTCAGAACTTTGCTGCAGGAGGAGGAAACAAAGATTGTTATACAGGTAGACAGTAATGAGGTTTACTGTGTCTGTTCCCCCCCCCCCCACAGAATGGATGATGTTGTAAAATAAAATGAGCTGCAATGTAAAGAATGGTTGCTCTTCTGTAAAGTGCCTTGTTAATGTGCAAATCAAGTCATAATTTATGCAGTGAGGATTTACTGAAAGTTTGCTGTTACTCCAATTTTTCAGAAGGTGAAAGATAGTAGCCTTTTGCAGAGGTTCTGAGCAGTGAATGTGTGTGTATGTTAGGGATGTGCATTCGGATATTTCCAGTCTGCATATATATCTGAAAAATACCTACTCAGTATTTTTCCAGATATATTCAAGTATCCAGAGATATATTCAGGTTTCCCAGAATACCAGTAATCAGGTCCTGAAACAATCAAGAAATGTTTGAGGAAGGCATTTTAAGACCAAGGCCTGTTTTCCTGACGTTTTACAGGTTTCCCGGGCAACAGGAGGGAGGCAGCACTCCCAGGCAATGGGATCAGACATGGGGAGCACTAGAACTGCCTGCCTAATCATGATGATGCTCTCACAACTCTTCTTGGCTCTCTGAGCATGGGCAAGGAGGATAAAAAGCAGCCCTGCAGCTTGACTCCATTTCAGGCCCCCAAGGCAGTGAAGCTGAGGTCAGGTGGGCTTGCAAGGGAATCCCCCTCACGACTCACAGGTCCCCACTTGTTTTACTAAGGAGTGCTACCTAATGTAAAGCAGGAGACTTGCTTGAAGCTTGGTTTTGTAAACTCAGAAAGCTGTGTGCGCTCTTTCAGTATCACAGATTGATCCAAGAAAAAGATATTGTGCATTTTTTTCCATTTGAACTAACTCCAAGACAATAATTAGAGACAGATCTTTCCATTTGATAAAAAATACTGTATAAAGCAACATCACAATGTATCAGAGTAAGCTGCAGTTTAGATAGGCCTGTACATTCAAGACCAGTCTTTCCAACTTTGAAAGCTAAGAATACTTTTTACAAACTTTAAAATCAATCTATATTTTATTGGTTTGTGGGATGACAAATCACAAAGGCAATAACAGGTCATGATCTATAAAATTGATAGATTTCTATTTATCAGGCTGCATTTGGAACCCTTCACAAGTCAGGAACGTGATTAATGGCAAGGTCATTTACTAGGCTCCTAAAAGTATTAGATGCTATATCAAACAAGTATGGACACTGCAACTCTCAATCAATACCAAGCTTTGATAGATCTCTGTGTTTTAAAGAATGGAGAGGGAGAGATTAATGGAACTTTCCTCCTGATATCAGAACAGCTACTAAGCTCAGACAATGAACAATAAAGCTAAAGGAATTAGTCACATTGACACTCCATGTCAGAATTCTGTGGTACAGCCCTTGATGGATCATACACTGCAGACTGCGTGTGGAATTTTCATATTTCAGCTCTGTTCCCATTCAAAATCTTCCTGCTCTCAGAATTGTTGTCCTTGATATGACAGTTTTCCTATATATGAATTTTTAAATATGGGGAACAGACATGCACCCCCCACCCCCATCTGAAGTGAAGAATTTCACCAACAGATTCAGCTTGACTGGAAAAATCCATCACGTGGCTTGGAAACAAAAGGCAATTGCCTTTCCCCAAACAGGCTTGACAGCTTACAGCAAACATGCACTTCAACATTATGGGCAATTAAAATCCATCCCACGGGCAATATAAACAACTCACATGACTGAAAGGCTCTTGGGGGAACAGCCTTGCGCTTCATTTGAAAAATCAATAAGGGGACCTTCCTCAACTCCTCTGGCAATCCATTGATCATTCCATATTTAAAGGTGAGGTACGCCTGAACTCGGTACAGAACTCGACCCCCATCGGGGTTTTCATAGAGCTGCATACAGATGTTCATTAACAAGTGTTTCAGTGTTGAGAACGCCCTTTGAGCTCCTTTTAATGCCTGTATGACAGTAGCATTACCAGTGAATTGAAAACTGGAATGTGCTACAGCCACTGGTTGGCCACACCATCATGGTCACCGCTTTCCCCCCTATTCAGGAACAAAGGGAGGGGTCATGGCTCAGTGGTACAGCATCTGCTTGGCATGCAGAAGGTCCCAGGTTCAATCCTCGGCATCTCCAGTTAAAGGGACTAGGCAAGTAGGTGATGTGAAAGACCTCTGCCCGAAACCCTGGAGAAACTCTGCCCGCCTGAGTAGACAATACTTACTTTGATGGACCAGGGGTCTGATTCAGTATGAGGCAGCTTCATGTGTTCAACTGACAGCCGGTTGCCTGAGGAATGTGAAGTACTACCCCCATCTCAGACATTTGAGCAAGCAAGAGGTGATCACAGCAGTAGCCAGGGTCTAGGTGAGCAAGTGGGGAAAGAGAGCACCTGGCAAATGATTTCTTTCATTCACCTGCTGCTGCTGGGGATGAAAGCCACCTGCAGCCAATTGCATGGAATTGACCCCTCTTGGGCAGCCAGCTGTGGGGTGCCTTGCTCCCCAATAGGAGGGAAGACATGGTAGCAACAAAGCAGCCAGATTAACTTTTACCATTGTTTGGTTTGTTATAGCGCAGTTCCAGATGCACTTGAGCTCAAAGGGATCGCTGTTTCCATTTGTACCTGACAAAGGGTGCTTTGATTCTCAAAAGCTTATATCCCAAAAATCTTGTTGGCTTCAAAGGTACTACTGGACTCGAATCTAGCTGTTCTACTACAGACCAACACGGCAGCCCTCTATCTTTTTGTAGTGTGTGTATACCGCCTAAGTGTTGTATTATAACGATCCAAACAGCCCAACACATGGCATGAGAACAGGTGTGTGTGGATGCTGATCCTGCCCGTTCCACTAAGTACTGCTGCACCGAAAGGGTCAGGTTTTCATACCGCCATGTGGTTATAGCTTAGACCAGCAACAAAACAAAACAATCCTCAGACAGCCCTGCTATAGCATTTAGAGATTTTGACTTGCATACCGTAGCCTGGGTGATTTGGGAGCATATAGTTATGTATTAACCTTGATCATGCATCTCTAAAGTGAAGATTAAGCCTTCCTGAATTTGGTAAAAAGGAGACATCTTCAGTTTGCAGAGTAGTTCTAAGGAGGCATCAACCACCTATAAGTATTACATTGTTTTTCTTCCAGATTATCTGCAATTGCTGAGCGTTCCTGCAACTCCATGTGAACAGCGACAATTAGATTAAAAGCCAATGGCATATTTTATAAACGTTTTATTGGTTGGATAGTGTACACAGTACTTACAGTTGTATCTATTAAAGACAAAATACACTTCAAATGCAGCATAAAAAATTATAAACTTTTGAACTATATACAAACTTTGTCTTACATTACACAAATATCAATGCCTCCCATCCCCATTCACAAATCCACAAAATTAATTTTGTACATGCAAAACATTTGAAAAAGTTTAGCATCACTTGGGGACTGCAACTCCACCCCACAAGTGTCAACCCTCTTCTATTGGGCTCAATACTACATTGCTTTACACGTCAAAAGAATTTATACTTTCCTCAAACTTAATACAGCATTCCTCCTTACTCTACCTCCTATTAAATGGTCTGATTTTTCACTTCCAATCAATTTGCTTTTGGCATTGCTTCTGCTTTATGTTTCACTTGCAGCAAAACCTTTTGCAACATGTTGTAGTACAAGGCTCTCAATATGAACAACTATTCTGAAGTAAGGGTGACCTACACACATGAAGTTGAAGCTACTGGTCTAATAGATTCTATCAGGACATGTACACCATTACAGAAAAACCTAACTATAGAAATCTTCTACAGACCAAAAATTAAAGAGATATCTATGTGTAGACTATGCATAGACATCACAAAGACCAATTTTGTTGTTTAAATGTGGGGAAGGGTAGCGATGGTTAAGACTTTTTGAAATTGCAGTCGTTATATTTTACAAATACACAAAGAATTAGGAGAACCTTGATTCCCTTAACTTCCCAATTTGCAGAGACAATCTGACAGATGAAAGGGGGAAATGGAGAAACAACTTTAATCCAGACTATAAAGTATTCCCCCCTCCATGCCCACAACTATCTCAGAATGTACCAATGCTCTTAATATTTACAGCAATGCTGAAGAACAATCATACCAAACAAAGCATTCAGTGTTCTTTCACTAAGACAGTTTACTTAATTGCCAAATTGGATATTATTGTGAAACCAGCAAATAGAAATGGTAGGCACGTGAAGTAGTCAGCTAAAAATGCCACAGTGGAAGCCCAAGACACAGGGGAAACCAATAATGAAAAGGAATGAACAGAAAGATTTAAAACAAAACAATTTAGAAACATGCAACCTGCAGGGAGGTTTATAAATGCACAGGAGCATGAAAAAAGATTTTTTAAAAAATGTTAATTTGCTTCCAAAAACATAAGCTAGGTCATGAAGTCACTAAAAACTGAGCACCACCCAACCTCTGCTCAATACACAAAAAGCAAAAACCAGTTGTTCCAAGGCTTGGTAGGGAAAAGCTCACCATTAAGAAATGAAACTGAAGCATTAATAAACTGAGGCTGAAGGAATATCAGTTCTTGATGGCCGTTTTCACTGGCTAGAGAGCATAGTTAGCTGGCCTGAAAATCTCTAATTCCAATAAGTCCTTACCTCTGAATTCTATTTTCCATTTTAAGCAATGAAAATGAAGGCTTATGGAGGGTGCCTTCCTCTAAACGAAGACCAATGTCCACTTTGTATCTCGTTACCTTCAAACAATGAAATCTGCTCCAATGCCATCTCAGCCTTCCCATATAACTTGGTAGTCAATGACTAAACCCCTTTCCCCCCTCGCATCTCAACTGCTTTCACTTCACAGTTCACCTCTCATCTTTCTGTGATGGCCTGACTCCAGTTCTACAAAACTATCAATCCTGGCGAGCAATGCAGGCTTAACATATGACTCTAAATATATAAGAACAAAACACAGTGCCAGATGAACCACAAAACACTAGCCAAGTATAGGTAATGACAAGGGGAGAAGTCGGGTTTGTGTGTGGAGAAGCAGTTGCATGATGCTTGCCAGAAAGGACCTCAATCTAGCTCCCAAAACTGAACTATCAATTGAGAAAACAGCATTCTCATACCCCTTAACATAACTAATTACCAGACAGTCATAACCTACCTAGCGCAGCCATTAAAAAATCATAATGGAAAATGAAGGCTGCAGAATTGTTAAGTGCCAGATTTACAAAGAACATTACATAAAAAGCTTGAAAGGACTGCCCATACTAGCTCTCTAGTACTAAGCAGGATATAAGAAGTTACAGTTTGGTTAGGGCAATGGCGCAGGTGTCTCACCTGATCTTGGAGAAGTAACGGCATCAACAACACAGCCAGTTTGAGCATCTGAGAATAATCACTGCCTGCATTTCAGAAGAGCATGTCAGTCATCCATAAATGACTGAAACAGGATTTCAGCTCACACATATTGCCAGTTTCAACCCCTGCCAGATTTTCTCTACACCCCCAGTTCTTGGGTCACAGTCCGACCCCCCGCCACAACATGCATACATCACTTCAAGTCTTATTACTTTCCCAATACTTTGAAAGAACAGATTTTGTCTTAGACAGATCACTGACGAGAATTTATGTATGATAATACTTCAAGAAAAACTTTCAGTGTCTTATCAAAGCTCCACCAGAGTTCCATTGGAGATGCTGCTGCTACAGGGTGTTGCCAGCAAATATGAAGTCCAAGGCTGTGCGGTGGGACCGAGAAGACTACATGGAGGAAACAAAGGTGTAGGCCTCTCAGCTATAGCTTCTCCCAATATCAGTCATGTGATTGAAGAGCCATGGCTTCCAAATGGCTTAAAAGCTAGCCCTATTTCAACATGCCAGTTATTGCTGAGGCAGTGGCAGTTTCAAGCTGGGCCACTGTTATTATCAAGGATGTTAAAGGCCTAGAGAGTGAAACTTTCAGCTCCTTGATCTGACCTGGAAAGGTATATACCCAAAGTCAATAGGTGTTTCCATTTGCTGGGGCCCTGGCAGTTAAAATTCTAAAACAAACCATTATTGAGATTGAGGAATTTGTTCTGAAGAAGAGAAAAGGGTGTGCATATGGCGATTTTCCCATTTGTAAGTTTTGTCTGATAGGTAGGGTAGGAAACAGGAGATACACTATTTGTCCAGGTGCTTCGTTCTATAGCTGACTGTTAAGACACTCTAATCATCTGTGTCATTGCTTCTTCATTTGCTTGGGTTGGATCCTGTACAGAAAAAGAAAAATATAGTTTTGTAACTTACAGTCTTCTTCGGATCATCTATTTTAAACACTAACTATAAGATCCTGAAGGTAAATGCACAACTATTCTGAAACAGCAATTGCTATTTATTGACAGTTCTGGAGGTTAAATCTTGGATGAGTGTTTTTCCCCCCTCTTTCTGCTCAAACTTTGTAAACTAATAATCAAGTTCTGCGCTAAGAAAACTCAAATTATGTGCTCCGAACAGAGAGGTCTTGAAGAGCCCGTGTTCTGCTTCCAGCATAAAAGATAGGCAGCCCTCCTCATAATGCTTCAGAGTGTTGATGCAGAAACAGATTGAATTATAGTTCACACTAATGGTCACTTCTTGCTCACAGATGTGAAAGGTGTAACTAAAAATTATGTCAGCAGCTTCCTCCCCAGCTGATTTAGTGCTGTAGCACTGAACCAGATGAGGAAGAAAACACACCACAAGGAAAAAGTACCAGCTACGTTGAGGAGTTTGTGCTACATATGCTAGCTTTGCAATGTGCTTCTCATGCAGTTCTGCAACACAAATCGGCACATCATGTATGTGGAATGGAGGTGTCAATAATGCCAAAAGCAGCATTTCTGACAGTTCATTAACGGTCAGATAAGAGTGCCCTGCGTCTCTTAAATACCTTCAGTAGTAATTAATCCAAACTGTTTTCCCCCTCAGAAAAAAGTCTGGGTGGGCTGATGACACAGACACCTCTCAGGCCAGCCCAAGAGGGCTTAAGAGTTGCACAGCAAAATTCTGATGGCAATGTCAGCAGCATTGCTTCCACAGCATACCTTAAGGAACACCTACTTTCCTATGAACCTATCCAACTACTGTGTGTGTGTGTTTTGTTGAATTGTTTTTATTGTTTTATTTGCAAGCATTTTAAAATCTGTTGAAATGTTTTTGACTGTTCACCACTTTAGGGATGTTAAACTGGATGGAACCATAAAGATGCAAGAGATCAGTAAGGTAGCTACTTTGGCATGGACTGCCCTACGCACTTAGGACAAGATGATGCTTATTTTGACTGATGCTGTCAAAACAGCTTATGGGTATTATCGGATTCCATACTTTTGTTAGATCAGGTAAGAGTAGTGACAAAGAACACATTTTGTCAGTGTAGTTCTGTATAGAAATTATCTGTCCTCCTGAGTTCCATGGACCTGGCCACACTGATGCTTCTGTAGCCTTGAGGCTAGACTACTATCAACACAGTCTAAGGTGAGTTGCCCTTGAAGACTAAATGGAAGCTACAACTGGTGAAGAATGCAGTGTCTTACCTGTTGGCTACTGTGCGCAACATGGAACAACTACATCAGCTACCAATATGTTTTTGGTACAATTTAAGATGCTTATTTTGACCTTTAAAGTCCTACACAAACCAGGGCCAGCTTATTTGAACAACTATCTTTTCCACTGTGAGCCTGGATGCCATCTAACATCCTCTCAGAATGTGTTCCTAACCCAGGCCCTCCCTTTGTAAAATATACTGTTATATTGTCATATTATATGCTTTGTATGTTGTGAGCCGCCCTGAGCCCTGTTTTGGTGGGGAAAGGGTGGGATAAAATCTAATAAAATAAACAAACAAATAAAATTTCAGTTGTCTGCTGGTGGTGATTTTGGCATTACAAAACGCTATCACTGAAAAGGTGCAGAAGTGTAAGACTTGCCTTTCTAGGCAGGCATTTGGCAGCTAATCTGTAAAAATTGTGTTATTTTGAGTGCAAGTTATATGGCTGTTCTTTTACTGCCTGTTTGGTTTTAATTGTTCAGTGCCCGTGGGTTAGTTTTTTTGTAAGCTACTCTGGTTGGTGGGGAAGGTGGCATATAAATATTTAAATAACAACCTAGAAGATCCTATAATTAGTAGGGAAACTAGAAGGACCCACCCATTAGGGCCTTCAGCATGGGAAGGGGCTATGACTCAGTGGTAGAGCATCTGCTTGGCATGCAGTAGGTCCCAGGTGCAATTCCCAGCATCTCCAGTTAAAGGAACCAGGCAAGTAGGTGATGTGAAAGACCTCTGCCTGAGACCCTGGAGAGCCGCTGCCGATCTGAGTAGACAATACTGACTTTGATGGACCAAGGGTCTGACTCAGTATAAGGCAGCTTTGTGTGGGTTCATGTGTACATGGGGGAGAAGGCACGGGCTCCCAGATATGAAAAACGTTTGTAAAATATTAAAACACAGGAGCAGGAAAATATCCAGAAAAGCCCAACAACCACTGAGCATGCTCACTGTCATTCAAGGCAACACAGAATGTTGGGGGAATGTCAGTTTTTAGAAAATGGGGGGAAGAGAGAACTGGTCTGCTCAAGCACCCTGGCACCAGATAACATCCTATAACAGATCAAAGCAGCCTAGAAATCACTCACCTCCCCCCTCAAATCCATGATGCTATAAACTTTTAAGCCCTCTAACCACTCTGAAGTGAAAAGGGACAGGGATCAATCTGAATAAATATGCTTCCTTAAACCAAGTTCACTGCTGTTCTTAAAAGTTTATAGCACTTTAAGAAGGAGGGGGGAAAGGGAGAGATGAAATAAGGGTTAGGGGATGCACGCCATGAAGCACACTTTCTCAAATCGCCCCCCCCCCCCGCCCAGCTCCCTACAGCAGAAAGGTAAAAATATGACAACACTCCCTCCTGCATTGTACTGCTCAGGTTCAGGGCTAGAAGCGCAGCTTCTCAGCCCCAGGCTGACTGTCAGGGTAACTGTGTTGTACCATTACACTGCTGAAGATAAGGGTAGATGAGCAGGAAACTGCTCATTAAATCCCAGAGTTCAACTGTATCACGCTATTGCATTACAGAGGGAAATGTAATAATCCTGACCCACCACCACCTCCAGCAATTCCTCACAGGCTCCCATCTTGAATTCCTTATACTTAAATAAGTGTTATTAATAGATAGGAAGCTTGGATTGCAGAAGAGCTGTAAACCTGTCCCATTAGGCAGGGCTTTCCAATGGTTTTTTGAGGGCTAAATAAACACAAATACCTAATATTTTCAAAGTTCAGAGTCGACAGCTTTCCATAGTTTCAGGACATAGTTCTTTCCTGTGTCAATCTAGTCCTACATTCTTCGGTATTTAAGAAACGTACAATAGAGTCAACTATGACATCACCCAGGAATAATGAGCAGGCTGCTGACAAACTGTATCCTGAACTTTTTTTTTTGCTTTCCCAACACTTGTGTTCCTTGCCCTTATGTTAATTGCTGTGAACTAGCCAGAAGTAAATTTGAAACGTGTGAATATAACCATCAACTAAACAAAAAAATGAATAAATAAAAGTTTTGCTTACCTGCATGTGAGGGCTATCCTTTTCTTTCGGTGAGAAAAAACGTCCACCTTCTCCCCGCTTCCTTGCCATGGCATGACGATGGCGGGACTCATGCAGATATTTCTACAAACAGGACCATACAATTGAAAGAATGGAAGTGATCCTGTAAGTCTTGAATGTTAATATGGAACACCCCATTTTACCGCAGTTACAAGCAGACAGCAGGTGCAAATAACTGTCCCACATGAGGAATAACCGAAGGACAGGCCTGGAGGCCATGAGGTTGCCAGGAACAGTGAAAGAGGATATAGTGTGGGGGAAGAGGACAGAGAGGAAAATAAAATACCCCCACAAGTCCTTGCAGGTTCCCCCACTGAGCAACTGGGCCAGCCCAGCAGCTGAACCCTGGACAAATGAGCCATAGTTTTCCTGGGGAGAGGCTGCCAGGGGCTGGGAAGGAGAGAAGGAAGCAGAAAAAGGGGGGGAGACTATAGGGGCTTTCAGGAAAGGGAAATAATAGTGGGGGAAGGGAAAAGAAAATGCCCCCTGCAAGAGGAGTGCCACAAGATATGAAGGGAAAGGGTGTAAGATATTAACAGAGATTTTAAGCAGAGATGTATTGACTGAGCTGGGAGTGGGTAGACAGGAAAAGAACACAAAGAAATTTTACAAAAAATTCCGGGGGCTGGAAAGAACAAGGCTAATTATTTGCATCCCTAAATTTCTTCTGCTGACAGATTGCTGCATCCAGCTTCCAACTTTCAGATGTTCACTAAAAAGATAAAACTACCTTAGGGATACTGCTCCTAAGCGGAGGTGGTTCT
The DNA here is from genome assembly GCF_029931775.1 of Euleptes europaea. NCBI lineage: Eukaryota > Metazoa > Chordata > Lepidosauria > Squamata > Sphaerodactylidae > Euleptes > Euleptes europaea. The sequence goes on from NC_079313.1 coordinate 84,057,495, forward strand.
GGTTTCTAATTGGAGTGTAGGCAAGCACTCTCACTGTGCGAGCAGAGAGTTTATTTTATTTATCTACAATTTATCTAGCTTATTTATTTTATCTATTTTAGATATTATTGTTATTTCTTGTTATCCTTTTAATTTTAAGCATTTTATCATGATGAACGTAGTGATGGCAAGGAAGTGGGAGAAGAAAGGCAGGGAACTGTGGGCCTTTTGTTCTCTTAATTGAGCTCTGTTGTTCCTGACAGGCAGTTAACAGCCTTGATTTGACCATCAGCCAGGTAGTCAGGCTTATCCTGAGCTGTGTTACCGGTATTTTCATAAGCTTTTGTTTCTAATATTCAATATTCAAAGGAAGCCTTTCCTTCTCGCTCTTATTCTGCCTTGAGAAATAAGTTTGCTTATTCTTGTTTACTCATTAACTTCCTACTAAATTCTCACTGCTCCTAAGCCTCACATATCAAATGGCTAGAAATAACTGGACTCTGAATAACACATATTTAAGGGTCCTCTCCCCTACCATGCTAAGAAGCCTTAAGTAACAGCTTGCTACCAGGAATTACCATACTAAAATAATGCTTTACAGGCTCTGACCGCTGGTCCTTTAACTTCTCATAACATAGCCATTAGAAGGATTAAAAGATGGAAGCTATCTGTGAACATCTGCAAAATTTGAACCAGTATTTATTAAAAACAGGTAACCAAAACTTGCAATGGCATTCCAAATGGTCCCTCACTAGTGCCTCATTCAGCAGTATTAACGTTTCCCATCCTTGTTGGAAATGCCATGTGCTTTGTATTTGTTTCTTTATTACACTGGTAGGTCAGAGATAGCCTATAATTAATTATCCTTTATAGTTCCAGTGGATGAGTTAACTATTATAAACAGGTGGTTGTGATGACACACATACATCTTATTCTGCTTGTCAAGTATATTGGATTGTAACCTCACCCTTCGCTCTTTAGGGATTTTCCCTTCTGCTTCCAGCTTGGCCCTTGCTTGCCGCCTCTTTAGAATCCGGTGGTACTGTTTAGCATTCACATACAGCGGTTCCTCTTCAAGCATCTCTGCTCCAGGCAAAGGTATCCTCTGGATAGCTGGCACAGATCCAGTCCCTGGCACCATCTGTATCAAGGCAAGGAAACTGTGCTGTTACATGAATGCATTTAAGCTGCGTATACAAAGAGCAATTTTTAAACAGATCTAGTTCCTAGAAATTAAACCATTAAGTCATAGAATGGAAGGGACCACCAGGGTCATCTAGTCCAACCCCCTGCCCAATGCAGGAAATTAACAACTACCTCCCCCGCACATCCCCAGTGACCCCAACCCTCCTCCCACCATGCAGGATCCCACAATCAAAGCACTCCTGACAGATGGGCATCCAGCCTCTGCTTATAGACCTCCAAAGATGGGGACTCCACCACCCTCCGAGGCAGTGCATTCCAAGTCTACAGAAAAAGTCTTGGAGTTAAGAGTCTCTTCAAACTCTACAATAAAAACTTGGCACAAAATCACACCAGTCTGAGCATTTGCCATACTAATTTAATACAATACCAATTACAAATTACAACAAACACAACAGATGGCTTTGATTGACTGTCAAAGAAAGACCGTTTATATGTAAATAAATAAGTTTGTTAAACACATACACTGAAACCTATGAACAAACTGGGACTCACTCAGAAGACTGAACAAGTAATGATTTATTCTGTAAATAAAACCTGGGGTAGGGTACAAAAAAAATCCAGTACTCACCATCACCATTCCACCTGAATTGACCACATTTCCAGCAACAGGCAGTGTCACAGTTACCGTCCCTTGTCCACTGCTGGTTGTGTTGGTGTTGGCTCCAGTCTGAACTATCTGGGCTCCTGCCAAACTGGCTGCTGGGATGGTGATCATGCCTGTAACAGGGACTGTAACTTTAACAAACAAAAACAAAACAAAAAAACATACACAAAAGATGATGGGAACATAATTAGTCCCACTTCAGATTTTATTCACTCTACCCTGAAATACACTTAGGGATAAAAGAGATTTGTTTGTATGAATAACTGGATTCACAACTAACATTCTGGGAGGGCAACCCCAACTTTGCAGTAATTCAGCAGTCTCAGGATTTTTTTTTTACCCAGGAATGACTTAACCTGGCTCACCAGCTGAAGCTGATGGAAGGAACTCCTTGCCACTGTTGCCCACCTACTTATCCAACAGCAAGCCTGGGTCAACATATGACTGACAGGTGACATGCACACACACGCATCTCACGTAATGCAAGCCTTTGGCTTTACCAGAAAACCTAGAACTCCCCGTTTTAAAAAGAAAAAGGCTGTGGTATTTCAAGAAAGTGGCACTTGTGAGAAGCCACATAAATGCCACATAAATCAACATAAATATCACTGCACCAAAAAGCTACAAAAATAGCCACATGAATTTATGAATTTAAATTGCTTTGGTATCTAGAGGCAAAAATCAGACAACACATATTGTTTTGAAAATGGTAAATACTATTTTGACATCTCACTCCATGGCATGCAGAATTCCTACCTTGTTGAAGAATTGTTCCATCAGCATTAACTGGTTGATAGACAATTGTCTGGCCCTCAGCTGTCTGCGCCACCTGCTGACCTTGAACAGCAATTTGCGGCTGGGTCTGAGGAGCACAAAAACATCCCATCAGACAAAATGCAAAGCAATACAAGATTATAATACCTTGCAATTTTCTAATGTTCTGGGAACAACTTTTTAAAAAGTACTCACATTTCCTGATTAGGAGTGCTCAGACCAGCACTACCGCGCATTTCATTTTACTTTAGGCCCTTAATGCCCTAAGTAAAATCTTTGTGCTTTCTAAGGACATATTTTCATCTCTCAGAAATGGGGATCCCAGTATCTTAATTTTTTGTTTCCTTAAAAATTGCAGTTTTGCATACTTGCACCCATACACAGCTCATGCATTAGGTGCTTTGATGAGCACAAAGCTGACAAGGGAGGAGTAGGTGTAGGAGCCTTAGACACAAGATGACAAAGAAGCTAGAACAGATAAAATTCAGTAGGTGTTTATGATAACTGAGTATACTGGAGCTATAACAAACTGGCCAGAGGATGTCAAGTAGCAGCTGGGTGATGGTTTGCTGTCTCTGGCTGTGTTGATTCTGAATTTGTATAGCTTGTCCATTCTTTATCTGAATAGGTCATATAAATCATACAACATTTGTACCACCAGCGCTTGTTTTTGGGTGATATACAATTCTCTCATATATCCCTTCAAGTGGAGTGTAACAGACAACATGATGCAGCATGTCAGGGGCACCTCCTCACAAGAGTACTGGTCGATCAAAAACAGAAGCAGTGATCTGGATGCATTTCTAAACATACTTCAGTAAATTGCAAGGATCTATCCATTAAAAAACAACAACAAACTGAACCCAAATTTCAGCAAACTCGAATGAATTTAATGGGAGGTGGGAGAATTATGACTGTTGTGTTAGATAGTATTATACTTCCTCAGTAGGAAGATTATAGTACAGATAAATATTGTATGATATACAAACGAATTAGATAAACTGAATATTCTCCCCCATATGCGTATGTACCAAATCATAGAAGTTAATTATTTCCCCCAGATGAAGACCAAACCTTTCAAAAAATGTATGTATAAATCCAATTGCTTTCACAACTTTTCTCTTCCTTTTCACTCTTTTACCTGTGTCTGGCCAGCGGTAACTGCAGTTTGGGGCTGCTGGATGATGATTTGCTGTGTCTGGCCCTGCTGACCTTGAACTTGCACAGCTTGGCCACCCTGAATCTGAATCTGACCAGGCTGGACCAACTGAATCTGTGGGGGGGAAAAATTAACCAGCTATCACACAAAACCGCTAAATAATATTGGCATTATCTACCAGTGGTTCCCAAAGTGGGCAGTACAACCCCCTGGGGGTGGTGGGATTACCTAGGGGGGCACTAAGAGGCAAGGGGCAGCAGGGAGTGCTAGAGGTGGGCCCCTTCAATTGTGTTGTTGGATAGGGTAGGGGGCGCTGGGGTTGAGTTTGTGGAACCAAGGAGGCAGTGGCCCAAAAAGTTTGGGAACCACTGATCTAAACTATTCTCAGATAATCTCAACCATCAGCTGCAAAATAAACCAAACCTGTTTTTTCCTCTTATGAAGCCAAAGCAAAAGACATTATCTATATTCAATTACTGAAGCAAGGTGAAGACAACAGCTAAGAAAAGCCATAACCAAGATAATTTAATTTCTAAGCAAGCAGAATAGAAGACCGAAGCGTGCTTTAAAAGTTACTTCTACCTGGAACTTGGAAGACATTGATTTTGATGCCTGGGGTACTCCCAGTATTCTTAGATGAAGCAAATTGATTGCAGACTTCTGTCTCTGCCTATGGGAAGTGCCCACTAAAACCCTGTTTAGAAACTTCTGTAGCCATGTTTCAAACCATCACAAAAGGGAAGGATTGGAGTTGTAAGTCCTTTTGATTCACTCCTGTCATTTGCACCAAAGTCTTCCTCCACTGTGCCCCTTGATGCAGCTATTTAGACACTGCCACTTTGTTGGCACCAAAATTGGCCTTGGTGCCATTTTCTGAGCTGTCTTAATATGTGTTGTGGCTTCACATGGCAGCTAGAGCCTCCCCTGGCTTGGTCTGGCTGGTTGCAGGGGGTAAGGCCTGCTTTCCTTGTGATTTGGGTAGAACAGCTTTCACAGCCCGATCCAATAACACCGTAGCCTCCAAGGCCATCGCAACAGAGTTTGCAGCCGACATCACTTTGGCTGGGAGGAACTAGACAAACCATTACCAGTGATAAAAAAGGGAAGGATTTTGATTTTTGGTTTTCTAAATGGGAGGAAGGTCAGAATGAAATGTAGGCTAGAAAAGAAGGGTGTTTGCAATCAGAGGCTCTGAAATGAATTTTTACTCTGGGTTTTCTCCTCACTCAGTATTAAGGCATGAAATAAAACGGAGGGACTTGGAAAGCATGTGCTGTAAGGCAGAAGTCTCCAATCACTTTCTGCCCCTCTAGGAACACTGGAAGTAGCCCAAGCATCAAATCATATTCTCCTGTTTCAGGGGAGAAACGCCGGTTGATTTAGGTTTGAATAGCTGTTCTTCCCCCTATATTCAAAGGGTCGTTCAATATAATTCAGTTTCCACTTTCATTTTTAACATGGTAAAATTTGTAATAGATTTTTACCTATCCATTTTGCATGACAAAAATTTATCTTCAATGTATTTCTACAGGTAAGAGCTGAGATTTTTGGAACCCAATTTCTACAGGGTAAAGTACACTTCCCCCTGACCTGGATAGCTCAGACTAGCCTGATCTCGTCAGATCTCAGAAGCTAAGCAGGGTCAACCCTGGCTACTATTTGGTTGGAAAACCTTCAAGGAATATCAGGGTTGTAATGTGAAGGAAGGCAATGGCAAACCACTGCCAAATGTCTCTTGCCTTGAAAATGCTACAGGGGTCGCCATACGTCAGCTGTGACACTTCAGATTTCACCACACAGGGGTGCTTTCAGAGTACTGTTCATGATGCAAAAATGGATATGTTACCCTGTGATGACTCTACAGTATCAAATGTTACTCTGTAAATACCCTAAGATGAAGTCTGAGAGGTCCTATTATGTAACTTCTAAGGTGTCTGCATTTGGTTAACAAAAATATGTCAAGGCCACTTATAAGCCAATATGCTACTATTCTATGCTACGCCATATTTATGAAGAAGCACTGTATCAGACCACATGTAACTGTCTTACGGAATATTCCAGCAGAACACAGATGACTCTTAAAAGGGGCTAGAAAAATTCATTAACCATTGGTCTATCAACAAAATAGTTAAGAATAGAATTTCTGCATTCAACAGCACCAGATTACTGGAACATCAGATGCTGGAAACAAACACCAGCCACTATGCCATGCTGGCTTATCTGTCAATCTGTACTTCATGGAGTTGGGCATACTGACCTGTTGCAGTCCTTGGGATCCTGAAACTGGAACTTGCATAATGGTCTGACCTTGACTCCCCGGTACAGCCTGCACCATGATTGGCTGACCAGTTGATGTGATCAACTGACCTCCACTCACTTGTACCATTAATGGCTGACCCTGCACCTAAGGACAGGAAGGAAAAACAACACAATGAAATAGAAATCCAATAAGCTGTGTATCAGGTATCAACTACACTGATACACTACCTATAGATAAGTTCAAATATGTAGGTATGTCAAAATATAACAGTACAGGTAAAGAAGATCATGCATCAGCCTTAACTCAGATGTATTTGCTTCTCAGAACTTCCCAGTTTGCCCTACCATCTACACAAAATGCCAGCTATAAGAAAAAGAAACCCACCACTGGTTCTACCTGGATAAAATATGGAGCAAAAAGGTAAGTACAACTAGAGTCCTAAAAACCTGTAAATAATTCACAGTTCACATAAAGCTTAGTAACCTTCCACGGCTGATCCACACCCCCTGCGCTTATACCATCTTTGGGGCTTATTTCTCTGCTCGCCCAGGTACAACTGGATGTTACGTCCTGGTGGTACCATTGGAAATTTTTGTCCTTTAGTTAATAGATTTTATAGGGCTGTTTTTAAATCTGTTTATTTTAGATGTTTTTATCTGGTTTTATTGTATTCTATAATCTTATGAGCTGCCCTGAGCCTGGCCTTTGGCTGGGGAGGGTGGGGTAGAAGTGTAATAAAATAAATAAAAATAAATAAGTTGTTAAACACTACAGAGCCCCTTAAGAGTAGTATCTTCAGACTAACAAATCAAAGACTTTTAAGTGCCACCTTCCAACCTTCTACGCACCCCTTTTCAACTAAGGAGTCTGCGAAACTGGAAGCAGAAGTGAAAGAAGTATTTAAGCTGGAGAAGGCAAGCTACATGCTTGGAGCCATGATTTGCATATCAGTACAGAATTCACAGTTAGCAACATGCCTTGTATCGGAGAACTGATGGTAGACAAACCACAGCTAACCAGCTGAAGTTTCAAGGCGGTTCATGTAATAGTCATGGTGTAGGTAACTGAGATCTAAACATGTGGTGCTTTCTAGATCCTTTCAAATACTGAACGTTGCATAAACACCTCTGCCTTTTTTTTTCTTCCCACGTGAGCTTAAGCCTCCAAAATGGCTACATATTTAAAAAATAAAGCTTAGATATTCACAATTTTGACAAGAGAGGGGGTGGGAGCATGCAGATGTACTGCTTACCCACACATGCCAGCTGTACAAGAAAAGCTATGGCCCACTGGCCTGACACAAGGACTGTTTTCAAGAATAGAAGGATTTTGCCCTATGCATGGCAAGGTAGATTTGATTTAGAAAATTCATGAGAAATTCAAAGCAGAAGAACAGAGTTTTTAAAAAAATGAAATATGAGAGACAGCTGTCAAAATCTACTTCTCCAACAGCGAGTTCTTCCTTTTTTAGAGTCTGAAAGAAGACAGTAGACAGTAATGTTTTCCATGGTGCTTAGCACAGAAAGAAAGAGAGCTGAAGAAGAGCTCAGTGTTAACTCTAGATTAAGAGAACATAATACAAGAAAGTCTTTTTTGGTGTAGACTCACTGGATATTAATTCATTACGTTCAGGACTATTGACCTTTACTTGAGAAACAGAGGCCAATTTAGCAAGCGACCCCGCCCCCCAAGCAAAATAAACCATCATAAAGCCCTTGGTAATCTGAAGAGATAAAGGTTAACCACATAATTCATAACATTCACCACTGAAAAAATAAAAATGCCTCAAACAGTCCTGGCACATCTTAAAAATGAGATGATGTTCACAATGACAATCATTTCACAAGAGCACAAATCAGGGTTTGAAACATCCCTTCCCAATGGATTAAAGTTCTTTTAAAAATCTAATATTTTTTCTGAGAAATGTAATACAAATAACACCATATAGATTGCTTTAGTAAGATTTTTAAAAGTCCTTGGCTTCTTTAAATAAAGTCTGATTGGGATGGGGGAACCAAGCATGCACCACATGTCATTGTTTAGGATTTCCTTCACAAAAAGAGGCTGTACTGTACAATGTTTTCTCTTTCCTTGGTTCCTATTCAAAATAAGGATCTTCCTGTTTACAACAACAGAAATTTCATGGAACGGCATGCAGTTCGTGGAACACTGCATGCAGATCAGCTCCAACCATTCTGTTAATGGTACTATTACCCATCTACAGTTAGCATAAGCCATAGCAGTCACAGAGCATTAAAAATGCCACTACTCTTCTGTTCCTATTTCAAGCCCCGGTGCAAACACAGCATCAGACATGAGGTGATGGGGTGGATTCATGCAGTGCTCACACAGATGCAACAGATAGATCACCACTACCTGGAGGGTCTGGACTTGCTGGCCTGAGGCAGATGCCACCTGAGCCTCAGTCTGCAACTGGACAGCAGTGACACCACCCTGCTGCTGGGAACAGGAACAGGAAGAGCTTGAAACTTTGCAGGAGGGCAGGAAAAGCTCAAAACAAGAAACATCCTGACTACTGTCAGAAGAACAGACTCTACTTGCCCCTTCTTGATGTGATAACCACTAGAGCTTGACTTGAGCTATATTTACCGATTAAAGAGAGATGCCCCCATACTAAAATTTGGAAACTTAACATTTGTAGGTTTTGCTAAGAACACAAATAAATAAATAGCCAATTAGAAACCAATGAATTCTGAAGAACAAATATAAATATCCTCTAATAACATGGTACCTAAATCAGTACAGCCTTAATAGTGTGCTATTAGGACTCCTCTCAGAAATAAAACCACACCAATCTAAGAAAACAGAGGTAGGATAAGGCAAAAAAAGGGAAATAAAGTAGCACCAACCAGCTCATAACCACTCACTCGAATCTACATTATGAATATGTATACTGCTACACAGATTCTCACTGAACTGACCATTTTGCTCATCTGAACAAGCTAAACATTCTTTCCTAGTTCAGCAAACTAGATCTAAGGGAGTCTCTGTACTACTACACAAGAAATACCACAGCAGTCTATGGTACATGAAGTGTGATTGATATCATGCCTCGCCTGCACCACAACTGCCTGCTCCAAAGACCGAACTATACAGAAAACCAAAGAATTGAAGAAATGGTCTTAAGGTTACCTATCTGCATATGTTATAAGATCAATCCTTCTGCTTTCTAGGCATTCCAGGATATCTTTTTTCCAACTACCCCACATTCTCATAAAACATATCAGCGTACACATTGCTGAAGAAAATTAAAACCAAATTTGCAAGAACAGGCGGGACAGAAGCAACACAGAAAAAACAAATTTGACAGTCAAAATGTTTTGCAATTGTGTATTATGGCATAGGCTCAGTCTAAGACTTATAGAGGATTTCTATCAGTCAGGCAAAGTAAGGTCTAGGTAAAATCACAACAAGTAAAGCAGCATCTATGCTCATTGGCCTCCAAAACTGAAGAGAATAACCAAAGCCTTGAGTTCACCCTCACAAGTCATTTCCCACACCTGTTGCTGAATCTGTCCAGCTTGTACAACTATCTGTTCCGTCGAGCTGTTGCTGTTTGCTGTGTACTGCTCCATGTTTTTTTTCAGTCTTCTATACAACGAGCTTCAACTGCAATCCTAGAAAGGAAAAAGAGATTATTCCTAAAATTGATCAAAAGCTTCAAGAAAAGTGAGAACAGTCCATTCTTCTATTTAGGATACCTTAACAAAAAAGCCATCCAGCCTTCCAATTATCTCATTATTAAAAGAATATTTAATAAACTTTAAACAAAATACATATTGAAAATATTTTGTAGCATTCAATATTTATATTGCTAGGACTGTGGAAATGTATTCTGGAGGTGCAACCTTCATCTTTAATATATTAACTGTGGAAACTGCTGCAGTGTGGCTCCTACCTATTTTACTTGGGTCATAATACCAGAAACTCACACCACACCTCACATGGCAGGAGCCCACAATGCAGCTTTCTCAAGGGCAGAACTACTCTTCCCAAAATTGAGCCAATGCTGGTGCAGGAAGAAGCCACATCATGGACTCAACTACACATGAGGCCTTCTGGGGGACCTTGGGCCAGTCAGTTCTCTCTCAGAACTCTCTCAGCCCCACCTACCCCACAAGGTGTCTGTTGTAGGGAGAGGAAGGGAGAGTGTTTGTAAGCTGCTCTGAGACTCCTTAAAGGTAGATAAATCAGGGTATAAAAACCAACTCTTCTTCTTATTCAACCAAGGCACTGCAATGGCTCCCATGTCATACAGGTAGTGTCAGAATGAGAGCTTATTGCTTCTGTGCCAATTTTCTTCCTCTGTACTATCCCTCCGAAAAACTCCCATGCCATTTTAATCATGTACATGCCATTCTTTCTACCTCTCTTTCCACAGCTGCTATCTGGACATGCAGGTTAAGGAAACTGTAAGGAAGGTAATGAAGCTATGATGGTAAAAGGGGATTGCAGAATTCTGCTTCATGACACTTCACAGATCTTTATTTAGTTGGAAAGACTAAACTCTGCTGTGCTATCTCTTAGTGTCAACTACTGTAGTTAAAAGGGACCAAAACATGTCTAAAGCAGAAAACTCAGTCTCCTTAACAGTCGAATTCTCAGACGGCAGGTTAAGGTCTCTTAAAGATCCAACAGAGACCGGGGGGGGGCAGTTATCATGCGCACTTGTTTTCAAGGTTGACCAGAAGTTTCTGGAAGTAGAATTGCTTTCAGCAACATTCCTCAAGTGCAAGAAAGTGGTGTGTAACCTCCTAATGTTGGGGATTGTGAATGAGACAAAAGGAAGCCAGGCATAAAGAGAGCAGGAGCAGTGATTGCCAGGATCAATAAGGCAGCATTCCAAATAGTTGATAAAATACTACCTATGCCACTGCCCCTTTTCTGCCATCATTTCCAAGCCTGACTGAATATGCACACATCAAGTTTAAATGAAGGTACAAAAGTATTCTGGGTAGTGCCTTCACAACAATGGGGCCCCTCCCTCCACAACTCGCCCATGCCTGAGCTTCTTCTGGAAGAAATGCACATTTTTTAAGCTGGATTTTCAGTATATGAAAACAAACTTGGTTAATCGTCCTAACAAGGCAGCTAACAAATTAAAACATACATTATAAAAACACTATTAAATACATTACAACAATTAAAAACCAAGCTAAAATATGTACAGAGGCATAAAAACAACAATTAAAACCTTTGGTGAGGAAGGCATGATCACTGAGAAAAAAATCAAACGAAACAAAAATAGTCTTCACCTGCTGGTGGAAATGGCAAGGGGACAGATGAATCATCCTGGTGGGGGAGAGAGTTCCAGAGTTTGGATGCCATGTTTGAGAAGGCCCTCTCATGGATTGCCACTTGCCTAATCTGAGGAGGGGGGTGTTACCTGAAGCAGAGCCTCAAAAGATGACTGTAATGGTTGCATGGGTTCACAGGGGAGTATGCAGTCCTTCACTTATGTTAGTCCCAGACCATATAAGGCTTTAAAGGTCAACACCAGTACCTTAAATTGTGCCTGGAAACAAATTGGGAGTCCTATGGCCCACTCCAGTGAATATCCTGGCTGCAACATTCTGTATCAATTGAAGTTTCTGAATGCTTATCAAGAGCAGCCCTATGTAGAGCACATTACAGTAATCTAAACTTGATGTTACCGGGGCTTGCAGAACCATGGCCAGGTTTCTCCCACCCAGGAATGCCACAGAGGGCTGACCAGTCGAAGCTGGTTAAAAGGCACTCCTGGCCACAGCAGCCCACCTTTGTATCTTGAGAGGGAGAAGCACCCAGGAAAGGCCAGTAGCCAACCGTTTCCTATTTCCCAGTGATACACTGCTTGAAATTAAAACATTAGACTCTGGCAGTCCCTTAAAGACTAATGAATTTACTGCAACATAAGACTTCACAAGCCAGATCCCACTTTGTCAGATGTGGGTGGTTTTCAGTAGGACCATTTACACATGGGAGATTTTACCTTGGATTTGTCACTCTTTAGATGCACATTTTCCCCATCCGAATTCTCAGTACTCTGTATGGGGGCTTGTTGCGGAGTTCTGAGAATTTGGATGGGGAAAATGTGCATCAAGAGAGCGGCAAATCCAAGGCAAAACCTCCCACGCATAAATGGCCTATGCTGAAGTCATGGAAGAAACATTCCAAGGAGAAAGACCACATTAAAAAGACAAGCCTTTGCCGGAGAAACAGGACTCACTAAGGGCACTCAACTCTACGGTATTCAGTGACCGTCCACGGTTTCTACGCTTCCCTGAAAGGCAGTCCAAGCATACCTGACCCCGCTGGGCAGTGGTGGCCATTGGCAAGGTGACGAACCCCTAACTGAGCAAGAGTCCAGCAGCACCTTAAAGACTAACAAAAGTATTTTCTGCCAGGGTATGAGCTTTCTCGTGAGTCACAGCTCACTTCTTCAGATACAGCTAGAATGTGAATCCATCTGTCTTTAAGTAGAGGAGAGTGAATTCAGACAAGCATTAGTATGTAAATGTGAACAGTATGTAAATGTGAATAGCAGGCGTGATGGGATGAGGTGAGCATAACCGCCTCAGTCTGGAGGAAGCCGGCCACTCCTTCCCCCCCCCCAACGAGAAGCCATCCCCATGAGGGAACTTTACTACAGGGAGCGGCCCGTAGGCCTCCCCATTCCCCCTGACGGCAGCTTCGCCCCCATCCGCTCAGCGGGGTCTGCGAAGGGCACCTCTCGCGCTCCCCCGAAGCTTCTCGGAGGGGCCTCGGGGCCACCGTACCAGGCAGCCTTGCCAGTCCTCACCCCCCACCCCGGGGCCACCCCGCGCGCCAGCCGGCCACCCCATCGCCACGCCAAGTCCGGGCGCTCCACGGGCCACAGCCGCTCGCTGCCCCAGCGCTCGCCCAGCCCCGCGCGCGGCCTTCTGACTGGCCACTCGGCCCCGCCAATCCCGGCTCTTGGGCCGGCGCTCGGGGGCTCCATATTGGCTGCTCGCACTCACCGTGCCTTGCTCCCCCGGTTCGGGTCCCGCTCTGATTGGCTCCGCCACCGGTCCCCGAAACCCAATCAGCGCCTCTACTCAGCCGCCGCGCAAAATGGCGCCCAACCCCCGACGCCCAACAAAGAGAAGACGAGGAGGCCACTGCGCAGGCGCCGCACAGGAGCTCCTCCCGCCGAAGCTTGCGCTTGTTTGGAACTCTGTGCGCATGCGTTCGGCTTTGTGTTTTTTTTTTATAACTCCCGTGCATACTAAGCAGCCCTTTACTATCTTTTCATCCCTTTTCACTTGAGGTGACTGCTCTACGCATGTGCAGCCGAGGACAATTTTTAATGCTTTTTTTCCTATGGTAATTCATAGCCGCTGCGTATCGCCCGCGAATACGCTGTGCTGATGCTATAGAGCTTTACGCCTAGAAGGTCGTATGCGGTGGCTGCCATTTTGGTCTTTGCATTTGGGAGAGAATAGGGCAGGTATCAGGCATAGAAATGGAGCACCTAGGAAAAGTGAAGAGTCGAGGCTAAGCAAAAGCTTTGCCTTCGTACATTCTGGGTGGGAGGTCGTGTTTCTCCACGGCGCCTTGTTATGAACGCTCATGTTTTGGGACCGTTGCTTCCCTAAGGGAAGCGTTGTGTTGTAGAGTCGTCAGGTAGAGCAGGCGTTACCCGGCTTGAAAGCTAGGATTACCAGACATCCTTCGGAAACTTGTTCTTTGTTCCCAAGCGTTGTGGTTACAGACAAACTTATAAAAAAAAGTATTTTAAAAAGCCCAGAAATAGACAGAACACCCCAGAGGGAACAATACCTTCCTCCCCAAACACCCGACTTATAAGTTTTGGATGGCTGTAGCTCTCTAGCTCATCCGTTCAAAGGCCATTCTAAATCACCCCTTCCCTTACCACACCGGTTGCTTCTATTGTAAAGCTTTTCCAATAATACATATGTTTGTTTTGTATTTCCTCCCAGTTTTTGCATCTCAGGAGAACTTGTGAGGCTTCCTCATCATCATGGCTAGTATGCAGTCTGGAAAAGAAGAAAGAGTGTGTAGTGGAGTATTTTTATATGTTGTAAAGCAGTTTTATGGATGTTGGGTGTGCGTTTTTTTTTTTTTTTTTGGTAGAAGAAAACAACTATTCTAAACATTTGGTATTCTGTAGCTGTGTAGTATAGTGACTTCAATTATGGATTTTGGCTTTATGTAGGTAATGGCTCTAACTCTTAAGGGCTTATATTCATAAAGTTGGCCAAGCTAACCTTGTGCTTGTTCTCTTTCATTTTGGTACACTACGCATAATGCATAACATCCTTGAGCTCTGATTTGGTTTTTATTTTAAAGAAATCTGTGCTCTGTTCGTATTCCAAAGGCCACTTAGCAGCATTGTTCTGACAGCACTTAGGATCTTTCTGTTTTCAAGGTGAACTTCACCTTTCACTGGTGCAAGTAGTAGACTTTGATTGACCCCTGTAGTGCTGTTCATGCAATGTCCACATAGCCACTGACTGTTTCCCCAGTATTACTGGCAATAAGTGCATTTGAGATTTACATGTCACCAATACTGAGTGATGTTCAGATAAAAAGATTTTCTTTTCCATGCCATGTCTTCGACATCTGCTTAAGTGGTGATCAGGAAGATATACTTTTCTACAAAAAGCCCCTTATTCATTCATTTTCTTGTACATTGTGGGTTTAAACACAGCACACAGTGATCTCTGAAGCAGTAAGCATAGTAACCTGTTCTTTTACAGGGTGATAAAAATGCTACCTGTACTTATAGAGCAGTATAAATAGCAAAATTGCTTAACTAGTGTACTTCAAGATGCCTAAGGCTGTAATTCTCTGTGCTTACTGAGAGTAACTTCCACTGAGCTCTATGTGATGACTTATTTCTGATTAAATTTCTGTTGGAGTTCTCTGTTAAATGAAGTTGTCAGTCACGTTGACAATCTTATGTGTTACGTTAGAATGCACAGGATTGCAGCCTTAAGCTAAAGCACTCTTTATGATGCTGCTTTCAGTCATGTTTTCTTTTTTCTCTCATTCCTTATGATTTCTATTTTGTAAACCAGATCAGGTATGTGAAGGGAGACCTTTTTACCTCTCCTGGAACAGATTCCTTGGCTCACTGCATCAGTGAAGATTGCCACATGAGCGCTGGCATAGCTGCCATTTTTAAGAAAAAGTTTGGTGGTGTTCAGGAACTCTTGAACCAGCGTAAGTGACACAACAGTGCAAACTAGCTGTTTATAGAATATAAAAAATGTTGGTTCTTTTAGAATCCTCTTAAACTTTTGGGTTTAGTACGGCCACATAGAAACTTATTAAAATGAAATATTATCTGTGGTCATGATATCAAAAGTACACTTTCCTGAACAGTTATTTTGGATTGTGCCATCTTTAGGGTAGTATTAAAATACTGACGCCTCTGATATTGAACTCTTGGAAATTGTAATAATTACTGATTATTTTAGAACCAAAGCCAAGGTTTGTGATTTTGCATACATGTGCGAGTGCATGTGAATAAATAAATTGACAGTCCTGTTGATTTGACAATATTGACAAGTTCTCTTTCCCTCCCTCCCTCCCTTCCTCCCTCTCCACATACGAGTGAGTTCATCCTCTCTCTGTTGCTAACCAGCGAAGTACCAGTATGTTGTTTCAACCTGGAATCTAGATCAGATGTTTCTTGGCCCACATGTGATTGCTTATGAGAGTGCTGATGCTGGTATGCTTGTTATACAGATGGACATCTCTATGTAAGGAGTGGACATGCTGCTGTGATTTGTGCAGTTGTTATGGTTGCTTTTGAGCTGCTCCAGTTGTGCAAATTGCAGCTGCTGTATGCCTAACAATACATGGAGGTACCTCTACGTGTTCCTGATTTACTTTGCAAGGCTGCCAGTAGCCTTACACACT
Source organism: Euleptes europaea (assembly GCF_029931775.1). NCBI lineage: Eukaryota > Metazoa > Chordata > Lepidosauria > Squamata > Sphaerodactylidae > Euleptes > Euleptes europaea. The sequence continues at coordinate 84,073,389 of NC_079313.1, forward strand.
TCCACAATTAATTGTAGGGGGCCAAGGCGTGACTGGGCAGGGTCTGTTTGATCTGGAAAGAATATATCTAAATAGTGATGCATGTGTCTTCCAACAGTAAATAACTGAGTTATTCATGTGTGGAAGTGCTGTCAAGTCACTTCCGACTTACTTTATTTACTTTATTTTAGACTTACACCCCTCCCCTCCCCTGGGTCACAGGGCTCGGGGTGGCTCAACAATTCAATGAACTATCAGTCAACAAAGATAAGATATACAAAATCTTAATATGCAGGATAGTAAAATAATATCCTTACAGACATCAAGATAAAACATACTCATCTGGCATCCAGCAACCTACGTCCCAGACTGCTGTCAAAAACAGGCAGCACTGCTAATAGGGTAAAAAAACCGGCCTTGGCCATCCTCAATGGAACACCTGGTGGAACAACTCTGTCTTACGGGCCCTGTGGAATCTAGGAAGATCCCACAGGGCTCAGATGTCATCTGGAAGAGAGTTCCCCCAGGCAGGGGCCACTAACAAAAATGCTCTTGCCTTTGTTGGGGGCAGTCGAGCCACTCGTGGGCAGGGCAACACCAGCAGGCCATGGGAAGAAGAACAAAGCATTCTTGAGGTGTGTATAGGGAGAGGCGGTCCCAAAGATATGAAGGTTTCAGATCATTTAGGGCTTTAAAGGTAAGAACCAGCACCTTAAACTTTACTCTGAACCCAGTAAGCAACCAGTGCAACTGCTTAAGTACAGGCTGAACATGAGATGACCATGATGTGTTGGTCAACAGCCTAGCAGCCGCATTCTTTATAACTGAAGTTTCTAAAGCAGCCTCAAGGGCAGCCCTGTGTAGAGCATGTTGCAATACAGCGAGTTGCAATAGTCCAGCCTGGAGGTGACTATGGCATGTACCACTGTGGCCAGGTCCAGGTGAGACAGAAAGGGGGATAGCTGATGAGCCCAGCAGAGATAGAAAAATGCCAGCCACACCACTGAAGACCCATGCTTCCCCAGGGCAAGAGAGGCATCCAATCAAACCCCCAGGCTCTTCATGGAATCCACCAACAACAGCGGAACTCCATCAAGAGCAGGGAACTGTAGTCCTCCCAAAAATCCAGCCCTCCCCCACCACATAACTTCTGTTTTTGCTGGATATAACTTCAGCCAGCTCTGTTTAGAATATCCAACCGCAGCATCCGGGCACTGGGATAGAGTTGAGAGACCCACCTTGGGCTGTTTTATCTAGCAGGAGGAAGAGCTGGCTGTAGTCAGCATTTTGGTGGCACCCAACTCCAAACCTCCTGACAAGTTCTGCAAGAGGTATTAAATAACATCGGGGATAAGATCAATCCCTGATGAACCCCACAACTCGGTGGTTGCCTGATTGACTGCATCCCTGGAAGAAGGAGGCAAACTACGCAAGGGCAGTGACACAAACCCCCAGGGACGCCAGGCAGAATGGAATGGTCAACGCTATGGTGATACTATGAATTAATGGCTTCCAAAACGTTTGATCATTAACAGCCTTGCTCAGATCTTGCAAACTGAAGGCCTTGGCTTCCTTTATTGAGTCAATCCATCTCATGTTGGGTCTTTCTCTTTTCCTACCGACTTGAATGTTTCCTTGCATTATTATCTTTTCCAGTGACTCTTGTCTTTTCATAATGTGACCAAAGTACGATAGCCTCAGTTTAGTCATTTCAGCTTCTATGGGGAGTTCAGGGTTCTAGAACCCACTTATTTGTCTTTTTGGAGGTCCATGATATCCACAAAACTGTCCCAACACCACATTTCAAATGAGTCAACTTTCTTCCTATCAGCTTTCTTCATTTCTAGCTTTCACACCCTTACACAGTAATGGGGAATACTGTAATAGGAGTTATCTTGATCTTGGCCAACAACACATCCTTACACTTAAGGGTCTTGTCTGGTTCCTTCAGTGCTGCTTTCCCAGTCTCAATCTCCTTCTGATTTCTTGGTTACAGTCTCCCTTTTGGTTGATGATTGACCCAAGGAATAGAAAATCTTTTAACAATTTGAAATTCTTCATTGTCAACCTTAAATTTGTGTAATTTCTTAGTAGTAGTTACTTTTGTCTTGGTGTTCAGCTGTAATCCTGCTTTGGCATTTTCTTCTTTAACCTTCAAGTCTTCCCTATTTTCTGCCAGTAATGTTATCTATATATCTCAAATTGTTCAGGCTCCTTCCACCAGTTCTCATTCTACCTTCATCTAAATCTAATGCAGTGTCCCTTATGTTTTGCATATAGATTGAAGAGATAAAATACATCCTTGTATGACACTTTTGCCATTTGGAAACAATTCTGTTTCTTCATATTCTGCCCTAACAGAAGCCTCTTGTCTGGAGTTTAGGTTGCACATCAAAACAATCAGATGTTGTGGCACACCTTTCTCTTTTAAAACCAAACAAAGCTTTTCATGATCTACACTGTCAAAAGCTTCACTGTAATCTATGAAACACAAGCTGATTTTTTTCTGAAATTCTCTTGTATGCTCCAGTATCCAACATAAATTTGTAATATGGTCTCTAGTTCCTCTTTTCTGAATCCAACTTGAACATCTGGTATATCTCATTCCACATATGATAACAGTCTTTGGTGTAAGATTTTGAGCATCACTTTATTTGCATGAGAAATTAATTCGATGGTCCAATAGTTACTACAGTCTTTGACATCTCCTTTTTTGGAATTGGAATGTAGATTGAGCATTTCTAGTTTGTTTTCCATATTTGCTGGCATATTCTTGTTATGATTTTGATGGACTTTGTTTCTGTGGCTTGAAATAGCTCTATTGATATCCCATCGACTCCTGGTGATTTATTTCTTCCAATTGCTTTGAGTGCAGCTTTCACTTCACTTTTTAAAATTGTAGGTGGTTCTTCAAAAGATTCTTCTTTTAAAGAATCTGTCATCCTTTCATCTCTTCTGCATAGCTTTCAGTGTATTGTTCCCATCTTTTCTGTATTTTGTCTTGTTCAGTTAATGTACTTCTTTGTTGATCTTTCAGCATGCCTAACTGTGCTTTACATTTCTCTTTGATTTCTTGGATCTTGTGGAACAGATCTATTGTTTTTCCTTTTTTGTTGTTCTCTTCTATTTCCTTACACTGACTATTATAATAGTCTCTATGTGGCGACTGCAGGAACGCTGCATTTAGACTTCTGATTCTATTTCTGACACCTTTAATTTTTGCTTCTCATCTGTCTTTAGCAATTTTAAAAGTTTCATCAGTCATTCATCAAGGCTTTTCATTTCTTCTGGCTACAGGACTAGTCTTTGGGCATTTTTCCTTGATAGTTCAACCCATAGTTCTTCCAGTTTATGTTCACTTGAAAGTAGTAATGCAAATCTGTTCTTTATGTAGTCTTTAAGCTCTTCAGGAATGTTGTTTAGATTGTATTTGACACACTGTTTTGTTGTTTTTCTTCAGCTTTATTCAAATTTTTAATATTAAAAGTTCATGGTTTATATTACAATCAGCTCCTGGTCTTATTTTAGCAGAGGGGATAGAGCTTCTTCATTTTCTTCGTCCAATTATTTGCTTTCTGTATTGGCCATCCAGTGATGTCCATATATACAATCTTCTGTTCATTTGCCTGAAACGTGGTCTCAGTGAACAAATAGCTGTCTTCACAGAAATCTATGAGCCACCCTCCAGCTTAATTTTGCACTTTTAGCCCAAATTTTCCAGCAATATTTGATTCTACTTTGTTTCCTACTTTTGCGTTCCGGGCACCTATGTTTAGGTGTATGATCAGTTTCTACCTGGACACCTGCATAAAGTCTTTCAATTTTTTTCTCTTCAGCATCTGTAGTTGGGCCGTAAACTTGAATGATAAACTGAGTACTAACCTTCTGAATTAACTAATATGTAACCTGTGTTCAAAGAACTGTGCCAATGGAACAGGAATCCATCAGTATCCAGTGAGCTTCAGGTTTGATATTTGAATTTGTGTGTTTTGTGGAATGTATGTGTACTTCAGTTAGCTTTTTATGCATTCTGTTGCCATTAGTTGATTTATGATAGCCTGTTTATTTTACTAAGGTGGAAAATATTGCCTTGTTAAGAAAATGTGGCATGTTGGCTGTATTTACATTATAATACAGTTTTCAGAATGAACTCTGTAAGGACTTGTATGTTTAGATTTATCCTACAGTTGCTTCAGCAGCTGTGTTCATTTGTATAAAGGCAAGACTGTATAAGAACTTCTGTGATCATTATTCTCATATTTATTTCCAGATAAATCTCTTCTTAAAATCTGTGTCAAAGAAAGTCACAGGGCAGTTATTACACACACTCACACACAATAAGAGAGAGAGAGAGAGAGATAGTTGCAAATATTTGTATATTGAATCAGAGCACGGTTACATTAGTCCCGTATATTAGTTTTTTCTACAGCACACCTGTAAAATAGCTCAGGCGTTGTTGAAAAATAGAATACATTTCTCCAATACATTAAGGGGTCAGCAATTTATTATGACATTTTAAGCTCTCTTTTTATTTCTCCTTAGGAAAAGCAACTGGGGAGGTTGCTGTTCTGAAGAGGGAAAACCGATATGTGTACTATCTGGTAAGATTAGACCACATGATAGGAGGTTGGGCACATGAACTGGTTATAGCAGGGATATATCTGTGCACATAGTAGTGCTGCATTTTCATTTATGAGTGCTGAATCTGTCCACTCCTAATCTTATGTAGGGGCTGCCAGGGGAAGCAAAAGAGGATATAGTGTGGGGAGGGGGATACAGGAGAAAGTGAGATGCCCTCTGCAAGTAAGTCCTTTTGGGGTCCCCACTGCGCCACGGGGCCCAGCCCTGTGGCTGACACTGTAAAGCTGGGCTGGCAGTTGGCACTATGCAGCCGCTGGAACCACACAGTTTCCCAGGGAGAGGCTGCCAAGGAGAGAAAGCTGAAGATGGAGCAGATAAAGGACTCTGTTGCTATCATAAGCTGTTTTAATACAGTTAACTCAATGGGAAATTTTGTCTAGGCAGACATGAATAGGATCATACTGTAAACAAATCTAAGTGTAAAAGGTATCTAATCTATATTTGGCTTTACGTTTATTTAGATTACAAAAAACAAATACTTTCACAAGCCTACATATGACAATCTACGCAACAGTTTAGAAGCTATGAAAATCCATTGCCTGAAGAATGGTGTAACTTGCATCGCTATGCCCAGGTTAGAAAAAAATGGCTTCTTATTAATTGGAAGTCTTTAAATACCCATTTTCATGTTGTTTGTGCAGCTGAAATACATGATCAAAAGCATAAAGTTCCATAGGCAGGTCTAATTGTTTCTTCTTTTGGGATTTGGATAAGAAGCTAGTATAAAAATCTACATGCAGTGGCTTGAAGAGAGTTACTAGAATTCGTAAATAAGCATATATTTTGTTTGAGTGGAATGAAGGGCCTTTGTTTCCTATTTCATTTTACCTTGTGGAAGTTATAGGCATGATTCACATATCACAAACCATGGTTTTTCATTATGAGAGTAAGCCTTGGAAATCCTTGGGTTTGTGAACGCCCTTCTTCCCTTTCACACAGTTCAGACATTAATCACTTTTTGATGACAAGTCACAGTGTGTCATTTCCTCCAAATTATAAACTATGGTGTTTTTTACCCCCTCCAAATCAAGAATGTTGTGTTTTCCGAGAACTGCTCTCTGGCCATCTTTGTGGTCCAAAAAAAACCTCCTGTGGAAAACAAAGCCAGTCAATGATATTGTTAACTGATGATATTGTTAATTGTACTGATGTTCTACTGAGAAATCTAGACTTTGGTTTGGCAATGTTTCTAACATGTCAGTGATATTTGCTTTAGCTCCCTGGCTGGCTTAGTAGCTGTACACATATTTTGCAGTATTATTGAGGACGCAGGTAGTGTGCCTTATGAATGTAAATGTGATAATCAGCATGCTGACTTTATTATTTATTGATGTTTTATTGGCTCTGAGTTTTCTATCAATTAACTTTTTACTGCTTCTTATTCGCATTATAGCTGGGTTTTAGATCGCAGTTGACTGCTGTTGTGGATTATTGCTGTTTTATATAAGTGTTTGTTTTTTAAAGTTTTTATTATTTTGTATTGATAAAAGCCATTTTAAGTATTATTTATAATAAAAAGGGTGGGGTACACCATTACATATAAATATATAAACGTAGACATTATGGATTCCATTCCATGGCTGCTTATTATCTACTAGGTATAGGGGCATTTGCACCGTTTCTGAGGTGAGATTACAATTCTAAACTTGGTTCACCTGGAAGTAAGCTTAGGACATTCTTGAGTAAGCATGGTTAGAATGATGCAGCAGGGAGAGTTTTTTGGATGTTTCTTTAGGATGAATCAGCTATTGTGAGAGACAGTGGAATTTTGGTAATGGAGCTGCTAGTAATATCACATTTTCAGTGTTTTTAACACCTGCCTGTGTACTTTACAGAAATCTCAAGAAAAATGTCCTTGATGCTGTGATTCTTTGTCTTTCAGGATTGGGTGTGGACTTGATTGCCTGGATTGGAGTAAAGTTTCATTAATGCTTGAAGATGTATTTGAGGATACAGATGTTAAAATCACAGTTTATACCCTTTAAGGTAGCATTCTTGAAACAATTGTGTTATCTTTCCATTTGTTGTAATTTGTGTTTGTAACTGATTTGGTATAAAATGGTGGGCTGATCATAACTATGTTTTCTTCCACTCTTCTGAATGTTTCTTATCATTGCTAATGTTCAATCATATATATATATTATTATGTACAAAAGGTATAGTTAGATTGTTCAGGGATACTGTTTTAATGTTACAGCCAACCACCAGGTGTCTCTGTCCACCATTTGGCAAATGAACCTCATTAAAAAAACTCCTTGGGTTGCGGTGTTTGGTTAATATTTCACGGGTTTCATGTTTCAAAATAATATGGAAAACTATCACTGGAAAACTATTGAAAATGTATTTGCAGTTCTTTATTTTTAAATAAATAAAATAAAGATGCGTTTCCAAACATGAATGATTATTTTGTAGAAGGGCTCCAATATCTTACTTTGCACATATGAAGGCTGATGTGCACATGCAGTTCCTCTGACGTTTATAAAGTATCCTCCATATGCTGGAGCCCCTTGTGTATATTGGTACATAGGTGAAACTTTTACATAGCAGGTAGTTGACTAATAGCAATGAAAAATGGGTGCCATATAATTAAATGAGCAACTATTAATACCCTTCTTTAGAGTGGCCACTATATTTAACATGGGAGCTATTCACATCTTGCCAAAATGTAGCCTTATCTCTTTCTGCAGCACTTGATCTTGTAGTATAACTTCAGAGCTTTCAAGGTCACCTCTGAATTGGTGCAGGGAAAATTAATGTTCCTCCTTGGTGTGTTTTGAAGATACAAATATATGCAATGTATTTATTTATTTATTTACCTTATTTATATCCTGCCTTTCATCCCAATGGGAACCCAAAGCATCTTACATCATTCTTCTCTCCTCCATTTTATCTTCTCAACAGCCCTGTGAGGTAGTTAGGCTGAGAGTGTGTGACTGGCCCAAGGACACCCAACAAGCTTCCATGGCACAAGTGGGGATTCGAACCTGGATCTTCCAGATCCTAGTCCAGCACTTTAACCACTACACCACACTGATATACTGTTAGCATATTTATTTGCATAGCTGTATCTCTCAAAGGAACTAGGTACCATAGGAAGGAAAATTTCAAGTGAATTTTAGTTTTCATAAATGAACATTGAATCAGACCATTGGTTGATCAAACTCAGTATTATCTGCCCATGCTTGCAGGGACTCTCCAGGATCTCAGGCAATGAAAAGTCTTTACCAACAACTGCTGCCTGAAATACTTTGAGATCCCAGGGATGGAATCTGGGACTTCTGCACAAAAACTGTTTGTTCTACTGCTAAGTCACAGAATTTCCCTGTACACATAGAGATGCACTATTCAGAATATTCTATTACTGCTATGATTCTTTTTTTGAAATTGCAAAAACTGTTGGGACTGTTTTCAGATTCTTGTATTGCCAAGTGTCTTGTGATTGAGTGTACTTGGGGGCAGCTTGCAATTCTGTATCTGTTGCTATTTATCAAGGGATCTAAACAGTTATATATTCCTTCACATATTTTAAATGTATTGAAAGTACATTCTTTCTCATAGGCCATGAGGACTCTTTTGGACAAGAGCAAGGACTTATGGGTGCATACCACAGTTTCTCACACCCTCCCCTCCCCCATATGTTCCCCCCTCTGCTTCAGAAGCTGATTCTGAAGGTTTCCTGAGGCTAGAGATAGTATTGTGTGGGGAAAGTCATACTTGAAAGAAAGGACTCAAATCATCACATGCTCCTTTGGACTGGAGCTATAGTTTTATCTCCTTTGGTGTTTCCAGATTCTTAAAAGGTGGCTTTGTTTCACAGTTGACTTATTTGAGGTTGAGATGTATTTTTTTTCTCTGCTTAGATTTGCTAGATACCTAACAGATTTTTATTTGCTTTGTTTTCCTCAATAGCAGGGGTCCCCAATGTGGAGCCTGTGGGCACCATGGCACCTGCCAACACCTTTCCTGGTGACCACCAAATGTTTTAAGAAAATGGACGGGGCCAGATGGGGCTTTTGCCCAGCAAGGCTTCTGATTGGCCATTGGAGATTTGATGGGCTGTGCGAATTTTTAAAAACATTGCTTTGGCAGTAGGTGCCACCACAGCACAAAGATCTTCACTGTGTAACTGAAGGAAAGCGGTGGCAGCCATTTTATGTCTGGTTTTGCCTCCATTGACAGCCATTTTGTGGCTGCACCCACCATGCCATGTCAGAATTCCAAAGGTGCCTGCAGGCTCAAAAAGGTTGGGGACCCCTGCTTTATTAGTGCCTGGATTTGCTATCTCATTGTATTTTTTTTTTATCAGGTATTCCGGATTTGTCCCATTGCCTATGTATAGCTTATCTTTATGGCACATTATAAACTGGGTCATATAACTAAATTTTTTTGAGAACACCCCTTGTAGGTAAACATAAATGTAATGGCTTGACTGCCTAGGTAGCCTGCATACATAGTTAATACTAAAGTGGTTGGTATTATTTTATTGGTTGCTTTCCTGTTGGTGTAAAAACAACTACAGTATTTCTGGAGAACTCTGACCCTGCCCTGTCAGGCAGTGAACCTGTTTTGGAGCTGGCCTTCATAATATCTTCCTGAATAAAAATGCCTTAATGTGTACTCTTGAGCTGGGCCTTATGTGGGAGTTGGAAAGGGGCTAAATCAAGGATGGGGAATGTCAGGCCCAGAGGCCGTTTAAGGCTTGCGATATCATTTGGTCTAGCTCTTCATGGGTCCTGGCAGATCTCTAGCTCAGAAGGATCTAAGACTGGCAATCGGCCGTTCCCGCAGACAGGAATAGCCTCTATTCAAGGCGGATGTGAGTTTCTTTTGCTGAGAAAAGAAACCTTTTCCCCCCTTGGAGAAGAGTCGTTAGCTGTGGAGCTGCTAGGACCGCCCAAGAAACAGTGTTAACCCTTTCCCACCCGGGCCATGGAGAAACGTATTCCCTCTGTACTACAAGAGGGCTGGGGGCGGAAGTGGCGACAATGGAGGGGTTAAAGGGGGCAGGGCCAGAATGCGTAGGGGGGGGGAGTTCTTAGCCAGTGTGTCCTCATTTCATCCCTGTAGAATCCAGCCCCGACCATGCGGAGCAGGAGCAACTTCAGTGTGTGGCTGGATGGCTACGCCCAGCTGGTACAACAGACCATCCTGTGCCACTAGGTAGGCGAGTTCACCACTGGTTGGATGCCTGCTTGGGGCTTGGTCTGCTAATTTTTAAGTTGATAATTTTGTATGGCCCGCAAATGATGTTATAAATATCCAAATGTCCCTTGGCGGAAAAAAGGTTCCCCACCCCTGGGCTAAAGGATAGCTGACAAGGTTAATGCTTGTAGTGGTTGTCAATCTGTATTTGGAGAATTTCATCAGGACTGAGCAACAAGTCTGAATTGTTTTTCTGTTGGTCAGGCTGCTGATTATGAATGGCTGCATTGAATCAGTACCATTTTACTGCATTATTTTAGCCCTTGGATCTGTTTTGTAACTTTTTAGAATCAGCAGCCCTGCCCTGGAGTGGTTATGTTCACTTTTTGGAAAGCTGTGGCCCAATTTGTTCACATAGACATGCTTGTCAGGTGAGAAATACACGGCTATAATATTTCTCTATCTGCACGCCTGGGTTCAGGGCCCAGGATGAGGGAGACTTCTCGAACTCTCAAGGGTTGACAGTTTTGTGAAAGGCATTCAAATTTGGTTCAGCAAAGGCTATTTGTTTTATTTTCTTATTTGCCCTGTTTACAGTATGAATGCTTGTGATAAAAGAGATGCTGAGTGTTACTTCTTACATTTGTTACAGAGCAGTTAACATATTAATCCATGGATTTTAGTTGTACATGGTGAAAGAAAGAACAACACATTTTATACACTCATTGTCATTATGAAAAGATCTGTACTATTAAAAATACACATTTCCTAAACTGGTTTAATTTGCAGTATTGTTTTAATGAAAGCTTTTTGGTGTAATTCAACTTTTTCCACTGAAGTTTGAAAAGATGAAAGAACTTTGCGCTGCAGAGCTTTAGCTTCACCCCACAGCACAATGCTTTTTGCTTTTCCAGCAGAGCAGTCTTATATGTTTCAGACAACCAAATCCCTCCATTCAGCAGGGTAAGTGTATTTTTAGTCAGCACGACATGTTAAATAGAGATGTGCGGTAGTGTTTTCTGTTTGAGAGTGGGTCTGGAGGACTGAAGGGAGAGTCCCAGATGTCAGAGTATATCATGGTTGTCTCTCCATAGGACTGGCAGATCTTGTACAAGCAGGCCCTGGAGAGTGAAATAGAGACTTGAGTTATTCTTTTAAAATGTTCTGGTGGTTTACTATTCAAATAAGCTATGCATCTTGCAAAATGGATTATATACACTACAGCTCTTTCCTCTAATGGGGAGGGGGTTAGTTGCTTTTCTTTCCCTTCACTCCCTCCAGGTACCTAAAATAAATTCCATTTGACACATTTTATGTAACTACAGAAAATTCCTTTCAGTCTTGTCTTACAGCGGCACCTCTAGGCATGCTTAGTGGCAGTGGGCATGAGAGCTGGTATTAGACTAGAATACATTTTATTTTACACTGCTGGATTCTCCGTTGAATGGTACTATGTTCCTCTGTAACGTTAAAATGTTAAAAGCAAATGCTATTTGGTTGCCTGCTTTAAATGGATGAAATGAACATCACTGAATTTGCACTGCAGGAAGAGCACTACCATTTGAAATCTGCATCTAAATTTAAGCCTGCTACATAACATATTGAAATGGCCAGTTTAAGTAGAGCAGAAGACACAGCCAGGTGTTGCATATGTTGGTGCAGCTTAGGAAAACTGCTTCTAAGTAGGTCAAACCATGTGGATTGGTCTTCCTTGTTGGAGGAGCTAAGTGGGGTCTGTTGTGTGGAAAGGGCTTTCTGCGGCAGCTGTATCTCCCATGTAACTTACAAAGCAGGACTAAATCTGCCTGTTCTGAAACTAGGAAGGAAAGTATTATAAATGTAGCCACTAGCCTGACCAACCTGTGCTTTGTCTTACATTTCGGTCTACTCAGTTTTCATTTGTCAGATTAGATTATGAGAAACTATGCCATAAAGAGTAGAAATACATTTCTTAAAAGTCATGTACTTACTTGAACCTCACTGCAAAATTTCAGCAAGCTTTTCTTCATAAAACTGAAAGTTCTCTTGAATGTCCTCCCAGGGCACAAATGCCTTTCCCTCCTCACCCTCCTCCTGCTCAACAAAATTCTTCCAGACGTACTCAAAGTCTTGAGGCTTCATGATATTCATTTTGCAGCCTGCTGCCTTCATTTTTTTCAGGGCACCCTGGATCTCAGGCTCCTCCCACATGAAGAGACGGCCGACCAGGATGGAGAGGCGCAGGTTCTTATTTTTCTGCAGTGCCTTAGTTATCCGATCAGCACAGGCCATGCAAGGGCTAGAAGAGACGTACCAGGTGACATTGTAGCGCAGACCAGACTCACATTTGGGCAGGATGTTATTGAAGAAGGCGTCTTCTGCATGGGCTGCTGCATGTTCGTCTTCCAGGTAACCCTGGAAAGTCTTCGACTCCTTGCCTTGAATTTCTATGATGTAACACAGGAAGGTCTTGTTCCTTCCTGAACTGTATTCTACGTTCTTGAATTGGAATTTGAAAAAGAAGGCTGGTAGCCGTTCTCTGTATAGAATAGTAAAAGTAAGCTTTCAGGTTTGCTGTTCAGTTTATACAGTTGTTAACTAGCAGTTAAACAGTCCTTATATCTTATAATAGTAGTGTCTTCAAGGAATAATTTTAATGACAGTTATATGTTTTAAGATAATTCAATAACAGCTGCACTGCAGTGGAGAACAAATTGATCAAAGCTTGATCGTGCCATCCTAAGCAGCATTACGTCCTTCTAAACCCATTGACTTCAATGGCCTTCAAAGCCCATTGACTTCAAGGATGTAAATTGGCTTAGGATGATACTAAATTTTCCTAATGTGTGTAGTTCTGTGTGTAAAGTCCACTTTTATCATTTCAGGTAAATTGGAGGGTAGGAATTGGTGGGAAAGTTTTTGCATAATGGCAGGAGCTTATTCAAGGCAAAAGTAGTGTCATGAAGAGCACGAGGAAATGAGTTGCAACTTGTTACTGCTGTTACCAGCTTTGCCTTCAATCTCCTCAGGTAGGTGGGATCTGCACTTGCTGGTTTTTATGCAATCTCTTGCTGATTATTCAGAAGGAATCTACCTCCTACATTCTGCCATGCTTTGTGCTCTACTTCCGTATTTTCTTCTACGACTTCATTAAACAGTTACAAGGCTTGTGCACCATTTTAAAGTTTGCCTGTCTTAGATTGCACCTGTTTGCACATTTGCTTTGACACCCAATTAATTTTATCTGTTAGCAGAAACTAAAAACTTTGGTATGTCATGGTCCAGATGTTTTCTTCTGTCTCTCCCCTCCCCCCCCCCCAGCCTGGTATATTATATCAGCTTTACTGGGGTAGATATGCATGAACAGACAAACTGTACATACTCAATTTGTTTTTAAATCTCAAGAAGTTTTTATAGGAGGAAGCTTACTATATGGGAAAACCGTAGAGGAAATAATGAAAACATGCTGAGTATTGAGTCAGTTGCAAGTAAGCAATTTTATTCTACATGCCTAAGGAAAATGAGCACTTTCATGTCACAAAGACATTCTAAGTTAGGGTCCCAATGGGTGCCGTGGGGCCAGCCACTATTTCCCTTGGCACTCTCTGAGCTTTTTAGAAACGGGCTGGGGTCATTGTAAGGCAGGGCTTGTTATTAGCTACCCTCATTCAAATGAATGGACTTTTGACGGCAGTAATTGTAGCTTTTAAAAAACAGCTCCCCCTCCCCTAAGGTAACGTAAATGTTACTAAACAGAATGACAGAGTCAAGACAGTTCTGGTCTTGATAGATCGATGGATAGACCAACAGTCTTACTCAGCATCAGGCTGCTTCATATGTTCATTGTGGGATAAAATGAGGCAAAGAAGGGGCAGAGTGATAAGTTTGTGACCTGGCCTGGGTTGTTGCATGAAGGGAGATGAGTGTTCAGGAGTAGAAGCCTACCCTCTCCTTCTGCAAGCTTGCTGTCTTCCCAGTGGCTGAACCATGTGTCCAAGTACAGATAATACTAAGCTTGGCTGATCAGTGGCTTGACTCTGAATAAGGCTGCTTCATTTGTTCAGTATGGTTGCTCTATGATTCTTTTGCAAAGCAAAGAGGGATGCATTGTATTTGCCTCTGGCTCCTGTGACAGCCATTTTGGGTTTGTCTCTGCCTCCTGCTGCAGCCATTTTCATGTGGCGCTTACGACCCCCTAAAAAATTCCAGAGGTGACTGTAGGCTCAAAATGGTTGAAGACCTCGGTTTTAAGCTGTATGTCTACACAGGGGCAGCAACATATATGTATTTAGTTTTTTCCCCCTCTTCATAGAATAGAGTTGATCTCCTGTGTAGTTCTTCCGATCTGATCTACAGTTAGTCTCTAGCCCTTTTTGTTATGGAATAATTTTTGGCCACTACTTCCCCTTAATTCTCCTTTTATAACTTTACAACAAAAGTGCTAGACTTACTTTTTTCGTGAAAGCTGGGAAATAGTGCATAGTTGCAATACATGGTTATAATGTCATCTTTATTTTCTGAGGGATTGTTGTCATCAGCAACATCAGTTGTCATCAGCTTAGCCATCATCCCTTTAGCTGGCATCTCCCTTCTCTGGTTGATTCAGAACACCTGCTAACTTGACCCCTCTGATCGGTTTTGCTCTCACAACTGCAGACCTGAACATAAAAGCTGATTTCATTTGGTTCAGTATATAGAGACAGCCTGCTGTGTGGTAAGGTATTTTGGCAGTCTCAAGCATTTTGAGTGCTGTGAAGGATGGTAGAGTGGGAGGTAAAGAGATCTGATCCATGGGGCCACGATTCATTGGGAGGTCCTCTTGCTGTGTAAGCTCAGTAGAAATGAAGGGAGCTATACAAGAGCACAGTAATTTATTAATGTTCCATTTGTTTCATTGAGAGCTGCACAGGAGATCAAACTTGTGGACTGTGGTCATGCTAATTTGCGGGAGGAGTCCCAGTTGGACTTGCTCTCTCAGCCACGAGAATGTTTTGGTGCATTCCTTTTTGTATATAAATAATTCCCCTTATATAAAGTAAGAGATCGGAAGAAGCTAAAGTTTCCCTTCTCTTAGCAGACTCCTCTCGGGAGATAACCATTCAGGTAGCCAAATTTTGCCTCCTGTCTAGTGGGATTCGTAAACGGCTAACTGGAAACCTTTCCCCATAGAAGATCTTTTTTTTCCTCCTCGTCTTCAAATCATCCCTCCCAGAATCATCAACTTTTATTATTTTATTTAATTGTTTTAACCTAACTTTGATTTTTATTCAGAGCTGATAGTGTATCGAAATAAAACTTGATTGATTGATATAAAGTAAGATTGGAGTTGGACAGAATGTGAGGCTTCTTAATTAGTTCATCAATCAGTATAAATTTTGCCTCTTTTTAAAAATAAGGTCTGTGGTTGGCTTTCCAAGTATAGTTGACTTTTATGTTCAGCATTGGTTTTACATGAAACTTAATCTCAATAAGATTAAGGCATCTCCAACCTTTGCCATCTAGCTCCATTAATATCCATGGGGCTGTAGCATTTGGTTGTGCTATCATGTCAACTGAAAGCAGTATATGAGCCAGTCATAGGATGGGTCTTTGTCAGTGTCTGCAGGTCCATTTTGTAACACCTTAGGCTTTCCTTCACATACTACTTGCCAGGTGAGTGGTCCTCATCACATCTTTGTCTACTTGACTCTTCAGATGATTATTCACAAGGCCTGAAGAGGTTCATGTTGTAAAAAAACCCAAAAAATTAAAAGGGCCCTTCAGCACGTTAAAGACTAATTAAGTTCTATTTCAGCACTTAGTCTTTAAGGTGCTTCAAGACTCCTGTTTATTTTTGCTGCAACAGACTAACATGGCGACTCCTCTGAAGTTGTAAAAAGTAGTTGGTCTTTAAGGTGCCATAGCTTGCTTTGTTGTCTTTACAGCAGCAAACTAACATTGCAGCTTTTCTGGAATCTTTCAGAAATTCCACTTTACCATTAAATTTGATTTTCAAATGACTTCAGTATATACCAAGGCATTTAGAATAAAAGAACTCTAGGGTTTTGTGGCTGCTTTGACTCATTCAAAAACTTTGCTGATTGTGGATACCAGTGAAGCTAGTGTGCAGTGTATAAGTGGCACAACCATCTATTTTTTATGTTCTGCTTAGATAAATATTGTGTGTGTGCCAATGTATGGGTGGATTCTACATTTCTGTGTTGGTCTCTCTGACCTTAGAAATTGTACCAGATGGCTCCTGTACCCTGCTGTTCTGAAATACTTAGTTATTCATCATTGAAAGGTACAACTGTGCACATCTCTGACACACGTGGCTTTCAAGCTATCTTGTATGTCTTTGAATTCTCTTCCTAACAATGTATTGTTCATTTCTCCGAAGACTTCACAGGCAAACTGATACTTCCAGTTTTCTGTGTGATCAACTCTTCTAACTTCTCAGTGTACAGTCCAGTTTATAAGGGAGGATTGAAACTAAATATGAATGTGTGTTGGGAAATAGATGATGCAGTCAAATGGTCTATGACGATAGATTGGCCTAAAAGGGACTGGAGTCAGGGTGTGTGACAAAATAATGTTAATGTTACTCAATAAATGTTAAATTTTTAGGACAACGTGTCTGTGAAGCTTCTTTCTTTTAGTTTGGAAGGCTTGCGGGGATGGCACCAACTTTACCTCCAGGAGGCGGGAGTTCCACAGACTAAATAGAAGTTGGAGGCTGGTGGGCATAGACCCTTTCTCACAAGTTCACAGATAACAATATTCCTCCTTCATAATTTGATGGAAGTGGCATGTTTGCCCATAATACCAGACTTAGGTTTTTATGTTTCTTGATAAAGTGAATTCAGGGATGGGGAGAAGGGATTTTTAGGAGAGAATCAGCAAATACGAATGTGTATTCCTACTGCTAACCCCTTTGCCTGTTTCTTCCAAATGATTTGTAAGACTGAAAATATGTGGGAAGGGGTTGCAGAGGGGAAAGTGGCAGTAAACACTTCCCCTTTCTGCCTGCCAGTCCTCTTCTGTAAATGCCCTCCCACGCACATTCACTTTATATAGAAGTAATGATAGGTTTGGCAGTTTCTTGGCATATTTATGTTTGCTGGGGTAACGTGTAGTGAAATAATGCATGCTGAGTATACCCATAAATGGTTTACTCAGACTTATCTTTGTAGTTGCCATTTAGATTGTGTGGCATTGATCATGGATAAGTAATGTGGCTTTAGTCTTCTGCCATTTGCCCCCCTCCCCCAATAAAATATTGACAGCAGAGCACTTTTCACAGCACATTTACACAGAAGGAGATTGTAGATGCAGGAATGCCTCCTGAAATGAACCTGTTTAGAACACTAAACTCTCAACACTGCCTGATGGCCACTTGTTCCAAGCATGATAAGCAGTTGGCATTGCAACTCAGCTTTTCAATACGGGATATGCAGAAATTCAAAGTAACCTGTCTGTGTCAGTTTTCTGTCTGTACTATGAATTTCTTTCCCTGTGAATAATTCCTGGGAGCTGCTGGAAGGGTTTTTTCCCTTCTTGGCTGCAATTTGTTTATGCAAGAGCTGTAAAACCATACTGTTTTTAGGATGTTCACATTACCTGATGCTTATGATCATTCTCTATTCTGTGGACGTAGACTAGCAAGGGTCTACACCTCAGGCTTCTAAGAATGAAATATATTTTAATAGCTCAAAACATAGGCAGTTTCCCTATTGACTTCTCCATTAACTTGATTGACATTAGGATTGGAACCATAATGCCACTTATATCAGCGGTCTGCAATCACGATTTGAAAAAGGATATATGCTTAAGGATATATGCTCTAGGGAAATGATCCCCTGGGAGAGCTCATCTTATCTAACACACTACATGGATCTTGTGGCATTTTATAGATTTCTTCAGATGCAAATGCCAAACGTTAAAAGCAAAAATTAATGCATGAGATAACTCCTTAAGTAAATTTCACAAGTTTGTGTAAAAGTAACATCAGTTATAGCACATTATGATCCATTATGGGACTTGGAACTTAACACATACAACACTAATAGGAAATTGAGTCAAGTCGCTTCCAACTCATGGCAGTCCTATGAATCAGTGTCTTCCAAAACGTCCTATCGTTAACAGCCTATTAGTGTTAGTCCCTACTTAAAGTATATTTTAAAAATCAGTCTGAACTATTGATGTGAAATACTGTCGAAGGTTTTCACGATCAGAGTTCATTGGTTCTTGTAGGTTATCTGGGCTGTGTGACCGTGGTCTTGGTACCGTATTTTCTTTCCTGACGTTTCGCCCGCAGCTGTGGCAGGCATCTTCAGAGGAGTAACACTGAAGGACAGTGTCTCTCGGCACAGAATTTATAAACCCCTCATATGGAAACAGTCCCTACTTAAAGCATATTTGCTACCCATCCACTTTTTAGATTATTATTATTTTAGATTATTTGGAGAGACACTGTCCTTCAGTGTTACTCCTCTGAAGATGCCTGCCTCAGCTGCGGGCGAAACGTCAGGAAAGAAAATACCAAGACCATGGTCACACAGCCCGGATAACCTACAAGAACTATTGATGTGAAAATTAGATACAGTTGTTGTCAACTAAATGTGTGTGAATTTTTTCAGAGCTTACAAATAATCTAAAAAATGGATGGGCAGCAAATATGCTTTAAGTAGGGACTGTTTCCATATGAGGGCTTTATAAATTATGTGCCGAAAAAATCAGACAGTAGGAATTCAGGTGTATATTTAAAGTGGTGGTAATATGTATTGCTTTCCTAAATACTCAAAGTATTCCCTTACAAGGTATAACCCTTACAAAAGACCTGCTAAGTGGCCCAGTGGTATCATCTCCTGAGAGGCTGAGAGCTAGAGGCTTTCTATCTATCGCATGCCATAGTAGAAGCACTTGCAGTGCTGAGATTTGAACCTTTCCAGTTCACCGGTCCTGCTATGCTATACCAGCACTTTGTTCTAGAGCAGTGGTTCCCAGAGTGGGCAGTACCACCCCCTGGGGGGCAGTGGGATTACTTGGGAGGGGCACTAAGAGATAAGAGAGCAGCAGGGGGACACTAGAGGTGGGCCCTTTCGAGTGTGTTGTTCACTAATTTACAATAGATCAAGCTATGGCACCATGCTGGCAAATTAGGTGGAAACTCAGATTTTTTTTTCCAGACATTGAAGAGCTGGTACCACTGGATCAGGCTTATCAGTCTGAATACATTTCAACTAAACAGTTTAAATTTGATTTTGAATAGATGCACAATTAATTGTTACAGTTTTGAAATTTTATGGTTATCTTCTTTAGTGAGTCATGCAAACCCTTATTTTGAATAATGCTTTTTATGGGATAGGGGGCGCTGGGGTTGAATTTGTGGAACCAAGTGGGTGGTAGCCCGAAAAGTTTGGGAACCATTGTTCTAGAGGAACAATAGATATGTTAGAGCAATTGGCCTGGCTACCTCTTTCTTAGAGTGAAATATTAGAGTTAAACGTTTTCTGGAGCGATAGTTTCTGTACATGGGTTGGAATGATAAATTTTTCGTGCTACATTTGGTCTTCTTTTTGGGGAGTAATAGTGTATGTTGGACAGCAGCTTAAAGGGACACCTAAAGCCATAAAAATTATTGAGCACTCTTGGGGGAGCAAATGAGTCTCAGTGGTGCTTTGAGCAGCTGCATAAAGCATGACCATATTTTGTGTGGCTTTTTCTCCCTGGAAAAATGGCTGCTCTTCACGTCTGCTCAATTTTCTTAAATGAGCATCTGTGTTTTATAACCAAAGGTTGGTGTTTGGGCCATTAACCTCATTTGCTGTTGCCTTCTGTTTGTGCAATAATCTTTCCAGTTCATCATGGAGAATATTTGCAGTACATTGGCATCTTTACTCTGAAGGGAAGCCAAAATCTACTGCTTTAATTTTGTTGTTGCAATCTTCTTTCAGCCTTTCATCTGTGATTCCCATACAGAGCATGTTCATGAAGTACAAGGGCTATTGATAGGAAGTATAACCAGCTGACAATTAGATTTAATATGATCCTAGTGAGTAGGCATAGACAAACATAGCATACATACTGTAAAGGGAGTTCAGAAGTACTCTGTGGATTACAAAGTAGGTTCATTTTTTAAAAATTTATAACACTGATAAAAGCAGAACCATTTTCTTCTGTAAACTGACATCTGAAAGTGCTGCAAAGGAAGTTTGGGTTTTAAATATTTGCTGGCTAATATGAAAAAGTGCACTGTGATAAAACATTCTGTTAAATAAAGGACACCTTCCTTTTTGAAGTATTTTTTTTACATTGATAAAGCTGTATAATGGGAGAGTGTTACTCTTTTCGGGCATCTGTTCTCTGCTATACTATCATGCCTGTACATTGCAATGCATTACTGTGTGCCATCAGAGACAGTTTCCCTGAGGTGAGTTGTCAGTCACCCCTTGCACTGAAGATGCAGCATTTGCAAACTCTTCCCCCATGAGGTGCAGCCATTGCATAGTGAATATTACAACCCACATCAGTAGTTGCCATCAACATAGAGCTTAAGTTCACAATCTAAAGGTGCTGGTTTAACAGCACTTCTACACAAATTGGTTTACATAAGAACACAAGAAAAGCCATGCTGGATCAGACCAAGATCCATCAAGTCCAGCAGTCTGTTCACACAGTGGCCAACCAGGTGCCTCTAGGAAGCCCCCAAGCAAGACAACTGCAGCAGCACCATCCTGCCTGTGTTCCACAGCACCTAATATATTTGGCATGCTCCTCTGATCCTGGAGAGAATGGGTATGATCATGAATACTATCCATTTTAACTAGTAGCCTTGAATACCCCTTTCCTCCATGAACATGTCCACTCCCCTCTTAAAGCCTTCCAAATTGGCAGCCATCACCACATCCTGGGTCAAGGAGTTCCACAATTTAACTATGCATTGTGTGAAGAAATACTTCCTTTTATCAGTTTTGGATCTCTGCAGTTTACTAGTACACTGATCAGTTGCCAACCACATGGGAGAAGGGAGAATCTTCATTGCAGCTATGCTAGACCAAAATCACATGTGCATGGTGAAGTGTGGGAAGACAAAATCCAGTACATACAAGCACAAAGAGCTACTTCTGGACAGAAGAAGGTTAAAATGTGAAATAAGCCATTTCAAATATGAACAACTAACTATGGAAAATAGAACATAGTTGTGGCAACTCTGTTTATAAAAATAAAACACTTTGCTACAAAATAAATAAAGTATGTATGAGTCTCTGCAAAATCTGCTGAAGTACTGATTTTGAAAATGTGATTCAGTATTTACAGAGCTACTTCCTCATAAAACTATTCTCAAGGAAGAGAGTATGCTGTTTGGGGGTGTACATCATCACATTATTGAGTTATAAAGCTATTTAAGGAGAAATCATCACAAAACATAACCCTACAATCATACTTGGTTGAAATAAATGTTACCAAGTTCAATGGCTGTTTCTTCTAAGTATGCTGAATATTCTGGCCTGTTGTTTGATACTGCTGTTACCGTGTAAGGGCATAGAAAAGCATCATAACACTTTGCAAGACTGGTGCTGTATGAGTCGATTTTAACTCATCATCTCTGGAGGGGGGAAATAATCTGAATAGATCTGATTGATCATCCACTGTGAAGAAAAATCAAGTCACTTTTGGGAGTGGCTCTTGACTGATGTTTGAGAAATGGTAATAGGCATTCTACTAAGAAGGGAACAGGATTTGCGTTTCTGTTGTTCCACCCTTAGGGCTGTAGTTATTGGTGGGTAATGTAACTTTAATTGCAGAAAATTGCAGTGTAAATTAATGCACCCGCATGTCTCATAGTTGATGTGCATACTTGGAGACAAGTCTTAACTGAAAAAAGGGACATACGGGGTATTAATAATTGTAAAGACCAATCGGATTCCTAGCACAGTTTCCGCAGCTTGCACCTGTTTGGAGCAACATTAAACAAGAAACCCTGGCAAGAGAACGTGAAAGTTTCCTAATCCAAGGATAGCAACTGAAATGCTTGAACTTCATGGGACAATTAGGAAGAAATGTTGCTATGTTTGGTGTTTGTAATCCTCCTAATTAGCTAGATGACTGGCTTCATCAGACTAAAGCTTGAATAAATAGAAAATCTGAACTGGCATTTCTCTTTATGGCTGGAGTCTTGCAGCGCTTCCTTTCTGTGGGTAAAATGTATTTAAAGAGAGAATTGGGGCCAGGGGCGGAGGTTCCTGCTTGCCTTATTACAGATATTTGCAGAGGGATAGCTGTGTTACAGTGGCTTTCTATGCAGATTTATATCCTCCTTATAAGGGTGTAACTCTGCTTAGGTTTGCACTGTTTGTTACAGCAAACAACAGTGCAAAGCCACTGCTATCTGGCAGATTTTATGTACACATATGCGTACGTGTGTGTACGTGCAAGAGAACATTATAAACAGTGAACACAAAATGCTTCAAAATGTGAGGGGCTTGCGCACATTTGTTCTATGCCAAGATCAGATGTATACAAGATAAGCACAGTGACCATTCCAAGTAGTAATGATTGGCAACAATACTGACTTTCTAGCTCTGCTAATTTAAAATCCGTGATGAGAAAGAAAACCTTGGTCTTGATTGAATCCTGAAAAAATACTACTGAATTTAATTAGTGCGACTTCTTGTGCTGAGCAGGAATTAATCTTATCAATGAAAGGCCCATTGGATGGCCTCTAACAAATTATAATTTCTAAGCATCTTTCGTCTCCATTTGAAAGAAGAATGGTAGACACGTGTGTGCAGACTGTGAGGGCTTTGAAGACAAAGTCTGTGCGTTCATTGGTTTTGCTTTTAAATTTCGTGCCCTTTAGTCACATACTGCAGTCATCCTGCTTGGGAGGTTTTCTTGTCACGATCGCTAAATTTAGGCTAGATTATAGCCTTGCCTGTGTTGATTTAGGACTGTATCACTAAACAAGAAATGAAACAAAATATACCACAAGAAAGAGTAGGTGGTCTTTTTTTAACATGTACTTGGCTGTGTTGATCCTGCCATTAGACCAGTTCTGGTGTTCTATCAGTACTCTGTGTGGGATTTGCACAGTCCCTGTAATAGCTAATCTACTTTTAAAAAATATTGTGAGAATAAAATACAGTAAGCCCATGTGTGTCATCCAGGACTCTTTGGGGAAAGCATGGAACAGAATTGTAAAAAAGAACATACTTCAGAATCAGTACTCCTAAAAAAACCCCTGCCTTTTGAAATTACTTTAGTTATAAGAGTGAAAGTTAAAATTCTTAGTTTTACCACTTCTGATTATAGATGTAACACAGTTTTACAATAACCTTGTGTGAACTGATGCTGTTGAAGTAAATCTAATTAAAATTACACTTGTAACTGAAATAGGGCAATCTGATACATCCCATTATTCCAGTCTTAATTGCTTTATGGAGAAATTTTACTTTCAACATTTCCCTAATCCCAGCATCAAGAGATCACTCATCACCCCTTTGCCTTTTTAGCAGTGTACAGTTGTCGAAAAAGCCAAGCAAAAACCTTCCCTTCCATATTCTCATATGCTCAGAATCAGAACTGATCAGGAGTAATTATTAAAGGTAATAAATGAAATGTAAATATGGTGATACAGTATCTATGAAAGACAGTTATGTAGACTCCTAGTTTCAAACAATTTAGCCCACTGTTGAAATGTACAATTAGTATAAACTGCCTTCTAGCTGTTTCTGGTAGCACAAGGAATGAATTTAATTTTTTTTTAAAGCCATTACTCTATCCTGACATGGCTTGAGTCCTTAGAACACAAGATACCTGATAAAAAATGAATAGAACTTCTGATTGCCTTTGTTTTAGATGGCAACAAGATATAGTCTAAGACGCGGTTTCTCAACAAGGGAGGAATTTATCCTGGGGGGAGGGATTTTAGTGTTGGGGGGGGGAATTGAGCCCACTATTCAGCAGATATGCATATTATTTGGAATGCTCCTTTTGAGTTTGGGAAGGGGGGAATTATATTCTGAACAATGGTGAAAGGGGGGAATGGAACAAAAAAGGTTGAGAACCACTGGTCTAAGAATTAGAAGCTAGTTCCATTCATCAGCATTGAATCCGGTTATTTCCTATTCTGTTCCTTCCTTCATGGCTCCAGATGACTTGTCTCATAAATGGAAAATATTGGCTTAAGAATGAAGATAACAATCTATAAACATTTGTCGGCATTCTATTACTGCCTACAAATCATACGATGCATAGCCTTGCATTTATTCAGCTATGATAAATGCTTGTAATGCTTAAAGAGAGCAGATCAGAAGGCTTGTTTTTAATCTTTCCCTTCCTCTGTATCTGACTGAAAGTTGCTGATTGTGTTACATGCATGTCCACTGTTGTGGTCACTGTGCAGTCCCACATGCACAGGCCTGCCACAGTATCCCATGTGCAGTTGATGATTCAAATGAACATCAGTTTACAGGTAAGTGCAATCATTTTTATATACTCTTCTAGTAGTAACCCTTGTCGGGTTTTCAGTTAGAATTATCTCTTCCCACCGTGATTTGTATTTTCCCATGATTTGATTTAGGTCCCCAGATAGGAATTTTAGAAATGCAGCTTTAACTTTTTTTTTTGAGGAGTTGGATTAGATTATAAAATCTTCCAGACCTACTCAGTGGTATTCAGGTAACTTTCTCTCTCTCTCTTTTTTTAATAAGGCTTCTGATGTGGAAAAGTCAAACAAATGCCCAACTTTTTTGCCTGCTCATGTGAAGTCTCACAGCAGGCAGCATCTGAGGACAGGTCAGAGTTTCTCCCTAAGAGGCATTAGAATCGTAAATGATCTCAGAATGAATGCATTTGCTGCTAAACCTTCCCTGCTTAAAAAAATTTATGACTCTCATGCCAGAGTTTTATTATAATTCTCAGAGTAACCTAGCCCTACCTTTAATCCGATAAGCCTTACATGTGAAGGCTATCATGTAATATGAGGTAACATAGATTTCTTACCCTGTTACAATTTCAAATGGTGGCAGCTCCTCCAGCTCTTTGGGCATTTCTGCCTCCTCTGCGTTTTCAGCATTTTCTGCTTTTTCTGCATTTTCTGTGTTTTCAGCCTTTTCGCCATTCTGGGCAGGTTGGGGCTCCTTCTGTTTTTCAGCCATCCTGCAGGAATGGGGCCCAACGATCACTGTAGAGGAAAGGAAACACTGCCTTGGGCTGCAGAAGTGGCAGTGTGACGGGTGAGGCAAAGAGCGGAAAGCTCCAGCCGTAGACGCAGTTGTCAAGAACTATATATGGAACCCTAGCAGCAGCAGAAGCAGCAGGGAAGCGAGCAGGTTAGGATGACCCCAGTGCTCTCGGATGTCGCCTCGCCCTCACTCTCATTCTGGTCCTAGCCTCTGTCTGGCTCCTTTTTATTTTAAATATTAGGTGACGCATTCAGGGTGGGCAGATTAGGTAATGGGTGGAAAATGCTGAATGCAGAAGGGGCCTATTTATCCATGGCCGTGACAGAAGTCTGGCTCCAAGCAGGGCACGCCATTGTCCTGCGTTCCAGGACTTACTAGTGTGCCCTCCTCCTGCCCTTGAGGGACCAGCCTTCCAGAGCGAACGGGAAGAGGCAGGTATAATTCCACCATTTTTTAATTTTAAAATCCCTCTTGGTTTTGGGTGGAGTTGAGCCAAAGGTAATGGGGGCTTTTGCTAAAACCTCCTTTAGACTCCTATCATGAAAACTGCAGCTCTTTTGATATCTGTTTCCAGAGGGAATATATGGAAGAAACCGCGACCCAAAGATTACTTAGAATAAACTTGGTATCATCTCCACACATTGAAAATATTTTTGGTGAGATAAAATATTCAGCTAGTATAAAACAACCCAGACTTCCACTGATTTCAGCTGTGTCTTTATTGTCTGATGGTAATCCTGTTGCACAGGATCTGTCTTTCATTGAAAACTTAGGCAATATATTGCAATGTAATATCAGTTAAAAAGAAATATATTATAAAGGGTTTCTGCCTTTTGGATGATAATTCCAGGTGGGTAGTCTGCAGCAGCAAAACAAAACAGTCCAGTGGCACCTTAGATGTTAACAAAGACTTACACTGAAATACATTTTGTTGTCTCTAAAAGGAGCTACTGGACTCCTGTTTTGTCTTTTGAGCGTCCTTTTAATTTTTTGGTTTGCAGCTTGGTGGTCTGACTGTAAATGCCTTGCTAAGGCGAAAATCACAGTTAAGGGTCTAGGATAGATTGTTGCTATAGTAGGACTGAAGATTAAAAAATGAATGTACAAATGAAAATGGGAAGTTGGAAATTGTGCTAACTAACTTGTGCTTACAGTGCATTCCTAAGGATAGTTACTCTAGTCTAAGCCCATTCATTTCAGTGGGCTTAGACTGGACTAACTCTCCTTAGGAATGTACTGTTATGAAAGGAAGCCAAGTCGAGAAGTGGGACCGAGTGTTGGAGTGCACCATAGAATATGCACCTGGCTTGGAGTAAGGGAAAAGTGTGTGAATTATTTGGACCACAGTAGATTTGCAGGTGGATCAAGAGGATGGTGAAGGGTGAATGTGGGGCTTATTGCATTTTGCCTATTGGAATGTTCTAAGGCATTCTGAAAAAAATAGAGTACAGGTAGGTGTCATGTTTTTACAAGCATGGGTTTAGGATGTCTTCATTGCTGTGCCCTGAGCTAAACAAAACTTCCGGGGGATTCCCTGGAATATCTTTCCTGTAGGATGTAGATCAAAAAGATTTAAACATTTAATCAAACATTTAGTTCTTAATATAAACTGCAATGCAATATACATATGAGTATGTGGTAATTGTATAGTAGCTTTGAACCTTTTCTCCTTTATACATGGCATTTGTTCCATACTTAGCCTTATTTTTAAATGTGCCGGATGTTTCTGAATCGATTGATAGCCATCAGGCCAGGTGATTTATTTGTATTTCAGTCTTTCCTTACTTTACAATGCATGTGAGATTTTGATCTAAAGTTTTCATCCTTTTTTCCCTTATTTATTATTGTTCGTTGCTGGGGTTTTTTGCTTATAAGTGATTGTAAAATTCCTCTTAACATTCTGACATTTGATAAATACATTTTTCTATAAGTAACAACCATTATGGAGATATCACTACTTCTTCCTCATGTCTGTATGATTTTTCCCTCCTTCATCCCATTTCTTTTTATAGGAGATTTTCTCTGGTTACTGTTTTAAAAATAGACCACTTACACTCAGGTTAAAAGGTCATTCAGCTATTGTCCACGGATATAGAATAAAGAGAGCCGACACCAGAGCTGGGTTAATCAAAGGGCCAACTTTATTTTTATTGCTCGAGGGATCTGCAGCGCACACAAGCCAACCCCCACCCCAGAGCTAACTGCAGTGCGGGCAATTGTTGAGATACAGAAGAGTCAGGCCTCATCTTTTTTGTGTGTCCCAGGTCTTAGGGCGAGGCCACCCTGGCTCGGAGCCATTACGTGGGGTAAGGCTCATGCTCTTCCTTGCCAAGCTCCTTTAGTGCTTGAAGGATGTGTGCCATGTTCAATTCCCCAAGCTGCGAGGTCCATAGGTCAAGGATAGCGGCACCCCTCAAGGAGTTCCTGTCCCAGGTCACTGCCAGGCACCGAGGCCCAAGGCTTCTGGTCTGTGGGTTACCCCTTCGTCTTCCAACAGATGCCTCAGGGTGCTCACTGGAGTTGTGCCATGACCCAATGAAGCCACATTTTCCCGCGCTGCTCCCGCATGCCACCTAACACTTTCAGAGTAAGGTAGGCAGAAAAAAAAACCTCAGCTTGCTGCCAATTGTGCCAGCGGGATAAAAAATTCTGCCCAGCCCCCAAATGGGCGACCAGCTTGCACCTATTCTGAACCAGAGGGAGGGAGGATGGGTGCCTTCCAATGTTTGCTTTCCCAAAGAGGGGAGGAACAGCCTGACACGGGCTTTCCTTGAGCCGCCTCTCTTTCTGCGTCAGGCCCCAGGTGTGACAGCTCTCCATTCCCGCCACCAGTGGCCAAACCATGCCCCTCCTCTCACTTCCTTGAAGGTCAGGATGGGGCGGCCTTTGCTCCGCACAACATGTTTCTTTGCATGTTGCTACCAGCATTGGTGCCTATGGCCTGCATTGTGCATTCTGCAAACTGTTTCTGCTGGGATGGGTTGTGCTTACAAACATGGGACAAAAAAAAATTCTAAAGCAGTTCCTTACTGAGAGGAATTTTTGCAATGGTATGGATAGAATACTTTCCTCAGAAAGTGTATTGTTTCCCCCCTCTTGGTGGTAACCATGTTTGAATTCCAGCATCCCAGATCAATCAGTGTCAACTTTGACATTTTAAGAAAGAATTGCGGGGATGGGAATCCTAAACTGCTGAGTGATCGCTCTTTCCTACCCCTTCTCATGTCCCTCTGACCCACTTTATTTTTGGAAGCTCTTGGCTGCTGGATTAATCAGGGTCCCATCATTCTTGCTGCTTTAGCTTTCACTGGAGCCAGCCAAGCTGTACAGATCAATGCTAAGCTTTAATCTAATCTCTGGAATGTGATGCTGGGACGGTGGTTCTTTCTCTTTACCAGCTGCTACTGAACTCCTTCTAGGGGAGAGCTGTGCTCACATATAGACAGATTGCTATAGGCTGTGTGTGGACCAGGTCTATGGGAGGGAACAATAGTCATATAGTGTGTGGCTCATAGACTGTTCTCTGCAAACTGGTGCAGCATAATCTTCTAAATTTATTTTTCTTGCTTGCCCCTGTCCAAAGTTGCAAGGGCTCTGTTTGTCAGGGACCTGAATGGGCAGAGATTGTCTTCCCCCAAGCCATGTGACTGATTCTCTTTCCAAAAAAGAGGTTAACACTAGGTTTTGGGGGCAGGATTTGAGAGGCAGGATTTTTCTTTGTTCTCTGGTGTCCATATCGTTTGCTGTACTTGAGCCGTATTAGGTTGAAACTGGTGTACCTGACCAGTCTGGTTCCAAGTCTTTGAAGCTCTGTTAATGTTTAGCTCCTTGGGTCCATTTATGTTTCCTATGCTTGGCATCTGGTACAACTGGAAATGGATTCTATCATTGATGCAAGAAAAATGAGTATTAAAAATTATATTTCCAGATAAACACAGTTACAAAGACATTTTTCATTCAATATTAAATTGAGGCCAGGGTACTGATCCTTGACCTCCATCTGAGCATAGACAAAGGCCACGTCTTTTTGATACACTTATTAGATTTACCAATAGCCTTTGATCATGACATCTTGTTGAGGCACTTATAGGAAGAGGTGTGTGTGTGTGTAGAACTGGTTCAAATCATTCCTCATGGACCAGACTCAGAGGGTTGCTATTGGAAACAAATTGTCATCAGTGTGGGGACCTATCTTGTGGGGGAGTTCTACCCCTCATGCTTTGCAATCTCCCCCTTTGCTCCGTCATGACAGCTTCATTCATGTCATCAGGGTTTTCTGCAGGTGCCAGCCTGCAAATGGGGAAAATCAACAACAGCCTGTTAACGTGCTTTCTCCATTGTGGCTCCCACCTTGTGGAACTGCTCCCACCTTGTGGAAGGCTCCAACTCTCCTGGCTTTCTGCAAACTATGCCAAACTGAATTATTCAAGAGGGCGTATGAGAGCCAGCATGGTGTAGTGGTTAAAGTGTTGGACTAGGACCTGGGAAACCCAGGTTCAAATCCCCACTCGCACCATGGAAGCTTTGTGGGTGACCTGAGCCAGTCACACACTCTCAGCCCCAACCCTGGCTAGTATTTGGAAGAAATAAAAGGGGCGTGACAGGGAGGCAGGCAATGGCAAACAGCCTCACAACGTCTCTTGCCTTGAAAATACTACGGGGTAGTCATATGTCAGCTGTGACTTAATGGCAAAAAAACCCAGGGGTTGCACAGTATAAAATGGTTCACAAACCTGCGTGGATAAATTATTAAGACCTGTGATCTATACTGTAAGTAGAATCCTATTATGCACTTTTTGCACTGCTTAATGTGTCATGATAATACTTATGCTATGCTTCAGTTTTGTCTTTTAGGTTTCTGGTTGGTTCCGGACTTCTACAATCCTAATGCATTGTTTATTGGATGTCCCAATTTGTTGATTGTATTGACTCACTCTGTATAATCAGCCTTAAGTCCCTGTGCGAAAGGCAGACAGTAAATAACATAAATAAATAAAAAGTTTTGTCTAGTTGTGCCAAAGCACATGGAATGCAGGTGCTTTGCTTTGCACAGCTGGCTATGCAATAGGTGGAAGCCAGTAGGAGGCTTAGAAGGCCTTTGCAGCAAGCAAACCAAAGGGAATGAAGGGGAACTAGCAATTACCCTATAGAATCACAAGCAGCACAACAGAGGGTGTAAACACACTAGCTGACAGTAAAGAAACATTACATGTATTGGACATATACTGTAAATATATATATGAGATACTCCCATATGGCCATGCTTGTATATTCAGTCTGCTTTATATGAAGTATAATCTCCATCAGGAGAACTGTGTTTGAAACAGATCAGTGCACATGCTTTTCGTTGGCAAATACATGCTACAAGACTGGATTATATTGTCAAACATGATGAATGCCCTGAATAGGCATAATTGCATTTGTGATAAATGATTGTTTCTTTGATCCTCCAGTGTTGTAGTTTTGTCATTTATAAATGTTTAGATATGGTTTATAGTTGACTATATGCACTTTCTGATTTTACTTTATTGCCTAACATATTTTGAAGATCTATTTTTGAAGGTTCCTTTTTTCTGTCATTATGTGTTCTTACGTCCCCTGCCCTGGGGGCTGTACTTCTGCATGATATTCTTTGGCTGTACTGTAACGAAATCTACAGGGAACAGAGCCTTGCAGTGGCAAGCCTGGAAATATTTAGTTGGCCAGCAGCAAAGGTGAAATAAGACACGGTCAGTCTGCAGCAGAGATGGGATGTGCTCTTTTTATTCTAAAGGACAGCTGGTTATCAAAACAAAACATATCCCTGGATACGCTGTCTGGTGGTGAGTCCTGTTCTCCCCCCTCCCTCTAGTTGTAACTACTGCAAGGCAAACAAACAATAAACAAACCTACTTAGTAGCAACATGTAGGACAAGTCTTCCTTTTCTCAGCCTACCAACTATCTCCTGCACCCCCAGGCATGGGGAGTTTTTCCACAAGCTCATACCTCTGTACAGATTTACTCCCTAATATATAGCCATACCCCAATGTTGCAGCAATCCAAAGAAGCTGTAAAGAGAGGGGTGTTGGTGTCTTTGCTTCTTGTTGCAGACTTAATTAATTGGCGTCACTTAATTGGCATCCTAGTTAAGATGCTGAGAAGACAGACAAATGTGCTAATCTATTGTAAGCTATCACTGCATACACACTTGAAACAACCAGATGGCTTGAAAATCACAGACAACCCATTTCCTGTCTAGAAGAGCTTCTCCAGTACTAAGAGGATCATTATCAATTATCTGATTATTACTTGCCAGAGTCTGCGTCCTTGGACCTCCTTGGGAAAAGTTTGTACTGTTTTATTGTTTGTATTCTTTTTTATGGTTCTTATTGATACTATGAACTGCCTTGGGCAAACATTGGAAAGAGGCATATTTTTAACATAATACAAGTTTCTCCTTTGCTTATGCAGGTGCAGTCCTTAGTGGTTCCTGGGCAACATTGTATCTACATAATAATGATCAGTACTTGGTCTCTGGATAATTTGAAGTGAGCTGTTTGGACCTGTGACTTTGAAGAACAAGAAATATCAGATTATTTAACTCTACCATGCTCCCCATCCCTGCCTCAGCAAGTTTTGTTATAGAAAAAGTATAGGGGATGGTACATGATGAACAAAGGAAGCCCCATGAAGGGGCTTCAAAAAGGCTATTTCAAGTACTGATTTTTAACTTGCATAATAAAACATATTTGGTGTATTTGACAACCATGTGGTTTCTACTATGGGCGACGTGTAGATATGTGTACTAGTGGACTGGGATTGGTTGTAGATCCAGACATGCATTTGCTGTTTTAATCTAAAAGCTGTGCTCATTCCCGATTCAAAAACACTTCCGCTCCTGAGTGTAGAAGCAAGCAAGCAGAGACCCCTCTGGATTCCAAACAGAGAATCAAGAAGCCCTCAAGGAGCATAAACCCTCTTTGGTCATTTATGCATGGGTAGTTTTACTCACGTTTGCCCTTGGTCTGTCACGGTTGTTCCTTGGAGTTATGCGTGAGTTTTCCGTCCATTAGAGATGACTTCGGTGCCAGCCCTCACAATGTCCGAGTCTTCCCATTCCTCTGTTAACCCGATTCTTTCCTCTCCCCTGAGCAAAGCCTGGGTGAAATCTCTGTGCATAAGGCAAAGTGCAGGACATGCAAGCTTGGTTTCGCTCACAGCCAATTACAAAGCAGCATGTCCAGAGGCGGGGATTCAGATACTTCCTGCTTCCTCGGAGCTCTTTCTGAGCAGAAGAAAAGCTTTTAAAAACTGAGGCTTGAATTTCTCCCCACCTTTCAGATTGATCCTTTTCGTTGTTGTTCTTAAAATGATTTTTTTATGTGGCAGTTGGGGGGGGGTTTGTCTCACAATAAGCACTACAAGTAAGTCAATTACAAAGCAGCATTTAAAAGGGCGGGGACTTGATTTGAGCTTGGAGACTGCTGGTGCCTAGATTCCCAACAGGAAAACGTGAGTCCAGTGAACAACGAACTTCAGGTAAAACTCCCATGCATAAACAACCTTTAACTTTGAGACAGGTTCAGTGAGAGTGCTCAGTTCTATAGGCCTAGATGCTTTACTGGCAACTTCAGAGTTGAGTGTCAGAATCAAAGGGGCTTCCCACGCATCTGAGATGTTATGGAGTGTGGCAAATTATTGATGCTAAAAGCCTCTTGTTTACATGTAAAAGTATCCTGGTAACTAACAAATGTGGATGTAATCTTTTGAATAAAGTCAAGTAGATGATTAAATGGGTACTCAATGCACCATGTCCCCGAGGCAGGGAAAACTGGCAGGCAGTGGCTGGGTGGGTCAATGGAATTTGAAGGTCTTGGTTGTGTGCCATCATTTAATGATGTGGGTAGTTTTTGGATTCCCCAACCACAGAATAAATAGAATGTTCAGCTATCTAATGCACACGAGTTTAATAACAAATACAGTGTTATTTCATACAGGTCAGAGTTCTGGTTGCAAGGGCAATGATCATTTCCCTCTAGTTAGCAAGCAGAACACTGTCTACTAGAATTGGCTTAAATGCTGGCTTTCTTCATTAAGCCTGCTTTATTAATTCTAAACCCTAAAATGGCATTTTTAGCTTGCTACTTTTATCAGGCCCCGACCTGGATATCCCAGGCTAGCCTGATCTCATCAGAAGCTAAGCAGGGTCAGACCTGGTGAGTATTTGGATGGAAGACCTCAAAGGAATACCTGGGTCGTGACGCGAAGGCAAGCAATGGCAAACCACCTCTGAATGTCTCTTGCCTTGAAAACCCGATAGGGTCACCATGGTCTTTTATGCACTTGCTGTCACCCCTCTGATGACTTTGGGTCTTTGTGTTGATTATGCATGCTGTTTCCAACCGTCAGAGGTCACCTGACTCTCCCCCTGCATTTCCCCACGTTTTGCCTGCGTTTTCAAATTTGAGATAAAACAGGTCTCTGAAAACATGGGCGAAATGCAGGGGCAGAGCGAGGCAACCGCTGACGGTCAGAAATGGCATGAATAATCAACACAAAGACCTGTAATAATTGGAGGGGCTATATTGAGTGATACAGCTATGCATAAAAGACCCATGAGTCACCTGTGACTTGACCACACTTTCCACCGCCACCATACTTTTATCAGAATAATATTGTTTGTTGATCACTAGATGGAGCTATAGCTCTCTAAATAATGTAGTTCTACAGTTTGCACTAAGGAAGGCCAGATGATATGAAGTGCGTGTTGATCTTTTAAAAGATGGTGCTAATGTAACACTATTCTCCATTTCTTATATTACTTTTCCCCTCCCAAGGGGAAATACAAATCCATGCATCTGGACACATTACACATGGAGTATCAGAAATGAACTGTATATGAAGTCATATTCAGGAATTTCGGCACATTCGGAAGTGTTCAGGTGATACTTCTCTGGAGCAATACACTTCTGGCAAAGCCTGCAGCCTTTTCAGGTTGGTGGTCCAGTTATTAGGGTAGGTAGTGCAATAGAATGTCAAAACATCCCCCCTTTTAATAATCAATTTGACGACAAACAGCTAATGTGGCAAGATTTTTCCATCTTAGATTCCTCACAGCATATGTTAATTTTATATAGACAAGCAGAGATTGTAAATTCAGGCCTAATCCTGAAGGAAAATTAGCCATGGCCCGCATCAGCATAACAGGTACAGGGAATGAAGTAGCCTCGCTGTTATAAGAAAGAAATCAAGGTAAAGGCCATTGTGCTGCTCAAGTATGTGAACCCACAGTCTTCCCATAATTGAATATAATAATATTTTAAAAGGAAAATGTGTTGCCATTAATACACTATCAATGGTTATTTATTAGTCGCAACAGAAATGTTTGTAGAGGTAGTATGCCTCTGATAATCATATGCTGGAAACAACTTGCAAGAAATGGCTTTGATGAATCCTGCTTAAGAGTTTCACAGAGGCACCTGCTTGGTTGCTGCTGAAGCTGGAATGCATGGCTAGAAAAGAGTTGGTTTTGCACCCTGCTTTTCTCTAACATAAGGCATCTCAAAGTGGCTTACAATAACCTCCCTCTCCTCGCAACAGGCACCTTGTGAGGTAGGTGGGGGTGAGAGAATTCTGAAAGAACTGTGACTGGCCAAAGGTCACCCAGCAGGCTTCAAATAGAGGAGTGGGGAATCGAACCTGGTTCTTCAGATTAGAGGCCACCAACCTTAACCACTACACCACCCTGGCTGGTTAGACTTGGCTGGTCTGGCTCAGCCATGGCATTCCCATAGCAGAGAGATTACTGTTGTTATGCGAGTCCCAGAAGCATGGGCAATGATGCCTTTTCATCAACAAGTGTGGATTAGGGAGAACGTGTACCTTTTAAACAACTGCCAGTAACACAAAGGTTGCCCTTTAAATTATTTTATTTCATTTTTTTAAATCAACTTCACTTAAAACAAGGTCATGTTAAAAATTAAAAGGAGTGACAGAACAGCATTCAAAACGAGTGGTCTTCTAAAAACACTAAAAATAAAACCCATCAACAATGAAAATGCAGCATATAA
The DNA here is from genome assembly GCF_029931775.1 of Euleptes europaea. NCBI lineage: Eukaryota > Metazoa > Chordata > Lepidosauria > Squamata > Sphaerodactylidae > Euleptes > Euleptes europaea. Next base: position 84,108,347 of record NC_079313.1, read on the forward strand.
AAAGCAGCAGAAGCAAAGTTATCTTACAAAGTATTAGTTGCTATTAAAAGTCTGCACATACTGGGCAGACGGTAGCCTGGCACCTCAAAGATAGTAATGATGGCACAAGGAACATCTCTCTAGGAAGAGAGTTCTAAAGCTCCTGAAGTGAAGAACCTCTTCCCAGTAGCCGCCTTCCTAACTTCTAAAGGGCTGCATTTGGAGAAGGGCCTCAGAGGCAGATCTTAGTGCTTAATTAAGTTTGTATGGGAGAAGACATTCTTTTAGGTACCCTGGTCCCAGCATCTTCGTGCTCAGAAACAAAATGATGGCCAAGGAAAATCTTACAACATTGGAATGATGCAATCAATGTCCTACACTCTAACAGCGAAGTTGCCTTATTCTAGCTCAGCTGAAGTTTCCAAACACTCTCAGTTACCTTTGATACTTTTTGCAGGTCAATGATTCAGCTCAAACCCAACCCCTTTCTGACTATATATTACTCTTCCTACACACTTGACACTGAGAGACACTGTCCTTCAGTGTTACTCCTCTGAAGATGCCTGCCACAGCTGCTGGCGAAACGTCAGGAAAGAAAATACCAAGACCACGGTCACACAGCCCGGATAACCTACAAGAACCAACTCTCAGTTACCTCCCATCAGTGCACTGTGGTAATCAACCTTGGATGTGAATAAAGCATGGATAGTAATGGCCAGATAACATCTCCCCACAAAGGAACACAGCTGGGGCACCAGGCAGTTGGAGAAAGGTGCTTCATGGAATGGATGCTATTTGAATATCCATTTTAAGAGCAGGATCTAGGAGCACCCCAAAGCTACAAATCTGCACTTTAAGGGTGAATGCAATCCCATCCAGAAAAAAAACAACAGCACTTATATAGAACAGTAGCATTTACATGGCACATATCTTGTAATCCTTCCAACGTCCCTGTAACACAGATCACACTGACCTCTGTATCATGGAGATTGAGACCACCTAATCAGTTCATGGCAGAGGCAAGATTTCTTTTAACTACTGGGCTATGCAATTGTCCCGAGCTGACTGAATGTCACCTTCATATTCTGATGAAACATGGACATACCTTAAGATTGAATTTAAGGGTCGGTTTCTATGAGACAGAGTTCACAGGAAGGGCATTCTGGACAAAACTCTGCCGTGTCATAAGTGATCTGTGTGTCTTCCTGTGTGTATTATCCCCGCTCTCGATCAGAACATAGCACATATGCAGAAGGAGCTTCTCTGACACCCCCCCCACACACACACTGTTATTCTGAAGAGAACCAATCCAAGGAAGGAACTTTTAGACCCACTGCAGAAGACCACGTGGCTATGTCTTCTGCAACAGGCCAGGTGGCTTTCCCCTGGATCATGTCTTTTCAGGGTAACAGTGTGCATGGGAAGACAGGCAAATCTATTTGGGCTAGAACTAGTAATATGCACTTCAACAAAGACAAATCCAAAGTTCTGCATTTAGGTAGGAAAAATCAAATGCATAATTATAGGATGGGGGAGACTTGTCTGAGCAGTAGTGTGTGCGAAAAGGATCTTGGGGTCTTAGTAGACCAAACAGCGAACATGAGTCAGCAGTGTGATGCGGTAGCTAAAAAGGCAAATGCAGTCTTGGGCTGCATCAACAGATGTAGTGTCCAGATCACGCAAAGTGATGGTATCGCTTTACTCTGCTCTGGTTAGACCTCACCTCAGTTTTGGGCACCACAATTTCAGAAAGATGTAGACAAGCTGGAACATGTCCAGAGGAGGGCAACAAAGATGGTGAGGGATCTGGAGACCAAGTCTTATGAGGAAAGGTTGAAGGAGCTGGGTATGTTTAGCCTGAAGATGAGAAGACTGAGAGGGGATATGATAACCATGTTCAAGTACTTGAGGGGCTGTCATATAGAGGATGGTGCTGAGTTTTTTTCTGTTGCCCAAGAAGGTCGGACCAGAACCAACAGGTTGAAATTAAATCAAGAGTTTCCATCTAGACATTAGGAAGAATTTTCTAACAGAGTGGTTCCTCAGTGGAACAGGCTTCCTAAGGAGGTGGTAAGCTCTCCTTCCATGGAGGTTTTTAAGAAGAGGTTAGATGGCCATCTGTCAGCAATGCTGATTCTGTGACCTTAGGCAGATGATGAGAGGGAGGGCATCTTGGCCATCTTCTGGTCACTAGGGGTGTGTGTGGGGGGAGGTAGTTGTGAATTTCCTGCATTGTGCGGGGGGTTGGATGACCCTGGTGGTCTTCCAACTTTATGATTCTATGAATCACAGATCATGTATGACTGTGACCGAGTTTGCAAGTTGCATCTGGGGTCCCTACCCTCTTGTACACTGTGAACTCCCATCTTCTGAAAATCAACCCTAGGTTTATTAGCTCTCATTCACTGAGACTCCAGGACTCAAGACATCCACATGCATACCTCAATCAGGTACAGATCCCACCTGACCCCAAGCCTCCAGACAGTCTCTCAGTTATTTGATGTATATGTTGAATAGCATAGGGGAACACAACAGAGCCCCGTGAAATATAACATAAATGCTGCAGTACGTAGCAGTGATCCTCAAACATTCTCTTCTGGCCTGCAAGGTAAGAGCAGTACCACAGGAATGCCTCTAATTCCCAGCCTGACCAGTTGATCCAGAAGGATGTTGTGGTCAAGGTTATTAAAAGCTGCTGAGAAATCCAGAGGAATCGACAGGGTTAAGCTCCTCACCCATGACCAAGGCAATAAGGTCAGAATCTAGACCTAAATCAGATATGGCAGCTATTAAATAAGTTGTCGCTAGGAAAGCTAGGTCACGTAGATTGATTGGGAAAGGAGACGGCCCTGAATGTTGCTGGAGAGCAAGAGACCCTCACCCCTGCCACTGCAAGTAAGAAAAACAGGCTGCCGCTTAGGGCATTCTTGACTCCTTGGAATATTTGAGCGCACACAAATAATAAATGAACACTACAAGAAAAACTACTCATGTACCTTGTAGAAATAACAAGCAGAAGCTTCCCTAAGTAAGAAATAGTTCCAGACATCTCAGCCTTTTCATACGCAGTATGGGGCGACAAATACAGCTTTGTTACCAAGTGTCCACTTGACAAATAAATGTGGTAAATCAAAGAACATAGCTGTGAGATCAACGTTTTGCACATCCAATGTATTGGAACATTACTACAAAGCTTTACCTTTATAGGTGTAGATGTGAAAAACTAGCAAAGCTCCAAGAATGAGGGTCTCCAGCCCCCTTCTCCTCCCAGCAAGTCTTGTAGTGAAACAATATGGAATTTGGTACATGGAACTAGAGAAAAGAGAGAACTGGCAAATGCAGCTTATGTTGCACTAGTGGAAGAGTGCCCTTCAGTTTGGACAGGAGGTTTGGAACCAGTGGCGCTTTCACACATGCCAAATAATCCACCTTCAATGCATTTTAACAATCGTTTTCAAGTGGATTTTGCCATTTCACACAGTAAAATCCAGCTGCAAAGTGCATTGAAAGTGGATTGAAAAAGCATTATTTGGCATGTGTGAAAGCACCCTCTTTTATTAATTATTTATCCCCGATCTTTTGAGCAAAACAAGCAAAAGAGACAGGTCCTTGTCTCACAGATTATCCAATCCAAATTGTGACCGTGGAAAGGAAAAGGAAGAGACTAATAATGTGTTCACCTAAAAAGACTGAAGAAACCTTCATGTCATTAACACAACACAGGGTTTTTTTTCCCACTTATGCTGTTATTGGAAAGACAGGAATTCCAAAATAATTCCCAAGATTTCACTGATGTAGTTTTGTAAATATATAATGAGAGAAGAAAACAAGGCCAAATCTAGTTGTGATGGACTTTCATCTCTGGAACTCCTGATGTATCTTTTGGCCCTAAAACCACTTGTGGGACCCAATATGGACCAGGACGGCAGTGTTGTATAAGTGTGAGTGTTGCTGGGGGTGGGGGTTCCCTCTTCCCAGCACCATTTCCCCAATTTAAAAAACACCACTCTGAATTACCTTTAATCCCTCATTTAAAGCCTTCATATCAGCTGACAGCAGTCTTTTAGGACCAAGATACACTGGGAGTTTCCATCACAGACTCTCTTTCTGTGATGGAAACTTCCAATTTAAGCCAGTTTGATCCTTCCTTAAGCCAGTTTGATTCTTCTTCTTTTTGCCTTACATGTTTTGACCCTAAATGAGGATGCACCTACACAGCATATCCTACAACAAACCACTAAGCATTTATGTGAGCAGCTGGAAGTTTTCAGATTAAAAATGTACAGCAAGCTCATCTATATCCCTGAGTTTTGTAAAAGATTCCCCATCCCTCTGAAATAGAAAATGCTTTTGTATCAACCAAATGAACTTCCTTCCATAATACCATCTTCCAGAGTCAAACAGCTCCACCAAACGACTTCCCTTTTGCCAAATTCTCTCATTCTTGCTTCTTTCCCTCTTCTGGATTGTCTCTCCATATGCAGTAGGTGAGAGAAGAAGCCAAGGTCAGCCAGGCAAGGTAAGGCAGCATCAGCATGGTTGCGATCTTGTTAACAGGATACCAGGAATACATGGTGCCCAGCACTAACCCATATAGACCCACAATATCCAGCAGCGCCTGGAGAAAAGAAACAGAAAGGGCTGAAGGATTTATACACTAGAAAGAATGCTCAAAGCATGATCCCAGCAGAGGCGTATACTGCAAGGCAAGTGGTACAGATCTGTTCGGGACCAGCCCAATCCCTTCTACACACCTCTCAAACCTTTCATGATATAGTTTACACTACTTAGTTAATTTCATTTATACCCCACCTTTCTCCCCAATAGGGACCCAAAGCAGCTTACATCGTTCTCCTCTGTTGTTTCCTCACACCAACCCCATGAGGTAGGGTTAGGCTGAGAGTCTGCAACTGGCCCAAAGTCACCCAGTAAGCTTCCATGGCAAAACAAGGATTTGAACCTGGGTCTCCCAGAACCTAATGACTAGACAACTCTGGCTCTTGGGTAATGATACTGATCAAATTGGCTGTTAGTATGAGACACAAAAAGTTGGTTGCCTCATTTCCTTCCTCTTTCCCACCGACTATTTTGCACGGTGATCTTGTGCAGCATAAGAACTTTTTTAAAGCTAATCTTAGTGGCAGTGGTGGAAAGTGGCTCAGTGCATGGGATGAACTTAAGAAAAGCCCTGCTAAATTAGACCAGTGGTCCATCTAGTCCAGCATCCTGTTTCACACAGCGGCCAGTCTGGAGGGCCAATGAACAGGGCATCGAGGCCCCTGATCTTGTCTCCTAACACTAGTATTCAGAGGTTTACCACTTATGGATGTGGAAATTCCTTTAAGACATCATGACTATTAGCATGCTACATCCTTGTGGGCCATATTCTCCCCAACAGTACAGGATTCCAACCGAGAGGAGGAACTCCTGATCCATATTTAGCATTTCAAGATCTACACTGGGATCTCCCAGTATTCTTGAATTTTAGTACTACTTGCATCCCAGAATTCAACTCTGCCTAGAAAATTCTTGCTCCCAGCTTCACAGTAAGGGTATGTAGAAAACCCATATAAATAAACAGTTCACCATTTCTTAGACTTTGACACGATTGCAGCCAACTTGACTAATGAATCAAAGTTCATTGCCAAGTACAAATACTGCCAAGGACATCCTCTTAGCTCTTCTAGTGGCCATAATTTAGAGACAGGGCATACACACATGGGACAAAACTGCATACATTGGCAAATCTCTGCTTACTGTTTTTGTTGTAGCCAGTTGAATTTTCAGAGACATACCACTTTTAAAATTCAATAGCAGCTTACCTCTCTGGCAAACACAAATTACTGGTGCAAAAATCAAAAATTCCTATGGCACAAGCAGCTGTTTCTTTTTTAATGCACACATGCACCTTCTTAGCATAATCATGAAGGAAATCATGCAGTGCCATCCAAAGGAGAGTTACACCCTTCTAATGGACTTTAAGAGACTTAGAAGAGCATAATGCTGTTAGGATGGCACCGTGTGTTTTTCCCATGTGCTGTTTTCGGACAGAGATAGCTACCAAGAATGTTCCTATGCCATGACAATATTAAAGCCACAGCCCTCATTTAAAGCCACAGCTGGACCTCAGCATCTCGAGTAGAGCAGCCAAGATGGATTACACCATAGTTTTTGCAACTTCTGAATCCTGTATAAATTTGTCACCAAATTACAATGTGGTTTCCATAATCCTTTCATAGTTCTCTAGAGAACCTTAGCCACTGGGCAGTATGAGAGCTCCTCCTCTTTCTCCCAGATGCAGCACTTGCCGCATAAATCTAGCACACACTTTTTCCAGTTCTCCTATTAATCTTTTGTTTCGTTTTTTTTCCAGTTTAATAATCCATAAATGAATGATGAGTTCACACTGAAAAGCTGGCATTTGCTTCCTGATTAGGTCAAGGTGCGGCATTCAGAGCTGTTTATCTCAGACACCATTCCTAACTGAAAAAGTAGAACACCCGGTATAGTAGACTGCTAACTCCCAATCTTCTCAAGGCAGCCGGTTAAGCCCCAAATTCAGGGAACGCAACTGCAGAGAACTGATTATCATTAGCAGGATCCACCTGCGCAGCAAAGACAAGCGAGGCAAGCCTTTTGCCACAGCCCGGCTGAAGAGCTCCTGACTCCAGTCGGTTCTGGAATATGTTGCTTTGGGGACTTTCATATTCTGCAACCACATAACTTGAATATCATCACTGGGATATATTAAGCACATAAATGCATATAATTGTCCGGCTTTGTTCTGCGAAACAGTTTTGGCCTCTGCGTAAATTTTGACAATAAACACCTGAAAACAAGGGCTGAGGACCATGAACAGCAGAGGGGAGAACAATGAATGAAGAAGTCCCAGTCCTTCACGACTAGAAATTTCTTCCTGATTTTTAACTTTCTGGAAGAAATTCCCAGAATATTCTGGCAGCGCAATCGTAAATAGGGTTATGCCCTTCTAAATCTATTGAAGTAAATGGGCTTAGAATTGTGCTGTGAGGCACAGAAGTGCGCATGTTGTATAAATAAAAATGAATACTAGGATTCCCAGGAGACTGCACATTCCACTGCCCTATCACGGCCCCACAGGTTTCTAGGCCGCTTGCCTAGACATTCCAAAACAAGTAACTGAAACCCAGGCAAAAAACTGTAAATTGAAAAGGACTATTACCAGTTTTAGGTTGTGAGCTCCAAAGAATATAGGAGTCCAGGCCCAGTTCAGCACAAGCTGAGTTCCATAAAGGCCCAGTGGGACAACTGCTTTGTGGTTGAAGCCACCAAGGTCTCTCCACACCAGGTATGAAGCATAGCTGCAGAAAGGTAAGCCACAGTCAGTATATTGCTTTCAGATGCCTAACTTAATAAAGGCAGATGCTGTGACATTTAGATCCTGTGTTCTTAACCTACAATATATGCTTTTAAGGTAGCTTACACAAAAATTAGTACCACCACAATAACCAAGATAAACATTAAAAACACAAAACACAGATCACTTCTAACCATATCAGCTAAATAATAAGAACAGGAACACAGAACACCTTATAACCAGAAAATCCAAAGCATTTAAAAGGCAGCATAAATATAATATATGTAATTCTGAACAATGGCCACAGAATGTAAATTAAAAATCTGCATAATGGGGCTATGTTCTGATAAGAGGAATTTTTCTGCAAACCCAGCAGAACCCCTAGGTTTGCTAAAAAACCTGAAAAGCTTTTAAATGTTTTTTTTTTAAAAAAAACAAAAAACGCAACAACAACAGAGAAGGGAGGTCTATGCTTGTGCAGACCTCACAACTCAAATGAAAAAAAGCCAACCAACATTTTGGTCAGCATTACACAATAGAGACTTTTTTTAATCCACTGAAGGAGAAAGCAGTGGGAAGGCGTGGCTGGGTTCCTATTAAACCCCCTTTTCCTCCCCTTACCCTCAATGGCTGTGGCTGATTTTTTCTTCCCTGTTGCAAGGACTGTAGCCCTGGAGCCTGGACAAATTAAGTGGGCTGATCTAATACGGTTAACAGGATTATCCTCCTGACATGGATCTTCCAGGGTAAACTTTATTCAGCTAAATCTGGTTTAGAATATAGCATTTGGCATTAGTTTATTTGCCTTTTGAAGTTTATCAGTATTATTTACCTGTAAAGTTTTGTCACTAGAAAACACAGTGCAACTGTGCCCTTGATTCATATGTAAATATATGCAGACTTGATTAATGTATTACAACTGAAACAATTATTCAACCATGATTTTTTAGAAACTGCGTGGCATCCCTAATCAAAATTAACATCTTGATGAAACATACAAGAAAGTGGGTTTAGGACTGCAGCCTTAGATGAAGATGAGGGAGATTCCAGGAAGCCTTACCCCATGCTCGTGTACAGTATAGTCCAAGCAACTGGGAATATTTTATTAGGTGGCCGCCATGAAGGTTTCTTCAGGCTTTCATACCATGTGGGCACCTCCTTCCGGGTAATGAGCCAACCAAGGACTCCACCGAGATGGGGCAAGGCTGTGAAGCCAAGAGCATGAAACAACATCCTCGACCAGACAATTCAAGCAAATCTGGATGGCTCCTGTGCTTTTGGAACTGAAAATTGAGAATTAAACATGGTTAGTTATTTCCATAGTACATACATAAGATGTTTCATGTTTCATTTTACAGCAAATATTAAAGAAATGGGTAACCAACAGTGTAATCCTAAACAATATTACACCCGTCTAAATCCATTGAAGTCAACAGGCATAGAAGGGCATTAACTCTGTTTAGGATTGCACTGCAAATATTCTCAGCTGTAGTCAGTGACTATGGGTTGGCTTTATAGTGTCATAGCTAAAATTAAGATGGCTCTTTTTATAATCTTAGAAGTGTGATTTTGAAGCAGGAATTTGTTTCTTTACTTTTACTGTTATGCAGAATGGAGCAGGGCTCCTGTTCCCTTGATTTCTGAACAAACAGCCAGACAAACCAGTTTAATCAGAGCTGGACTAAAACCGGTTTAATCTCCCTTAAATCCAAACCTTTCAGTTTAATTGGAGTGTGAACTGCAACCTATGAGATCTTGCAGGACATTTGACTTTCTTCCTTCTCAGGAGTTTTCCTGGTTCCAACATGTTTTGCAACAAAGCAAGATCTAATCTAATTCAGATAATGCCTTTTGACTTTATGTGATGATTGGTAGGGTTGTGAGCTTTCTAAGTATATGGACAGGCCTCCCAGTAGCTTTTCTTGATTTCTGAAAAAAAAAGTTCCACGCAGCTTCAGCCTTTACCTATGTTGCGATCCCAAAGAAGTTCCAATAAAAATGTTATTACAGAAACCATTTTGTAGCAGCAGGAACGGGGAATCAATACAACAATCTCTCTTGTAACTACTTCGCTATAATCAGACTTGACTGTGTGCCATCTCCAACAACCAATAATTTAAACAATAAACAGCAACAATTATATGTGGATGTTGTTTTGTTACTCTTATCAGAACCAAACTGCCTCTATAGCCAATGTATTAAATTTATTGTCGAAGGCTTTCACGGTCAGAGTTCATTGGTTCTTGTAGGTTATCTGGGCTGTGTGACCGTGGTCTTGGTATTTTCTTTCCTGGCGTTTCGCCCGCAGCTATGGCAGGCATCTTCAGAGGAGTAACACTGAAGGACAGTGTCTCTCTGTCCTTCAGTGTTACTCCTCTGAAGATGCCTGCCACAGCTGCGGGGGAAACGCCAGGAAAGAAAATACCAAGACCACGGTCACACAGCCCGGATAACCTACAAGAACCTAGTAAATTTATTGTTGTAATTTTCTTTTTTGAAGCTTTTAGATAAATTGGAAGAAATCAGAGGTAATTTCCCTGCCAGTGAATACATGTATCATTAAAAGGCCATTTCAAATTAGCAAATTACAGGTAAGATATTTAGGTATAGGGGTGATTGTGACAGTGGATATTCATAAATTGTCTTTGTGGGTTAAGCTAAATGTTATATATAATTCTTGGCACTATAACCATTTCAATGTTTTATATGGTGTGCTAGTTATAATCCCCATTAAGTACTATATGAGATTCAATTAAGAGTTTAGAATTTTCCATTGGGGACATAATAGTAGATCAGCAGATACATTTCCAAAATCGCAGTTATCAGCACAATCAGATTTAAATTTTTGTAGTTGCAGTTTAGAGTATCTCTCTTCCTTGATTACGAAAGCTTTAAGTTTAGCATTTCACCTTTTGGGCACAATGTCAGTTTTCACACTCAGTTGCTCAATTCAGACATCATATCAAACCATGGTTTAATTATAGTTAGTTTGTGAAACCAGGATTCATCTGACAGACGATCACTTGAATCCTCGTTTGGTTCAACAAATGCTGGTTTCATTGCCATCACTCTGTAGCCTAGGAGAGCATGG